>NC_090174.1:39325052-39925052 GCF_024679245.1 Pseudorasbora parva
CTCTCAGAAATGGTGATCATGTTGGGTAAGTACTCTGTGTATCATTAAATAATTTTCTTTTTTTACAACACCGGCAAAGATCGTGTATTCCAGCCTGATTCCAGCGCGTGTACAGACAGTGTTGCCAAGTTTTTACAACAAAACCCGCCAACTAAAAGCCCTAAACAATAGCTTCTCGTGGGGTTCTTCGGGGAAAATTGGTGTTTGGGGGGTTAAATGTGTGTTATTTTGGCAAGTTTGCCTGCTAAAATTCGCACTCACGGGTCTCACATAATAGTCGCTTCAACCCGCGGACATAGAAAACAACCCGCGGAGAAAACACGGACTTGGCAACACAGTGCAGTTGAACTCTGATTTGGTCGCTTCGTTGCTCTGATTTGGTTGTTGGTCTATCCAATTGATGTATTTCCTGGTTCGGTTGAAACACGCCCCATAATCACAGCCCAATGAAGCAGTTTCAGACTCATATTCTGACTAGAATTGAGTATGACCACGTCAGGCTAGACATATCCTACTGTATTAAAGATACCTCGAAGCCTTGTTGTGTAACAAGCCAACAGTCAAACAAAATATGTATTATTTGTCAGAAAAGTCAAATACAAAACAATAAGCATTAAAGTTGCTTAATGTTAAAGAGGCTAAATAATAATTTTCATACCTTTTGCACCTTTCACAAAAGCAAGGACGCTTCACAACAATTGGAGCTAAAACAAAAGAATTCCAAAAGAACACAACAGTGAGAAATAAGGGATAAAAATGTGCCCATGGTCATTCATATTTTACATACTTTAACTGATTCACAAAATATTAATGTCTCTTTATTTTAAAGCGCCAGAGTAAAAAAAAAAAAAAAAGTAGCAAAATAAGTTCATATATTCATCCCCCGAGGTATCTTATTAGACCTAATTTCTTTGTGATTGAAAACCTTGAGACTTATTGTGCAGAAGTCATCAGCTTATCCGTCAAAGATCCAGAGACTGCATGGAACTTATAGGAAACAGATCTGACTCTCTAATTACACTCTACCTCTCTTTGATTACCTGCCCTATGAGCAGAGCACGCTCACATGGGCGACTGATCTTGAAGTTCCCCCTTGATGAAGTACCCAGAGGAGGGATCATGTCCAAGTGATTAGTGAATCACACTCTGGCTTTTGAACAGAGTATACACACCTGTCAACTTGTTGCCAGCTTGTGTGGTTCAAGGATCATGTGCTTTCTCTTAAAATGCCTCTAATCTTCTCTTAGTCTCGATTTTAATTTGATGTACACTTTGTCACTCATTTCCTTTATCCTATTACCACTTTCTTTCTCTCTCACTCTCGCTCTGTTTTTTCAGTCATCATTTGCAATAAGGAACCAACAGCCACTTTAGTGATTGTCTTTTCTCCTCCCTTACGGTCAGCATAGCAACCATTAAGGAAGGATTACAATATTATATCGATCTACGTCACGACACAATCATTTCGTTTTTCTTTCACCCGTTTTTCACCCGAAACTGGTGTTTACTTTTCATGTTTTTTCATTTACTTTTTATCTCTGGGGTCCACTTACAATGTCGCAACAAAGACATCCATTATTTAGATTTCATATACTTTACCTCCTTTCTCTCACCATTGAAATTAAAGGGATATTAACCCAAAATACGAAGATTCTGTCATCATACACACAGAAAAATAGGGTGTCAAAATTGTACCTTTAGCTTGTCGCTGGGGCAGTACCCTTAAAAGGACATCTTTGTACCTGTTTTAGTCCTAAAAGGTGCATATTCGTACCTTTGAGTACAAATGCGTACCTTAAAGTACTACTATGAACCTTTTTGTGGTAAAAATGGTACAACGTTGTTCTTTTAAGGGTACTGCCCCTGCGACAAGCTGTTGTACCCCTAAAGGTACGATTTTAACACCCTATTTTTCTGTGTGTACTTGCCCACAAGTTGTTCCAAAACTGTATGGATTTCTTTGTTCTACTGAACACAAAAGAAGATATTTTGAAGAATGCCAGTTGATTGGCCCCATTAACTTCCATAGTATGTATGGCCCATCAACATTCTTCAAAATATCTTCTTTTGTGTTCAGCAGAAGAGAGAAATTCATGTGACTGAGTAAATAAGGACAGCGTTTTTGTGTGAACTATCCCTTTAAACGTGCCTTTTTCTGCTGTGTTTGTGGTTATTTATTTTTCACATATATTTCATACTGCATACAAAATGTGAAATATAATGACAGGTTCATAAATATTATCACAGTACACCCTGAAATGTTAGATGGGAAAGATCAGGGACATTTTTTGATCTTTTCTAATGTTGTCTAATCCAACAAAAGGACATTCTTTTTTTCCCCTGAACACTGTATAGGCATCACTGAGAAGTAAATGTGAGCTGTCATATATTATTAATATTCATTATTATCTTTTTTTATTGTGGAGGAAGTTTTGAGTTTTGAAAGTCACGGCACTGTATGTTTTCATAAAGCAAGTCTTTTATCTCACAAGATCAGGGAAATAGTTGCACTCAAAAAATGAACTTATGATGCTGTTCACTTTATTTAAGCAATTCATATTGATTTAACACCATTATATCAGGTTTCTGGTTCAAATTGATTCATGTTAAACTGACTTAAAACCGTTACTCGTTGACATAACTTGATGTGTTTATTTTGAAATAACATGATTCAATCAAGTTAAGCCGAACAAACAGGACTTTCACTTCCCATCATGCTTTGCAAATGGGCTATGTTTGAGTAAATGTTTAAATAAAGTGCTATTTTATGCATTTCTAACAAGCTGAGAACATGGAGAGACTTTTTTATGTTTAATTTTTTGTTTTGTTGTTATTTAAAAGTTTGTGTTATGTTAGTGTTTTTGGACGTTACCATTGTGGTGAAGTGTAGAGCATGTGCTTGGGCTGAGGATCTGCTAATAACAATTAAAGTTGTTTTAATAATAAATAAAAAAAACTACCTGGAATGCCATGGATGTAACAAAACCATCTAGCCAATACAATCTTGTAATGTAAAAGATTTTCTAAATGTTCTAAAAAATAGCATTTCACTAAATAAAAATAATCAATTAAACTGGATTACTTGTTTTGTTTTTTTATATTCATTTCAGAGTAATCAAATGTAATAGTTTCGGACAAAATTAAGAATGTTAACCTGATTTAACTTAACTTATCCGTTTATGTTAAATGAACACAAATATTTCAAGCGGGTTGAACGTCATCCATTGTTGTTAAGATAATGTGGTGTAATCACGTGGAACCACTGTCCACGATTAAATCATGTTCAACCAATGTGCTATTTTTTTGAGTGTGCTCAACATATATGACCCCTTTAATGATGCAGCTCATCTATTTATAAATCGGTCAGATATAGCAGCACATTGTGTAAAGCACTAATTCACTGTAAGCTGACTGCAAAAGCAGTTTTCAGCAAGTAATTTCCAACCTGTTTGACTTTCTTTCTCTATTTTGTAGAACACCAAGGAATATATCTAAAAAGTCTCAGTGTTGTTGCTAGTTGTTTTTTTATTCTAAGGATTTCCTTTTTAAAGTAAGCCACATATTACTATCAATCTATTGCACCATCTCTGTGGAAATCCCTAGGACAGCTTTTTTTTTTTTTTTTTTAAAAAAGCTTTTTGCACTCGTAAAAAACAAGAACAGACACATCATAAACATTATTTGTTATAATAAATGTTGTGTTTGCTGTGCAGCTTTGAACAGAACCATTTGACACAGTCACAACATACCCAAAAGGCAGCAGCAAATAAGATGCATCAATGTGTCAATTTGGTTGAGATTATTGACCATTTTTCACTCTATTCCTCCTTTTTCCTCTACTCTTGCAGAACTCTAATCTATCTTCATCTGTGTTTAAGGTAAAACTCAGTTTGTACACCACACTGAAAAGAACTTCGCCTTTCTCTGCTCTCATGGTACAGCAGGATCACCTGCACGGTCCAAACTAAACATCCAGCTAACAACTAAAGAGGTATGAACATGTCTTGTGGCTGTCTCGGTGACAGGGATTAAGTATTGTGGTCATGGGTAAAGAGTTTTTCCATTCCACTGAATAAAACAGAATGTAAAGTACAGTACAGTACATTACCATTCAAAAGGTGGGGATCTGTATGATTTTTAAAATGTTTTTCAATGAAATCTCTTTACTCAACAAAGATGAATTTACTTTTAGTCTTTAGTTCTTTGAGCCTTAAGAAATCATTCTAATGCTGATTCGGTGCTCAAAAATCATGCTGTAAACAGTTTTGCTGCTTAATATCTTTTTTGGGAATCCACTTTTTTCCAGTTCTCAGAGTAATGACAACACAAGTTAAGTCCCTGAAGGCTAAGAATAGAGAATGGTTAGGAATTAGAGATCTAGAGAGTTAGATATGAAACATCTTGGGCGGATGTGAGCTCTATCCAGCCGCAGATCTGGTCCTCTGGGATGTGTCATTTTCTTGCCTGACTGACCTTTTTAAAAAATTGTTCTGAATTAGGCCTGCATATTGGTCAAATGAAACAGACAAAATGTTAAAAAAAGCATTTAAAAAAACTAAAAACCTTATCAAAATGTAATACATACTAAATTTAGCTTTGTAAACTGAGATTCAAGAGTGTCCTTGAATAGTTTTGATTGCAGTGTCATTATCACTGGCATTTCACATTATGATGTTTCATATAAGTGCATCAAATATGACTAACAGCATTTAGTAAACCTTATTTCAAATGAATAATTCTGTAAAGGATGAGATGGCTCTATGTAAAAAATGACCCACTATTAATATCACTTCTTCTAATATCACATCTTAATTGTGTTGTTTCCATTCTAACAATGAGAAGGAAAAAAATACTAGCTGTACTTTGTCTAATTTCCGTTATTGAAACAGAAGGCCCAGACTGCTCTCTTCATTTATCAGTGGTCTGGCAGCATATGTTATAAATGCTGCAGAGAGGAAATGTCAAATAAGCAGCCCTCCGCACCTTATCAACAGGAAGTGAAGAGAACTTTTCTCCGTCACACACCATGCCTTTAAATCGAAACACATACACACATGTACAGCAGAAATGGCTTCTCTGTGAAGAAGGTACAGATTTAACTCTGACTGATGATGCAACTTTTATAACTGTTATACAATATTCCTGTCATTACCATTCAGAGCCATCTTTATGCAGGCTGTGCAATGAATAAATAAATGAGAGATCAATCAAGCCAAGATTAAAGGGATAGTTCACCCAAAAATGAAGATTATTCCATAATTTACTCACCCCCAAGTCAGTTTATGACATTCTTCTTTCAGACGAATACAATCGGAGTATATTTAGGGTGCGTTCACACTTGTCATGTTTGGTTCGATTAAAACGAACCCTGGTGCGGTTGCTCGGTTAGTGCGGTTCATTTGAACATATGTGAACGCTGCCATCCGAACTCTGGTGCGCACCAAACAAGCGGACCGAGACCGCTAAAAAGATGGGTCTCGGTCCGCTTCCAAACGAACTCTGGTGCGGTTCGATTGATATATGAACGCAACACGGACCAAAGACATGTAAACGGACCAAAAACCGGACGTAATGTCACAAGATGCCACGCATAATGCAGCTGATTTGACGACGCGGAAAGATCGGTGTATCCAAAATGAGTAACTTTAACGTTAGAGGGCAAACGTAGAGCAACGAGGAAGAGCCTCATCAATATTTGGTCTGACGAGCATGTTTCGAAAATGCTAGAAAAAACACACAAAAAGCATACCTGGCTCTTCTCATAAAAGTTCCTGTGTTGCACATTATTAGCAGGTACAGACGACAGTACGGCCGTCTCTTTTGCACGGAGGAAATCCTGCTGCTGTTTTGAATGTTTTGAACATTTTATGAGCTCTTCATGAGTTCTCAGCGGGTAAAAATAATGCCACATGTACACGCATAAAATGATCGCGTTTAATCCAGCACACAGCGTTGTTTTGAACATTTCATGAGCTCTTCATGAGTTCTCTGGTAAAAAATAATGCCATATGTGTTACACGCATAAAATGATCGCGTTTAATCCAGCACACAGCGTTGTTTTGAATGTTGTGAACATTTCATGAGCTCTTCATGAGTTCTCTGGTAAAAAATAATGCCATATGTACACGCATAAAATACCCGCGCGTGTAATCCAGCACACAGCATTGTTTTGCATGTTCGGTAAACGAGCTCCTACGTCATATAAGCCGACCAATCAGGTTGTGAGCGTCTCCCTGTGCCTTTGGTTCGGTAACTTAGGTTCGCTGTTAAAAATGCCCGTGTGAACGCTAAGCGGACCAGGACTATTATGTTTGTTTTTGTTTTTTGGTCCGGACCAAACTAACCAAACGAACCGAACTACAAGTGTGAACGCAGCCTTAAAAAAAAATCCTGGCGCTTCCAAGCTTTACAATGTTGGCAGCCTAAAATTTGAAGCCAAAAAAGATGCATTTATCCATTATAAAATGAATCCATACGGCTCCAGGGGTTTACTAAGGGCCTTCTGAAGCGAAGCGATGGGTTTGTGTAATAATAATATCCATATTAAAAACTTTTTAGAGTAAAATATCTAGCTTCCGACGGACATCCATATTCAACTTACGCAGAAAGTGTAAAAACTGATTGATTCACTTCAGAAGGCCTTTATTAACTGGCTGGAGCCGTGTGTATTGCTTTCAGAATTGATGGATGCTTTTTTGGGCTCCCATTTACTGCCATTAGAATGCTTTCCATTATGAATTTTAAAATGATGCAATATTTGGACAAAGAAAAGCGACTTCTTTTATAATGATTAATTTAATCTTAATTTAATGTATGTATGTGTATGTATACACTCACCTAAAGGATTATTAGGAACACTTGTTCAAATTCTCATTAAGAGAATTTAATCACATGGCAGTTGCTTCAATGCATTAAGGGGTGTGGTCCTGGTCAAGACAATCTCCTGATCTCCAAACTGAATGTCAGAATGGGAAAGAAATTTGATTAAAGCAATTTTGAGCGTGGCATGGTTGTTGGTGCCAGACGGGCCGGCCTGAGTATTTCACAATCTGCTCAGTTACTGGGATTTTCACGCACAACCATTTCTATGGTTTACAAAGAATGGTGTGAAAAGGGAAAAACATCCAGTATGCAGCAGTCCTGTGGGCAAAAATGCCTTGTTGATGCTAGAGGTCAGAGGAGAATGGGCCGACTGATTCAAGCTGATAGAAGAGCAACTTTGACTGAAATAACCACTCAACTGAGATATGCAGCATAGCATTTGTGAAGCCACAACACGCACAACCTTGAGGCGCATGGGCCACAACAGCAGAAGACCCCACCGGGTACCACTCATCTCCACTACAAATAGATAAACGAGGCTACAATTTGCATGAGCCCACCAAAAATGGACAGTTGAAGACTGAAAAAATGTTTCCTGGTCTGATGAGTCTCGATTTCTGTTGAGACATTTAGATGGTAGAGCCAGAATTTGGCATAAACAGAATGATAACATGGATCCATCATGCCTTGTTACCACTGTGCAGGCTGGTGGTGGTGGTGTAATGGTGTGGGGGATGTTTCCTTGGAACACTTTAGGCCCCTTAGAGCCAATTGGGCATCGTTTAAATGCCACAGCCTACCTAAGCAATGTTTCTGACCATGTCCATCTGTTTATGACCACCATTTACCCATCCTCTGATGGCTACTTACAGCAGGATAATGCACCATGTCACAAAGCTCTAATTGTTTCAAATTGGTTTCTTGAACATGACTATGAGTTCACTGTACTAAAATGGCCCCACAGTCACCGGATCTCAACCCAATAGAACATATTTGGGATGTGGTGGAACGGGAGCTCCGTGCCCTTAATGTGCATCCCACAAATCCCCATCAACTGTAAGATGCTATCCTATCAATATGGGCCAACATTTCTAAAGAATGCTTTCAGCACCTTGTTGAATCAATGCCACTTAGAATTAAGGCAGTTCTAAAGGCGAAAGGGGGTCAAACACAGTATTAGTATGGTGTTCCTAATAATCCTTTTGATGAGTGTATATACACACATACTGTACATATACGCACATAAACACATGATTGTTGTGTGTACAGGCTATACTTGTGAAGGCCAATTGTCCTCACTTATATAGTGAAATATTATGACAACCGACTAGTGAGGACATTTTAATTTAATTATTTAATTATCTATGTGAGCCAAAACACAGGTGATATCACAGGTGAAGCGAATCACTCATCATCTACTAACAAGGCCACATATTAAGATCTGGGTAGATTAAGCAAACAATCAGTTCTCGTAACCAACATGTTGGTTGCAAGATAAATGGGGAGGAGTAAAGATCTGAGCGACAAAGGCCATTGTTATGACAAGGTGACCGTCAAAGTATCTCTGAAAGGGTAGGGCTTTTGGGTTGCTCAAATCTGCAGTGGTGGGAATTTACCAAAGCCCATATATAAAAAAAATAGCCTGGCTCTTAATAAAGCATTATAATGGCAGTAAATGGCAACCCAAAATTTGAAGCCTCCAAAAAAATCATCTGTCAATTATAAAAGTAATCCAGCCGGTTAATAAAGGCCTTCTGAAGTGACTTGATTGTTTTTTGTAAGAATATCCATATTTAGCATGTTATAAAGTCAAATATCTAGCTTCCCATGTACTGCCTTATGTATTCAACAGTGGTCTGAGCAGGGAAAAACCACAATCTGCAACAGGATGGTGGACACCCAAGGCTCATCAATACACAAGGGCAACGAAGGCTCTCCCGTCTGGTCCAAGCAAACAGAAAGCACAAGTGACACAAAATAAGCGGTAAAGGAGGAATTCGTCACAACACACACACACAGTGCACCACACTCTGCTCTCCGCAGACCAGTCAGAGTGCCCATGATGACCCCTGTCCATCGTCGAAAGCGGCTACAATGGGCACTCGGAACAATTGGCATTCCGATAAATGAGCATCGGAACTGGACCTTGGAGCAATGGAAGAAGATCGCTTGGTCCGATGGATCCCGTTTCCTTTCACATCACATGAACAGCCATTAACGCGTGCACCATTTACCTAGGGACGCGATGGCACCAGGATGCACTGTGGGACGACCACAAGCCAGTATATAGAGGGAGTGTGATGCTCTGGGCAATGTTCTGCTGGGAAACCCTGTGTCTGGTCATTCATGTGGACATAAATTTGACACATGCCACCTACCTAAAAGAAGGCACTGCAATGAACATTACCAACAATAATTTAATTAAAGTCTAACATGCATGATCCAGACTTTTGGCTTTCAGGTCTGTAGACATTTATTTTGCGCTACAGAGCAAAGAGCTCCTCCCAGGGAGGATGTGACCCTCTGCAAACAGGATTCAAGATTGAAAATCAAACAAAGCTTAGCATGCTAAAGTATGCCAAGCTGAAGATGACAGCAGGGACTATCATATCACTGTCTGTATATTCATGGTTTTCTGCAGTGTCACATATAGTTCTAAAGAGTTAAATTATTGTGTAAAATAGACAAGGGCAGATTTTGATGGAAATATTTGGATGCAATGTCCATCACAAGTAAATTGGACTTGTCAGATGTCTCATAAAATAAGACTTAGTTTACAAGACTTCATGAAAATAAAATAAGCTGAGGATACAGAAAGATAATACACACTGCATTCAGAAAAAAAACTCACAGAAGGGCAAGAACACCAATCTGTTTTCTGTATATTTAAAATCTAGTTTTATAAGATCGCTTAGTCATCATATGCTACTGTTATTTGTGAAATTTGGACAGCAGTCTGCTCTAGTCGTGGGTATAGCTGCACAGTTTACTGCAAAAGAGAATATGTTCATGTGTCAATAAGAGTAGTACGTCTGGAAACCTAGTGGGTTTTTTTCCCAGCCATGATCCTGGAGAGTGAATATTTTAACATTCACCACAATCTGACAAGGCTCAAAAGATTACACCATCAACTCACAACAAATGCATTTACAAGCCTCTGAACCCACAGTTAACAATGTTAACTCGATTTATTTCAGCATTGAATTCAATAAGCTGCTTTAAAAGATAAAGTTTCTCCTGAGATGCCAATCACAGCTCACAACCCTTCACTGTAATTCATCTCTTGAGGACAAACCTAACTAACTTCAAGTACATAACAAATGTATTTTAGTATGTGTCTCTGAGTATGTCCTCCATTCTGTGCTATGAATCATGTAATTGTTGTCATTTTTTCCTCCTGTTTTTCCACAGTGTACTCTCGGTGTGCTGCTCTCAGCGTTCAGCTTTTGGCATCGGTGGCAGGCTCAGTGCGGCATGACATGGAGGTATTCAAGGGAAATGGGCCTAATTATGTGTTTTGCCGGCTCAGCCGTATTTGGAGAGATATAGCTGTTGGGAAAGTGAAATTCATAATTGATATAGGACCTTTACACTATAGCCAGGTTTCCATCCAGGTATTTTTATGTGAATTTAGGGGTATTACCTATTCCCCTGGTTTCACAAACAAGGCTTAAGAAAGCCTTTAAAATATTTGTTTTAGCCATTTTAACTAAAAGCAGCTTGCACTGGCATATCTTAAAATATGTCAGAGCCATTGTTTGTATCAAGATACACACCAGTAATGTTTTTTTTTTCTATGGCACATTTATAAAAGATAGATTGAACTAAGGCCTAATCTTGGTTTAGACTAAACCATGTTTGTGAAACCAAGCCACCGAGTGCTATTATTATCATTTGCATAAATTACAATCAAAACATTAATTTATAGATGAACATCAAAATCCTTTGCCTCAAGTCATGTGACTAAATAATTTACTCAATTTCAAAACACCGTTTCGTAAAGCTTCGGATTGCGCGTCAAACTGCCAAACTGCTGAAATCACATGACTTTAGCGATCCAAACTTCTGATTCGATATGCTTATTCATAATAGTTTTTTAGTGCACAAAAACTATTCTCAACACTTCATAAAATGACTGTAGAGCCACTGAGATGGGCTTTGTATCGATTTCTTTAGTGTCTTCTATGGGTCTTGAGAGAGGAAATGACATTGGTGTCAATGGAGGCCTTTCTGAGCCATTGGATTTCAAAAAAAATATCTTAATTTGTGTTCTGAGGATGAACAGAGGTCTTACAGTCTTACTCTTAAGTAATTAATGAGAGAATTTAAATTTGTGGGTGCAACTAACCTTTTAAATTTGTCATGAACCCATGTGTGCCAGTTCAACTTATAGGCACCGTACACCCAAAAGTGAAAATTCTGTCTTCATGAACTCACCTAGCCTAACAAGCCAGACCCACATCAAGATGTTTGGTCTGGAAACTCACCATAGACGGGGCTCAATCCGAGGGGCGGGATAAACGGTTGTCTTTCAAACTCCCTCTGTACGCGATAGGATAGCGCTACACCAACCAGAGCAACGAAGGTGAAACAGAGTTTGTTGATAGATTAAACATTCGCTGTATCCGGTCAGCAAAACTCCGAACACATCTTCCCTTTTTAAGAATGACTTCAGTGCCGTTCGTTGTTCTTTTCTCAGAGAAAAGCTTAACTCCAAGTCTTCCAGAGTCGCGGTCAAAGCTGATTCGAAAGACCGCCGTCCGCCAGTTTCTGTGTTTACTAGAAGCACGCAAATGCAACTCAGCCGTCGTCATTATGGCCCCGCCCACCGACTCTATACACGATGTGATTGGCCCGGCAAGAGTTAGGCGAATACAGCTCAGAAGGGTATTGAGAGTTCCTAGACGACACTCGCGGGCAGATTAAATTTGCTGCCGCTATGGTGCGTCTAGATTTCTAGGCTAGAACTCACCCTCATGTCGTTCCAAACCCGTAAGACTTTTGTTAATTTTTTGTACACAAATAAAGATATTTTTAATGAAATCTGAGAGATTTCGGTCCACCATTGACAGTCTACGCTTCAAATAGTTCCTAAAGAGACTGTAAAAATAATTTGTATGAGTTTCATTCTAATGTGGTACGCAGCAGGTTTGAGTTTCCACAAGCACCAACGAGGTTAGCTCCAGTGAGATGAACATAAGTCTTGGGTTTGGAACAACATGAGGGTAAGTAAATGATGACAGAATTTTCAATTTTTGGGCAAACTAACCGTTTAAGTTTTTGGAGAGAAAAAAAATATGAAATAAAATATGGTGAAACTTTACTGTATGGTTTGCATAAATAAACTGTTCTTGCTGATCATAATAAATAATAGTTCATTAGCTGCCGCAACAACATCGTTGTGCAAACATTAATGCAAATCGAGATTTCTTGAAATGAATTTTACCAAAAGACTCTTGCATACAAAGAGCTGCCACCGCTCATGAATGGCCTTCAGCACTGAGGGGGAAGTGAAGCGTTTCTCACAAAATGTGCTGTGCTGCTGACTGTTTTCCATTTCCCGGGAAGAGGAGGAGAGGGGGAAAAAAGAGAGACAGAGGCAAGATTTTTTTTGTTCTTTTACACTTTAGATGAGTTCAGATGCAGACACAGCTCAGTGATAAGGGTCGATCAATATTCATCATCACAGTTGAAATAGCCATCAAACAGTGTGTAATCTTCATGCCTCATTTGGTCACTCCATCCAAACACCCTCACCCTACAGCATCACGTCACCCTCTCCTCTCTTGCATATCCAGCTAGTTTCTCGTCGTTTTTTTTTTTGGTTTTTTTTTGCTGTTTGTGATACTGAGGCAGTGGGTGGGCTTCCCTCCTTCCTCTCTCCCTTCCTCCCTCCCTCCCTCCCTCTCTCCCTTTCTCTTATCCAGCACCCATTACCAATGCAGCACCAGTGACTCAGCCTGCTTCCATCTTACACCTCACACACACAAACAAACCAACTCATATACAAACAACTCACTCGACACATGCAAAGCACATGCCCACAGTCACCCTTCTCTCCCACACACACAAATACATGCAAACGCAATTAAAACCCACACACAGCCACTGACCTCTCAATCCCTTCAGATCCCAATAATAAGGGCAGCAGATATGTCCAAAACAATTAGCGCTGTTGACTACTTGCATGCGCACAGTCATAATAAGCTCACGCAAATACAACACTTAATCAAACTGATGGGATGACAAATAGTCACGATGTCTGCTTGCGATTGAGCCACCTTCCCGCGCAACACACACAATCACACACTGAAAGTGCGTTGCATCATTCATATGATTGCTACAAACAAGAAGTATGTGAACCCTCTGGAGCAACAATAGTCTGGTTAAACGAATAACACACAAACAGTGCTACGTTTTCATGTCTTTATTAAACACACAGAGTGTGAACTTTCACAGTGCAAGGTGGAAAAGTTATGTGCATCCCTAAGTTGAGGACTTTTCAACAGGATGATCGGAGTTCAATCAATAGGAATCATTTTACATGTGCAGTTATAAAGGAGCTACTGCGGGTTTTTGCATAGTCAAGCTATTTTTCATGGCACACTGCTTAATCGAATATTTGAAAGATTAAATACGTAGGCTGACAGTTGTTCAGTCTCAGTAAGTCTGACATCACACATCACCGTTTCCAGGCCAGAAATCCAACAACAAACAGCGCTAATATACAGTCAAGCCAAAAGTTATTCAGAGACCAGATATATTTTTAGTTGATAGGTGCAGAACACTATAGTTCATTTGTGTAAGTGAGGATAGCAAAATAAAGTAAAGTGTATTACTGAAAAATCATGCTTCTGACTATTATATCTCCATCCCAAAATACCAGCCAGAAACAGTGATTAATTCAGAAATATCAAAATATTAGTGTCCGAAGTATTGTGAGCCCAGAGACTAGTGTAATTTTTATTTTTATTTTTTGTATTGGCTTACAGGTGAATGGTGCTCATAGATAGCTGTTTAGATTGTTGATGAAGTTGCTGAAAATCACATTATCTAGGTCTGTTAGTCAGACTATGCAAAAACCGGACTGGTACAATTTCAGTCTGACTTAAACATAAAACTTTTAAAGTGCATGTAAACATACTTATTCAAAAAAGATTGGAGGTGTCTGTGCCTTGTCCTATTAAAAATGCTTTAAAGGGTATCTCAGAAGACCTACATTTAAGAATAAGATCTTACAAATAAAGATCAAAGATTAAGAATTGTTGACTTGCATAAAACTGTAAAGGTTAAAAATGGTACAAGCTTTGGTGTGCATAAATTCACAGCAAGACAAACTGTCTATAAATGGAGAATATTAGGCACTGTTGCTACTCATCTCAAGAGTGGGCGTCCTGCAAAGATGACTGCAAGATCACAGATGCAAAATACTCACTGTTATTTAGAAGAATCAGAAATTACCACACTGTAAAAAAATAGTTAGAAAAAAACTTACCTGGTTGCCTTAAAATTTTGAGTTCATTGAAATTAAAATTTTGAGTTAATACAATGATTTTTTTGAGATTTGACAACCTTTATTAAATATTATTAAAAGATTTTGTAAGCATATTGGGTAATTGCGTGTTTTATTTCTGATGATGCAGTGAAACCTGCCAAATAGTGCTATTTTCATGATTTATCAAAAAAAAAAAAAATGTGGTTCAGACACATTAATATTTTGAGTTTCTATTTATTAAACAAATTTCCTTCATTGTATCAACTCAATTTTTTAATTTCAATAAACTCAAAATTTTAAGGCAACCAGGTTACTTACTTTTTTAAGTTAAACCAACAAAAACCATTTTATTTTTACAGTGCGCTAAAGACTTACAAACACACAAATCTCTTGTTGATGTGTCTGATACATAAAACAATAAACCGGAATGGAGTTTAGGAGAACACCAAGGAAGAAGTCACTGCTGTTCAAAAAAATAAGATACAGAAAAAAAGGCAAGCACAACATAAAAACCTATGGTGGAGCAGCCATGCTTTTGGAGTTCCTTTGATACCTCAGAACCTGAATAGCTTGCTTTCATCAGCAGGAAAAATAAATACATTTTAATAGTACATTTTTTCAAAAGTACATTTTTTAAGAACATTTTAAGGAGAATGAGGCCATCTGTGCACAAATTGAAGTCAACAGAATTCAGATGACGCAACAGGAAAACAACCCAAAACACAGGAGTAATCAACAACAGAATGGCATCAGCAGAAGAAAATACGCCTTCTGATGTGGCCCATGACCTCGAAAGCGTTTCACACCAGACATCCAGAGAAGATTACTGAAATGAAACAGTTTTGTAAAGAGCACTGGTGAAAAAGTACTCCTGACTGATCCGCAATTACAGGAAACGTTTGCTTGAGGTTATTGCTGCCAACAAGGATCAGACAGTTATTAAATCCAAGGGTTCACATACTTTTTCCAACCTGAATTGTTCACGCTGGGAGTTCAGTAAAGACATGTTAAAGGATTGTTTTTTTAAGCTGACTTTTATTCATGACATGTGGGGGGCCAGTGTAAACTATTGCTAGTTAAATTTCTCGTCCTTCACTGCGTAAAATTCTGTGGTAGCTGTTTGTTCTTTGTCTTTATATAAGATATGCTGTGCTGAAACATCCCTGTGGAACACAATGGCAGTTGGATGCTTTAAATAAAACGATGGCCTGATTATGAGAGAGAGGGAGATAGAATGAAAAAGGGAATGAGGGAGGGAAGGAGGCACTGCCAAGCTGGACCAGAGATAAAGCACATAGTTTGGATGACTGATATTGCTAATCTTTTAGTTGCAAGTGTGAGACAAAATAGAGTTTTTATAAGAATAAAATAAGAGAATACTACCTTTGAAATAATGGATAGATGTAAGTAAAAAAGAGATGACGGAGAGATAATGCCGATTTGCAATGCAAAAGACCTCAGACATGCAAATAGGCTTATTTGGTAGGGCAGAAGTCCACACAAAGATCAATGGTTAGAGACAACCTTAAAAACGAGAATTATCAAGCATTCTGGGAAATGTAGTTTTAAAACAATCATCTGGTCATTGAGCTCAACTGGTGCAGCATGCTGCTATAAAATCAAATATGTGAGTTCAAGTCCTAATGAACACACATAATGGACAAATGTGTTCTTTAAATTCACTGTAAGTTTGGATAAAAACATCTACCAAATGCATACATTCCTGTAATGGCAACAAACATTAGTTTAGTTTAACATAGTTTAGTTTGATGATATTTTTAAATTGAATCCAGGAATTACATCGCCCGAAAACATAAAATATTGACTTCGCTCATCTGCACTGTAAACCCGAATAAGTTTTGGCAAATAAATTAAACATTAAATTGAGGCAATCAGCTAATACTTTAAGTTAAGAAAAGTTTAAGTAAGCAGAACTTGATTTTTATGTTGTACTCATACATTTTAATTGCTCTTAACTTCAAAAATGTAAGTAAGCTAATTCATACATTTAAATTAAAATGATCAACTCAAATATTTTTAGTAGTGGAAAATTGGCTAGCTTTAACTAGTTAACTCAATAAATGCTACCTTGCTAACACAATGGGCCCTATCTTGCACCCAGCGCAATTGACTTTGTACACCGACGCGACGCATGTGTCATTCCTATTTTGCACCCGCGCAAAGCACGCTTTCCCTCCACAGAAGCATGTCGCTAAACTAGTGAATGAACTTGCGCTCCCTGGGCGGTTCAGTGCAAAAAAGGAGGTGTGTTCCGGCGCAAACCATCCCTGGTGCTATTTTGCTGTTCCATTAAACAATTGCGCCACTGACCAGAAAAAACCTAGTCTAAAGTCAGTGGCGCGTTGTTCATTATGCTATTTTAAGGGCGCATGCTTGACCATAATGTATAGCGTGCACAACGCGCATACACTTTGCTCATGTAATCTGCACAGATGCAACAGTATTTTTTGCAAATCATAAATTGTTAGGCTACACAAAAAAAATATTAACACATGAGATGACGGAAATCATTGTGGTGTGCCACGAAGATGTAAAAAAATAGGCATAAATCTAGCTTACAAATTATTCAGAACATCAGTCTAAAGAACATCAGTCTCCTCGGCTGTGAACCGCTCCTGGCTTGCGCCTGGTAAATACGCCATAATAATAGCAATCCATAATGGAACTTGCGCACCTGCTTTTAAAGGGAATGTTGGATGAAGCTCTGATTGGTTTATTCACTTTACGCCCAAACCACACCTATGAATAATGAAGCTACTAAACCATTTTAGATTTGCACCGGGAGCAAGAGCCATTTATCCCGCCGGGATCTCTGATGTTAACATGGGATTGTTGAGAATTAAAACTGACTAATAGAAAACAAATAAATAGTTAAATGGTATACGATAGCAGGCCAGTCTATTAAAAGTTATTTCAGCCAGTTAAATCACTTTGGGTCCTATAGGAAGATTCAATTCAACTGGCAGAGTAAATAGTTCATGACACTGTGGCATGAGATCCAGCACTATTTACACTTTGATGGATCACAAGTGTTAGAAAGCTAAAAGAGAGATATTGCAAATACGTTATAATTATAATAACTATGCAAGCAGTTCATGGACAGAAATTTGAAAGTTACGAAAAAATGACTCATCATCCTGATTCAGTTCAACTCTTTTCGGCAAGGTCCATTTCATCCTCACACAGCCCACATGTGCATGCAAAGTGCTCGCTGTTTCAAACAAACAGGTCAATATAGCAACTAAATGCTTCAATTTTGTAATTACCACTTAGCGGAACTGCTGTAGTTAACCAACACTGTAATGCAGAGAAGAGCAGTGAGCTTGAAAAACCGGCTAATTCACTCACAAGGCATAAGCATTAGATGAGCTCCACTGGCCTTGAGAAACAACTGAGCTTAACAAACATATCTGTATTGTTACTTCTTGTAACATTTCTTGATTTAGCTAAACATCTCTCTTGACTCGTGAACGATAAAAGCAGGAGTCAGTGACACCTTTTTTACCCCCTACAATGTCACATTCATGTGCATGACACAAAGGCTGCATATTTAACTTGCCAAATGTGTTTCTCTTTGTGAGTGCTCAGGTGTTCTTGACGGACCCTTTTCTGTTTTGATTCCAGCTGTCCACAACAGATCACACAGACGTCTTCATCTTCTTTCTCTATTAAAACATTCAAGGGTGCCGGATTTAAACTTTCATGAACCCCTTTCACTATCATGTTCTGTTCATCATTTTTTCAAGGTCAGCACTTTATGGGTGAGACAAAGCCCATGGACAGCTTAGTACAGAGAGACTGTAGTCGACAGAGCGTCATGTTGCAGCATTTTTGTCCATCTCCTCCGGAGTGTGCAGTGTCAGGTCCACACAGCGTGAGAGCTTCAAACCCCCTGTTCATTCGTAACACTGCTGTGAAGCATGTGCTAATTAGTCTGAGTCTCTCTTCTGAGCATGAGGTGAAGTCAGTTCTGTGAGAAAGACCAATATAGTAGTAGTAAAATGTGCTTTGGAGCAAGACACAGAGGCCACTGTTGTGAAAAAAAAAAACACTGTTTCTATCTGAAATAGAATTTTATTCCATCTAAATTTGGCTGACGAGCGCTGCATGGATGGTGGTATTAAAGGGATATTTTACACCAAAAATGAGGGGGGAAAAGAAAAGAAAAACATGCTTCTGAACCCTTTGTTGAACACAAAATAAGATTTAGTAGAATGTCCAAAATGCTATCTACAGTATAGAATGAAAGCGGATAAGGACCAGGAGGTCACAGTTATCTTTAAAGGTGCACTATGTAGTATTTTTGCAGTAAAATATCCAAAAACCACTAGGCCGGTGTTATATATTTTGTTCAGTTGAGAACCTACAATATCCCAGATGTTTCCAACTATTTGTAAATTGTGAGAAAATTGCTATTTTAACTAAGGACCAGGACATTTCAGCATTGCGTTTGAGGGAGTCGCCTGTCAATTGCGTCATATCTACGCTACCCTCGGTTTCGGCTTTTATTTGGCAGGAGCGCTTTACTCTTAGCAGTGTGAACAAGTGAACGCACGGAGTAACGTCATAACATAATTTTAAACACACTTAAGTGTATCTAATATGATAAACAGAGCTGCATTACCTCAAAATCATAACCGGAAGATCGGATCAGTGCAGACACCCAGCGACTGTGTCCCGTCTCGTCATAATAAAAGTCCCGGAATTCGCGAGGCGGGAATTTGTTTAACAATCGTTCCAGCAGCTGTGCTCAGCTCCACAACACTCGGTCCTGCTCTGCTTTAGACTACAGTAACGTTAATAACCGCATGCATGAACGTGATTTCTGCCCGAGTCCTATTTTCCGGCTGTGATGTGAAGACCACATGTCCCAAGATGCTGCGCTCACACTTTGCGTCATCAAACTACGCATTTGTTTTGAATAGGCGCCCTCCAGTGGACGGAAAGTTGCATAGTGCACCTTTAATTGAACAGCAACTTGGAGTCAAACAAATTAGGAACAACAGAATTTCCATTTTTGGGTGATCTATCCTTTTAAACATCCTCCCTCACATCTCCCCTCCTCCCTATTGACAGAAATAGGGGAACATTTTATTGCTCCGAGTCGAAGTACTCTCAGAAGTGCTATTCCGCCATACATTATAGTTCTCCTTTTTAATCCGCTTAGAAAAGAGACACGTGTTTTTGTATGTCACCATACTTGATCGTTCAACTATTCGTGTAACTGTATTTAAATAGGGAAAACGTGGAGGTGTTTGGGCGCTTCTAACTTGATCTCTGTTTGGTACCATAGTGAATGAACTGGGCTTAGTGGGCTAAGCTAAATGCTATCAGATCGTCACCGCGTGTAAGATTAAGTGCACGCACTCAGACGAGAGAGGTATGTATCAACTCGTTTTAGTTAAGGGAATAACATAGTTTAATATGAAAAAGTGGTGAAGTACCCCTTTAAGTGCATTGTGCCTACTGCCAAATGAATGCATCTCTTCTGAAGGTGACCTCTCGCCACAGCCAAGAAGAGAATACATCCTCCTTGTTTTAAGCAAGATAAAAAAAAAAACATTGTAAGCCAGTGAAGGTCATGGCCAGTGGCCACCGCGTAAAACCAGTTACCATAATAGAAATGCACAAAGCTCATCCTGAAAATCTTCCATTGCCTCCCTTTATTACCTCCTCCCTCGCTTTTCTTTCCTCCTTCCTACAATTGCTTTCTTCCTGATATACAGTCTTGTTGTCATTCGTTTGGACTCATTGCTCCCACCAGCTCCCTTCCAGTTGTCTTTCTACTCCTCTGCTTTTTTTCCTGCACTGTTGCCGATTTAAGTGATGGAGCAAAGACTGAAACAGTCCATGACGAAAAAGTGTATTGACTTTCTTAATGCATTTTCCTGGTCTTATTGTGAAATATTTTTCATTTATTTAGACATTGGCACACCATTCCAACATAAAAAGTAATTGTCTTAATAATAAGTAATTTAAAAAAGTGCAAATAGCGTGCCTTGTTGGCAAGTGTTATTTGCACTAGCTCCACCCAACAATGCCTGATTGGGCCAAACAAGATTAAAAAAATATGCACATATTTCAATGTCTTTAGTGATGTAATCAGTAAGGAGTAAGGCTTAAGGATCTTGGTTTTTGGCGCGATCGACCCAGGTTTGAATTTGCCTTTTGCAGAGCTTGCTCTTATCCCTTTTCCAATCACATAGCACATCGGAAAGGCATTTAATTTAAAAGAACATGTTTTAAAAGGGGAACTAAAGAGCCTAATGAAATGTTTTAATAATAATGAAAGCATTTTGGGTATATTGGGTAGGGTTAGGTGTAGGTGTAGGGAGGGCTTTTATTGTCCCATTATGGTGGTGTCCATTTTATAATTTTAAAAACATAGTCATTTATTTTCACTTAGTGTAAATAGAATCTAGTCTATTTAAGCTATTTAGACTTGGTGTATCTATCGCAAATGAGCTCACCTCCTTCCAGAAGAGGGCAGATCCTTTACATGAGCTCAACAAAACAGATGAATCTCACTCAGCCAAAATGTCAGAAATAATTTGTGATGTTTTTTGGCACAGACATAGCTAGCTGAGCAAACGGAAATGGCGGTCTCTGTGCTTTTCACTCAGGGGTGTGTCTATGCTAAAAGGGCAGATTATGAACAGTCATGTGCAGGGTTTCCCTATAGGAGTAGAGGGAAATATGAATCAGCGCGTTATGAGAGATTAATAATGATTGATGGGGATTATAAAAGTATTGGGTGGATTTGCCCTGTGGACAGATATCTGTGTTCAAGCAGCTTATAAAAGTGAATTTTGCATAATAGGTCCCCTTTAAGACATTATTTACTCTGGTGTTGTTCAAACGCTTAATGACTTTTCCTTTTCTTTTTTTGTGTTGTAATTTCTCAAAATGGTGTGCTTTTCCTCAAGCCAGCGTGAACTGAAGTGCTAATACAGGCTCATAAAAGGCAGAAAATGTCATTTTCGGCGCTTGGGGTCGTTCAAAACAAAGGTGTAGCTTGATGATGCAGTGAATGAGCGTCGAATCATAGTAGTTATTGTCTTCACCAGCATATCCGATAGAAAGGACGCTGACGGACTTGAGTAGAAATCATGTTCATGCATGAGCTAATGTATTAAAGTTTTATTAGCATTACTGTGTTATGAAGCAGGGCAGGCTGAGAGCCATGGGAGCAAATGGCAAATGCCAATGAGAGACCTGCAACACACACACCAGCCTCGCTCGAGTCCAGAGGAGATTTCATGATGCTGCAGTCGGCCGTGGGTAACTCAGTGCTGTTTTGTATGGTTAAAACAATCCTATTAAATACATTTAAGTGTGCTGAAATTTATAACATTACTCTGGGCATTCGCTCAGTGGTTAGAATGAGACACTTGTTGCACATTGCAGTAATCTAGATCGATATTAGAATATCATGTTAATAAAAACTGAATGACTTATGCTGCTAAATTACTTTTTTTAAACCATTAGAATTTTAAAATATTTTGTATGATTGAGAAAGCTCTCTCTGATTATTCTATGTCAGCCAATGGACAAAATAGTGTCGTCTCTGAAGCATCAGTGGTAAATCAAGAAAAGTGATTCAAACAATAAGACTAACCGCGTTGAGCTATATAACAATGGTTTGTTTTCTGAAAATAAAGGTATCCAAACAGTTGCTCACCCGCCTAATAAAACTGTCTTTGGAGATTCCATGGTTTCTGCTCAATTAAAGTGGAAATCAAAGGTAAAGCGTATTGTGCCAATACAATACAATGCACAGCAGACCAACGGACTATGTCAGGAGTTCCACTAAATAATACATTTAAATTTGCCCTCAAAACAATACAACGTTTAGGATCATTATGTGATACTTTTCACACTTTTTTTGTCACTATTCATTTCCAATATATAGGAACGAGCTTGTCTGGCTATTACGAGACTAAGCTTGATCTTTTAAGAATGAACATTGGTCTGGTCTGCTCTGTATTTTCTACTGCATATGGTTGTGGTTGAGGAGATTCCCCCCTTCTATATGTAAAGCGCTTTGAGTGCCTAGAAAAGCGCTATATAAATGTAACGAACAAATTATTATTACAAGAGGCGTGATCAACGGGCATAATTCAAATGACTCTGTACGCAATCGGATAGTTCTTCAACCAATCAGGCCACAAGAGGCGTGATCAGCGGACAACGACCCATCGCTTCTCAATCCGTCATTGTGTTAAACCTGCCAATAGCGCGGCCGGTGGATAAGCCAGTCTGTGATTAATTCCCGCAAAAGTGTGACAGAAGCAGGATAAATGAATGTACAGGTTTCCAGCCTGAGTTGCAGGGCGAAATCAAATCGCTGGCAGATCAGGCGGAGTTTACACAGTCTAGCATGCATGACTTTTTTTTTTTTAAATCTCCTTGATAAAGAAAGAAGGTCAAACATCATTAGAACAACACCAGTGTGAGTAAATGATGACTCAATTTTCATTTTTGGGTAAACTATCCCTTTATATAAAATGTGTTGTGCATGGCAACTCGCATTCATTAAATAAATGAAATGAAACATTCATGTTTGTCAAGTAGGTGTGTGCTGTTCTCTTTACTTACAGATAAGGAATCAGCATATTTAGCATGCAAATTCTAAATAACTAGTCATTGCTACTAAAAGGACTGTACTTCATGACTCTGAAACTGTGGAAATGTTTGTGAAATGCTTCTCGCATTTGACTTTCAGAAAAATGGATGTAGCCCCCCTCTCCACCCCACTTTATGTTGTCTGTAGACTTGGAGTGATATCACTGCAGTCCTGTAGCCCTATATATTTCTGTAGCGTCTTGATGTTTTGAGGTTACCGCCCCACTGCGGAGACTGCAGCTCTGCAAAGCCGTCACATGTGAACATCACAATTACACATCAAGCTCTTGCTCCAGGCGTTATCATAGCACAATTTTAGTATCATTGAACCATCATCCAGTCTTTCCAAATGACACCTTGTACCATTATGAGTGCTATAGTTTCATATCATATCATAGATATCAACTAGAGGCGTCGTAATGACATTTGTGTTCACAATGATACTTTACAGAGGAAATGCCTTAAGGAATGATCTGATCTCAAAAATGTGATATCTTCTAGAGGAAGATCAAATGCTTACATAATTTACTCCCCCTCACGTTGTTCTAACCCTGTATAACTTTCATTCTTTTGTGGAACATCATACAGTAGAAGAGGGTGGGGTGGGGGCAGAATATCTGAACGGGTTAATGGAAAAAGAGTAGCTTAGACATTCTGCTGAACTTCTTCATATGTTCAACATATTAAAGAAAGTCATATGACATGAAGGTTGGTAAATGATGATGGATTTCATTTTTGGGTTAACAATCCCTTTCAGGGCAACTTCTCAGAAAAATGGCAAGTGAGAAATTGCACTTTCTACTGAAACTGTGGCCAATAATCCAATGAGTGGGTGAAGTCAACATTACAGAGATACCCAGCTCACTGAGGAGATAATAGCATGACTAGCAGAACGTCACCTCAGCCTCCTTAATAGCAACAACAGATATCATCGCTTTTGAAAGCACCGGGATGCTTTAAAAAGATTGATAGTAGATACAAACCCATTAAGTATAACAAAAAATAATATTTTTTCCTTCTCTATTATATGAATTTGAATGCGGTTATGAATCAAGCTCATGCAGTACAACCCTCAAGTGTTTTAAGTTCAGGGAAGTAGGTGGCATTATGCAACACATGCTAGAGAGAGTCTGCAAATCAGAGGAAAAGTGAGGGAACATGTACTGGCGAAAGAACAACTAGAGCTCTCAGAGAAGGTCTCCACCCACAGTTTTACCTTGAGTGGATAGACATTTGTGGGTAGATGAGAAGAAAAGGTCAAGAAATGTTTCTGGACTTTTCTTACTAGGTCTTTTCTCATTAACCTCTATTCCAGTTCTTTCATCCTCTGATCAGCATATTCTCTCCATCTTCTGAGAAAATCTTCCTCTCCAACTCCTGCTGCACCTTATCCTTATGGAAAGAGGGATGGAGATAGTGAATGAAAAGGATAAAGGGTGAAATCAGAGTTCAACAAATTTGCTAAAGTCACTTTCTTTTCACTTATCAAAATCACGCCATAACTAAAGATATTAAGATTTGTTGGCTATCCTCTTACGTTATTTAATCTCTCAGAGAGAGACTTTCATCTATCGATATGATGTCATAATTTTTACAAGATTGTAAAATCGTAATAATTTGATTGAGTTGAGTTGTACGAAATACGAATCAAACCAAAACCTACCTATAATAGAATTAAATAAAAGTGTTTTCATACAATGTAAGTGGTATGTTGCGATACATTTTCTCTATCTTTAAATAATTATTATTACTAGTTGTCCTTGACTATTGACCAACCCAGTATTGCAAGTAGTTATCAACAATAATTAGTTTGAGAGTAAAAAAAACATACAATTATGATAAAAGTTGTACATTACAATATGTTTCCGCATTCTTGTATGAGTTGTGCCTAGCTGTCATGTGAGTGGGTTGCTATCTGGACTACTTTGCAGTCTTGTAACTTGTAAACAGGACTTTGCGTGTAGGTGGAGAGCCAAAAATGTGTGTACAATATGCATGAAATAGTCATTAAATGAACTGTGGCCTGTAGACTTTGAGACCGTTCTTGATTTCTTCATTTCCGGCGTGGATAGATTAACTGGAGACCTGTGTTGTGGTCATAATATCTTCTGCTATTGACCAGGGCTTGTTTCCTTGACGATAAAGGAGAGGAATGGGGCGGATTATGACAACAAGGCACCCAAAAGCCCTTATTAAGAATCAAACATATGCTAAAATAGTCTCCTGCGTCTCTCAGAGCAATCAGACATGTCCCTCTGTGATGTCATTAAATCTGGGTTAAAAGGCTGAGTGGGGTCTCGCTCTCGTGGGTTATTTAAACAAGCCAATTAGCATGCAGGCAGGTCTCTGAAGAAGTGACACTTGGGAAACAGGAAGTAGGTCTCATTAGTATTGTGGTGGGGCATTCCTTTAATGAAGCTCTCAGATGTCTGTGACATCTGATGTGATGTCATTTCTGCTGTGATGGAATGCTAGATTTTACCCTCCGAAAATTTTTGAGGATTTGGTGTGTTGCATGAAATTGGGATTAGAGCTTGTTGAGTTTTCGTGGCTAAGCGCTCATTCTGTTTGTAAAGAACCACCAGTTGTAGTCAAACTGTTTAATATTGTTCTTAGCCCCATCTTTACACTTTAGAAAAAGTTACTGGGTGACACAGGACTGTTGAATGAAGAAGCTCTAGTTACCTCTTTTCAAAGTTCTGTTGAAGGACGAACGCTGTAAAGAGCCATTTTATTTTCCAGCATACTACAAGGACAGAAGAAAGGGTGGTTGAATAGCTATGAAGACCTCCATACTCATCAGAGACACTAAAGAAAAAGAGGCCATGTTCAGAATAGCATATTGCCATACTACTCATACTATTTTTGAGGTATGCAAAATCTGGATTACCTATGCAAATGTGCACTATACAACAACACACTGTGAGGAACACGGTATCCCACAATGCGATGGCAGTGCATTCATGTATGAACATGAAACAATGGCTGCGTCCGAAACATGGAAAATGATGCCTTCGGAGGACACTTTTCAAGGCACGTCTGAATCTAATGTTAGCTTCACTTCCTGCCTCCTGAGAGATCTTTATCTGATCGAGTTTTGAAGGCAGCATACACTGTAAAAAATTATATGTGCAATAAATTATGACAACATGTGTGTTTACACTGTTTTATCTAATCAAAATAAGTTAAGAAATGTTAAACTTCTTTTATAAGTTATACAAAACTCATTTTTTAAAGTCAGTTTAACATAATTTATGTTGAAATAACTTAAACATCCAAGTCGATTGTACATAAAAATGTCAGGCTGTAACTTTTTTTACCGTGTAAATTTCTTCGCTGTCTTTGATATCCCACAATCCTGTGCGTTCCATTCTGTGACAGTTGAGCTAGAAAACAAGATGGCGTCCGAAAATTGCATTTGCTGGTCAGTTTGTGTGTAAATGTACAACATTTTCCACCTCTGATGTCATTTCCAGTGAGAAATTACTAATGTAGTAATTCAGTATTTGTTTCGTTCTCACCAAAGCTCTCTCTGTTTTGCTGTAGATCATTAAACTGTTATGCTGCCTTAGAAGCCTGTCCGAAATCAGTTTTGTGAGCTGCGTTCATGCACAAACGCTGCCTAACAAGTCATTGTCGGACGCAGCCATCATCAACAGCATTTTTTTTCTTTTTCAAAGAAGATAATTGAACGTTTATTGCTGAACTCACCATGCAATATATAGTGGTCATGTAATAGCAGTGTAGTATACCATAGTCGGCCCCACTTTATATTAGGTGGCCTTAAGTACTGTGCTTACATCAAAAAATAAGTACAATGTACTTACTGTGTTCAAATTGTATGGCAAAGCACTTTTGCTGATAATGAGGTGGGATATGGGTAGATTTAGGGACAGGTGTGGTGGTGTGGGTCAGTTTAAGGCTAGAGTTATGTGTAAGAGAAGTGCCAACTGTGTAATTACAAATGTAACTACAGAAATTAATTACAGACGTAATTACATGCAGGTATTTTTAAAATGTAAATACAATGTAAAAACATGTATGTAAACAATAAGTGTATTGTATCAAATGATTAATTACAATGTTAGTACATAGTAGTTAAGGACACCTAATATAAAGTGGGTCCCAATAGTCTAAAAAAAAAAAAATAACAATTGTTTTAAATTGTAACATTTCACAATATTACTGTTTTTTATAGAGACAGATGACATTGCAAAATTCTTACCAATCCCAAATTACAGTGTATGCATTATACGCTGTCTAGTATGCTGTCCATTATGAACACAGCCATATATATATATATATATATATATATATATATATATATATATAGAGAGAGAGAGAGAGAGAGAGAGAGAGAGAGAGAGAGAGAGAGAGAGAGAGAGAGAGAGGAACAAATGTCTAAAACTCTCATATTGCAACAATGCAGAGACATAAAGAGAACGGTATTCACAATGACATCTTTAGCTCTGCCTAAGGCAAAATAAGTAGGTAAAAAAACTGAAGTTAGCTGCAGTGTATTGACAGAAAGATTTGATGTGTGTAGTTCTCGAGTGTCAGGAGACGAGCCACAGAGGGCAGCTGACTCCAGTGAAGCAGAGCTTAACCCTCAGATCATCTCAGCCCAGCCCGGCTCTGCCTATAGGCATTGCAATGGAGCTGCTTGACATCAGAGAATTGAAAACAAATGCAAATATTCTCTCCTCAAATACACACAAGCCTTTTTTCTCAGCCTCTTTCTCGTATACAAGAAATGATACCTGCAGCATTTGACAGAAGTCAGAGGGCAGATCATTGCTGTTCTCTGGAGCACACTCAGAGCAATTAAACTCATTCCACACAACTCTAACGCCTCGATTTCATTTCATTACTGGACATTAAAAAAGCATATAGCCAGTGTGAGGCATTTGAAGAAAAATAAATCATATCAGTTAAAGACCCCAAGTTATGTTGTTTGTATGTTTATGTGGTGTTTTTAATATGCATTCAGGCAAACCATGTGCAACTTTGTAAGTCATGACCATTGCTGAGTATTTTCTCCTTAAAAGTCCAGTGAACCAAAAACGTGGTTTGAAATCGCTGGTGTTTCTGACATTCTGTTGAAATTCAAAATCATGTACAATTAGCTATGTAGCGGGTGAATTATGATGTATATTACAATGTTATGATGAAATATGCCTTTCTCCACATTCTGACGTTCTGATGTTCAAAGCGTTGCTGATTTTTAGAATGCTGACTGAGATGGCGAATGGGAACATGGTTTGTGTAACATTTGCAACACATTATTAGCTGTTTGATAACATAGTCAAGCAAAAGTCTAATCGTGATTATAACCGTTGTGCCTGACGTTGTAAAAAAGAGTGATACCTTTGTGCAGCGTTTACTACAGTAACTTGACTAAAAGTTAAGAGTGGAGGTGGAACTAATTTGCATATATAGGGATTCAAATATATATAAAAAAGGAAAAAAACAGGAAAACAGGTTTTTCACAGGAAAAAAAAACTTTAAAAGTAATTTTGGTAAACAAAGATGATTTTAAAGGGATAGTTCACTTTAAAATGTAAATTCTGTCATCCTTTACTCACCCTCAGGTTTTTTCAAACCTGTATGAATTTCTTTCTTCAGCTGAACACAAGGGAAGATATTTTGAAGAATGTCAGTAACCAAACAGTTAACTGGAGCCATTGACTTCCATAGTAAGAAAAAAATTATAACATGACGGCTCCAGTTAACTGTTTGGTTAATGACATTCTTCAAAATATCTTCCCTTGTGTTCAGCTGAAGAAAGAAATTCATACAGGTTTGAAACAACTTGAGGTTAAGTAAAGGATGACAGAATTGTCTTTTTAAAGTGAACTATCCCTTTAAGTGATGCAATGATTGACTACACGGGGACTTTAATGAACAAAATGAATAATTCAGCTTTAAGGGATTATGAGCAGATCATTTTGAACATAATCGTGATGCACATCGGTAAGCCTATGCAAATATGTTAATCTATTAGCTGACAAAACTAGCTAAAACTTGAATCAACACTTACTTAGTCAAACATATACACTCTATGGCCAATAGTACATAGAGACCAATATCACACCCATGTACCAATTTGCACTGGATGGGACACAATTATGAGATACAAAACAACATAACATTTTGCTCCTAGCAGTAAAGAGTACAAGCATCCATGATTATTATAGCAAGACACAAAAGAGATCAGCAGTTTAAAAATATAGGATTGTTGAGCCATTCAATTTAGTTTTGAACTTCCATTCATAAATGCCAACTGCAGGCCAATTCTCCAAGTGAATTCATACACTCATAAAATGAAGTTTAATGAATCTAGTCCTCACATCCTTTGTTTGTCTATTAAAGTGTTTTTCTAAGAGACTGGTTAATGCATAAAAGGCACAGTGTAGATAATGTTTCCCTGATGGAACCCATATTGCTTACATCTAAGATGTAAATGCAAATACATTTGGTTCCTGTGTGTTTGTGTGTGTATCCACCTGCCTGTAGGCACTAGTCATGTTCTTCAATTATAATGGAACTAGTACAAAGACATTCACATCATAAGAACAGTATATTTAAAGTAGCCTACTTGCATGAATATATATTGTTTTCAGAGGTTACATCTACAGTTCGGTTTCTTAGCTAGTCTTACAGCAAAGTATAGCTATCTGAGTTAACGTGATGCTACGACAAGAGTTCAGTTGGTAAAGTCAGAGTTCTAGATGATACACGAGTTGCTATGAGTTACTAAGTTATGAGTTGCTAGTTAGTTAATTACTTGACTTTCATGGTTTGCTCTATTTAAAAAACGTATACAATATAAAACTAAATGAAAGCAATTAATAATTGTAATCCACTTTTGGAATTCAGATAAGCTATGCGATTTGGGTTTATGGTTTATAATAATTTGATTTTGTTTAGGCTACTACCGTGCCATGTTTCCAACCTGAAAGCGTGATAACATCATATTAACAAGGCTCGACTTCTCAGGTGCTCAGCATACCTGTGGAGTTCCTACTTCTCAGACGGCCATTTGTTATTGCATAATGTCAGACATGATGTTCCCTCTGTCTCTCCACCAAATAAGCTGGTTGTTCTGGCACAATATGGCTGCCGTCACTAATTCTGAATTGAAACGTTTTCTGTCTCTTAAATACAAGTTGCATTAAAATATTAATGAAATACAGTATAGAAAATTGAAACAACTTTGAAAGGTCATTCATTAGGCTTACCATTCAGAACAAACACAATATTTAGAGACACAATAAGTTGAGAATTATCTATAATTTAGAGTTTCCCACTTGCAAATACGATATTGCTTGGTCACTCCTGTGCTTTGAAAGCATAAATATGACCATTTTCAACTCCACTTGGAGGCTGCATTACAGCACAGGAACTTTTCACAGTTTTTCTTGGTTGCTAAGATGCGACATAAGGGCTACGGCTAACACAAGAATGTGAGTTTAGGTGCTTAATGAATCAGTTAACAGATGTAGTTACGTAGTCTCTATATCTGAAGCTTGAGATATAACTGTGTGGTTTATTTTCTGGAACAAAATTGAAGGACGTCATTTTTGACCATATTTTCCTCAAACCAAAATTCTTAGGAAATTTTGGGCTAGAACATGCCAATTCTCTTTCAACCCGAACATCGCAATTGTATAACAAGCATTATACTACTGCGTTCATTTAGTGCAAGCCCTTATTCCTGCATAACATGACACAGAGCCAAAACACAAATCATCTGCTGTGAAAGCACCATTAATCCAGACTCATCTTCAGCGAAGCCTGAATCACAGCCACCCACCCTCTCTCGAAAACCAGCACATCTACAGATTATCAGTTACTCTGTTTTTCACTTCACTCTCTCTCTCTTTTCCCCATTCTCCCTTTTTCCCATATCCGAGGTGTAGGTGTGAAGAGCGAGTTTCGCGCGCAGTTCTGGTGTCACAGGCTATTTATACTTCTTCAAACCCACTGCCTCACGTCCCCGCCGGATGACTTCATCATTATCATCATCATCATCTCCCCCTCTGCAGTCACAGCTGTAGGGTCTCACTGGTGGTGTCCAGCTCGTAGGATGGAAGGGAGCGGGAGAGGAGGTGTGAGGAGAGCTGAGTCACAGGTAATGAGGGGGATGTTACAGTTTAGAGCGCCTATGAATCATCACTGTCTTCACCACCACCATCATCATCATCAGTGACACGTCTGTCATTCAGTGTTTCTGTGAATGGAGAGAAAAGAGAAGGCAGAGAGAAATGCTGGTGGTACTATGAGGTAAATTTGTCCATATTTATTCGTGAAGATGAGTTAAATTCAAAAGGCAGGGTGTGGCTGTCACAGGTCGACGGTGCATGCGTGTTTGTTTGAGAGAGAGAGCCTAAATTTAGGCCCACGGTTACAATAAAACAGCAGATGGTTTACATTCTAGGAGGGAAGAAAATGCTGACATAGGAGGGACTATTTGTAGTGCTGGGAGGGTCCATGTGTTTGCCAAGCCAAAACACAAACATATAGACGCGAGACCTCAGACACCTCTGCTGTCTGTATTCATTTGGATGCTGGGAAGGGTGTTAATATTCAAAAGGAAAGGAACGCAACAACTTTGTGTTGGCTGGATGTTTTAATGGACTTATAAATGCTACATTTTATGGAAGTTAGAGTAAAGGTTCATAAAAACTGGATTATGTGTAATTTATAACTTTCAGTAGCAAGCCACATTTGATGCTTTCGGCTCCCAATGTAAGGCTGTTTAAGATGAACTGATCCTTTCAGCACAGTGAAAATCATATCAGAAATAACAGGAACATGTCTTTAGTACATATGCAGCTACATACAAAATACAATGGCTTTTCTTTAAAAGATGCACAAATTTTATGAAATTTATTATGAAAAAGGTTTAAGGTCAAAGCAACAAACCTTGAGGAATATAAATATGCTAGAAATATGGGTGCAAAATTATTCTTTAATAGAAACTGCATGGCAAATTTTGCATTTCAACTTAAAGGGTTTATGATTTCAAAGAACGTGAATTAGGAACTATTTAAAGTAGCAAAATAAATCGAAATTTTTTTTTTCCCCCAAGTCAGCTCAATGCAGTTTTATACTATAAAATAAGGTAAAATAAATATTGCTACAACTTAGTGGCAAATTAAGGGTTTGTTTTGTATATTACAAAACTCAAAATTACACAACTCACCAACAATTTACAACAGACTAAATTGCCAACTTAACTAAAACATGGTCAAGTTGACATCTAAGTGATATTCTGTGAAAGAGAAGGAAACGCCTAGGCACATGAATTTGCATATCTTGCTTTTTTAATTAAAAACAAATGAGCAATCAACCCAAAGCAGTTTTTTTTTTTGCGTGACAGCAAATCAATTCAAAAGGATCAAGTGTAAACTTACAACAATATAGTACATTGTTCTGACATTTCTTTAACGTGGAGGGCTGATTTGAAAATGTATTTTCATATCAATTATTTATGCAATTGTCCATATACACAACTATATACATTCATGTCAAATTCAAAGCAATTGAAGCCATGAACTCTGCAAAAAAAGAAAAGAAAAAAAGACATTCATAAAAATAAAATAGATAGAAAATGCTCCAAATTAAACTATATAATTTTCATTAAAAATATAGTTGAAGAGAGGACTTTTACAATGATATGAAGATTAAATTAAGATTGCTTCATTTTAAACATAGGCACATCGTTTGTTAATATCTGAGGCTTTATAGTGAAAGGAAGTTTTCCTGGCAGACATTTTGAAATGTCCCACCCAAACTGAGGCTGAGCAGGGCCACCAAACAGAGCCATTGCTCCATGCTAGTACGCATGTAAACAAAAACATTGAGGACTAAAGGATCGGTGTCCGTCGTTGGAGCCCTCCACTTTAACCCTTTTCTATTATAACACCACCACCACCAACCACCTCCAATATAAGACCCTCCTTCTGGAAGATAAATATACTTTTCTTTGCGTTTGGTGCTTCTTTTTCAAACAACAGTGATTCTTTGGCATAAATAACTATTCATCTCTCAATCCCTTTCCAACTAAAATGAAATCAAACTGAAATAATGACCTGAATACCCCTGTCAAGAACAAAAAACTAGGATATTTCATAAAAATGAGAAACACTAGGCTACAGGGCAAAAATTACAATTAATAAAAACACATTTATTAGAACTAAGAAACTTTGTGACCTGCAAAACGGCAACATCTGTATTAGCCAATCAAATGCTTCACTCAAGATTCACCCTAAAATGTCCCTGTAATGATAATAATAAATATATTTTTAAAGCAACACAACTTCCATAACCGAATCCGTATCACCACAGTTAAAATACTGCTGAGTCTTAATCGCTAGATTAGAAGGAAACCGCTATAATGGTTGAAGTTTATGATTATCAAGTTCTGCACCTTTTGACCATTTACTAAACTCGTAATTGCGTATCAATCAACAGATCGAACACTTCAGAAAACATCTCCAGCCGCAGTAATATTAGAGAATAGATCAATAAAATACCAACCGATATGCCCCTATCAGTAATGGCTACACGATTCTGTCCAGTGTTGCATGCAGCACAACATAAAGTGATATTTCTGTACATAGTGCTCTACATTGGTGGTATGCTGCACTACCGAGTGAATTGAGAATCTGGGACATGACAACGTAAGACAAGGACTGACATTCCACGAACAAAGACATTTTATAGCTTTGTTAAAGGGATCCCATGGTGTTGAGACTTGTATGGCTTAATATAACATAAATGATGTCTCTTACTGAATTATGTGGTAGAAACCCCATGAAAGATCTACGTTATTTAAAAAATCGATTTTATATTTGGACCATGGGCGGCGCCATTTTGTTTGCGTTCTAGGTTGATGACGTAGAGTGGTTGAACTCCTCAATCAGCTGGCGTTACCCGTTGCTATTTTTACCACAACGCAACTCGAAAATTGTTTCAGAGTTAAACAAAACAAATGAATTGCTTTGTAATTGTACTTAAAACACACTCAAACATACATGTGCACACAAACTCACCTACACAAGTCACAAACAGATCGGCGGGCGCGCACACACACACCTGACTGCTCTGTCTCAATCGCATGCATCATCACCAAAACATCCTGCCTCTCTTCCTCACGTTACTTTATCCCATCGTCCTACCTAGATATTTCCCTCTGCTGGTCACATTAGGCATTATAGTTAATCTACTATCAACAGTCTATCTGGGGAACAGGATGTGTTGAACAGGATATACACAGGGAATAGATTGAGGGTTATGTATGCGCGCGCAGTGCGTGCGTGTGTGTGTGTGTGTGTTCGCGCCGATCTGTTGGGCTGTGTGTGTGTTCGCGCCGATCTGTTGGTGTGTGTGTGTGTTGCTGTGTTCGCGCCGATCTGTTGGGGTGTGTGTGAGTCTGTGTGAGAGAGAGAGTTTGTGTGCACATGTATGTTTGAGTGCGTGAAGTCGGACAGCTGTTTGTAAATCGGCTTTACTCGTTATTGCGGTGGAAGGTGAGACTGAATGACTGCACTCGAACATGTCCACTATGGTGTCGGACAACACTACAAATGTCCGTCCCTTCAAATAATGCCCTATTTAAGGGTATAGGGTCGATTTCAGATTCAGCCCCTGTCGTGGAGACTGAGCAGCCCAACATCTCGATTGAGACAGAGCCTGTCGTGTGCGCGCCCGCCGATCTGTTTGTGACTTGTGTAGGTGAGTTTGTGTGCACATGTATGTTTGAGTGTGTTTTAAGTATAATTACAAAGGAATTCATTGGTTTTGTTTAACTCTGAAACAATTTTCGAGTTGCGTTGTGGTAAAAATAGCTACGGGTAATGCCAGCTGATTGAGGAGTTCAACCACTCTACGTCATCAACCTAGAACGCAAACAAAATGGCGCCGCCCATGGTCCAAATATAAAATCGATTTTTAAAATAACGTAGATCTTTCATGGGTTTTCTACTACATAATTCAGTAAGAGACATCATTTATGTTATATTAAGCCATACAAGTCTCAACACCATGGGATCCCTTTAACTGGCCCACAATCAGTCGAAAGATCATTGAACTGCTCTTTAAGGCAAATGGCGCCTTCTATACTCAAATGGCACGTCAAACTCTTTTTGTTTTTATTTTACTCGCAAACATCAGGTGGCGTTTGACTAAAAGAGTGGTTTTTTTGTGTTAAACCTACTAGCTGCTAGTACCGAACAAACATCATCTCATCAGGCTCCACCGAGGCCCTGCGGTTTTGAACAGACATCGACATGTTGCGAGTCGTATACATGTAGTCTCGGGCCCCTCTGAAGGATGAGAGTGCGTCGGCAGCTTCGTATTTTTAGGCGGCGTGTCCAGGGAGAGTGTGTGAGGCAGGGAAAGGTGACCTGCTTTCACTTTGATTGATTGTCTTGCCCACGGTGGCTTTTCCAAAAAAGAAAACGAAGGGGAAAGAAACACATGCTTATTGGTGAGAAACTAATTTGGCACAGCCCACTAAACTCTTAAAACGGAAGGTGAGCCCAAAAAAAGAAGAAAAAGAAAATAACCTTCGCCATCATTTCAAAAGGAAACTTTTATGATTATGAAGAGACACTAAACATATCACTGTGCCCCTCACTTCACGATTAAACAGCGAAGGGGTGGTTTTACAGGTGGGTTTTTCAGGAAGACGTATGTGGCCCGTTCCCAGTGCAGAAGGCCGTACCCATGGGCTCCTGGCAAGCTTCCCTTCTCTCATCTCCATCTCTCTGTCATCCCTCCTTCATGGGGACAGGTTGAGCAGCTTAGTGGATTTATTTGGGTAATTAATGGCCAGGCTGATGGCTGCGATGTTCTTCAGCGCCTATGCAATAAAGCAGGGGAAAGAAAAATATAAAGAAAAGTGAGTACACTGAGAGAGAGAGAGAGAGAGAGAGAGAGAGAGAGAGAGAGAGAGAGAGAGAGAGAGAGAGAGAGAGAGAGAGAGAGAGAGAGAGAGAGAGAGAGAGAGAGAGAGAGAGAGAGAGAGAGAGAGAGAAAATAAAACCATTAAGCAAAACATTGTGGGTAATTTATCAAACCGTTTCACACACCTGTGGCCCTCAGAGCTCAGCATAAACACCCACACACAAACACACATTATCACACTTCAAAATTGCCACTGCTTAACCCATTTAAAAACTTTGTGTTGGCACAAAAACACTATTTGGTTAACAACATAAACCACTTGTTTAGCTGTCATTAATATTACAAGCATGTTTTTTTTTTTTTTGGTGCTAGGGAGAAAATAAATACAGAGCATTAATCCCGTCCTACACATCACAATGTGTTCCTTTAGCCGCCCCTGTGGCGGAGATGAGACTGCGCCACACCCAACACCATTATGGCGTTAATGACTAAAAGCAACAGAGTTGCCCCCAGCCCACACACAAACACACTCTTGCACACACGTATATGGATGTTAGGAACACCTACGCCTCATGTGAGAATCAACACAGGTGTTTTTATAAGTATCCTTTCTGGTGTTCAGCTGTTTTAACATAATATTTGGTTAGAGCCATCATGTGATGAGGAGAGCAAATATTTATTTCAACAAAGGTAATTTTGTCACTATTGCCATTTTCTCTCTCTATGTGAACAAAGGTTAGTAAGAAATAGTTAAATTGCATTTATGAATCTACTAAAACAAATGTTACAGTAAAAAAGCAACACCAATGAGATCGCTACTGTATAGTAATAATAAAATACACTTTCATTAATTTTTCATCAAGTATCCATACCGTACAATGACTGTCAGTCATCGAGTTGTGCTAATAAAACAAGCTTTACACATCATTAGACATTACAGGATCATCATTTCTCATCCACATATGGTGGGACCATCCATCAGAGCCATTTGAAAAACATTCACCTTTACACTGTGAATTAGCAGCTTTATGGTACAAGCTAATGCACTAGGCTCCATCACATCTCACTTTAAGCAGCAAACCAATGCCGCTGAAAACCCAATGTGGCTCCTGTTATACTGTATACATACTCATTTGAAGATGGGTGCATCGGTTCATTGCCATCATGTGTCTTCGTCAACTACACAACCCTTACATGCTCACTGCATTATTGTTTAACAATACAAGTTATCTTTCTCTTTGTACGTCAAATTATTGATCAGTACTAATTAAAAATATATTTACAGAATTACATGACATGCTAATTAATTAATAAAATTGGACAATCTCTGGTACTCAAGCTACTCATATAAAGTTTTTGTTAAAAGGTGTCATGAACTGGCTTTTTTATTTTTTTATACAGTTGTATGAGGTCAACTTATGACTTTCGCATGGTTTTTATATTCAAAAACATCATAACTAATAAGTAATAGGCTATTTTCTACACAGGTTTTGAGGCTCTCTCCTGAACGCTCAGTTTTGATGGGCGTGCCACACTGGACACCTGGAAGTAAACGCCCACAGCTAGGATTGGAGAAGATTTGTATATTTAATGAGCTTCAGCTCCCTGTGTTCAGTGGTGAAACGGCAGCTGGAGTTAATCGACCAGACGCCTACAGGGCTTGCAAAATATCTTTATTAATCAAACATGATTCATCTCTCATCCACCCGCGATGGATTGGAATTAGTGTTGTCACGATACCAAAATTACTTCGATACGATACCAGACTAAAATACCTTGATACCGATACTAAATCGATACTATGGTAATTGTATTTTAATTGTATCTTTGTTTTAAAAAAATAAGCAAATAAGTGCAAATTACAAACAATATGACCAAAACAGTGCTTTATTTTTCAGCTATAGGTCTATTTAACAGTAGCAAGTCAGGAATACAATTAAATAATCAAATATAAAATTGCTTACTTAGTCTTCACTCTATAATTTAACTATACACTGATTCTTAATAAATATATTTTAGTTATTAAGCCAAGCATGTGGTGGTTTGCTTAACATTAATCACACAGAATAGGTCTGTCTTAATACATGCACGATATAATTACCTAAACTGTACACGTTCACTAAAGACATATCCGACTGTGTTTACCTGAATACTCGCCAGACCATACATTTTTACATATGTTTGACCATTCAAACCCAAACAATAATCCGCGAAAGAGCTGAATGGCGATCGCATGTTTGTTGTCTGAAAAGCGTGTGCACGCGCTTCAGGTTAGAGTCCGGCAGCGCGAGCATGTCCCGCGCCACGCTTTTTCTCCTCATGAATCATTCCGGTTGCCGCTTTCAAAACAATCCCTCCCTCATTGTGAACTGACAGGGGAGTTGACGCTCATTAAATATGCAAATCTTCTCCAATCCTAGCTGTGGGCGTTTACTTCCAAGTCTCCATTGTGGCATGCCCATCAAAACCCAGCGTTTTAGAGAGAGCCTCAAAACCAGTGTAGAAAATAGCCTATTACTTATTAGTTATGATGTTTTTGAATGTAAAAACCACACGGACGTCATTAGTTGACCTCAGAAAACAGTATAAATATTAAAAAAATAAGACAGTTCATGACACCTTTAAATATTAGTGGGGACTAAACTGGTAAAATAGAATAAAATTAAATTAAATTAATTAAAACAATTTTATGAACACCTTAGAGTTTGCCTTACCTGTGCAGTGCGCACTACCAGCTGTTCATTGGTAGTGAGAGCAAGAAGGTACTCTTGCAGAACATCCTGCTCCTGATGGACCAATGAAAAGACACATAGCAGCTTCAGCATTCACTCACAACATGAATTGGACACATTTGATGTGGAAAACAAGCTACAAAAAATGTTAAATTTATTCTATAGCTCTTGCCAGGAGAGCAAACCGATGAGAGGCAGTTCAATTCAAGGCCAGTTAGACTATACTGTTATTCACCATAGACTGGCTCAACATGAGCTGTTAATCTGGGGTTTGGAACAGCACCATGCTGTTGATGACATGACTCTGAATCAAACCAGACACCATCTAAATCAACCCTGCCTCGGCTATCTAATTTCCTGAGGTAGGAGTATTTGCACTCTTCCAGGTATTTCACATTGATCAAAGTCTAGAGCCTATGGGGAGAACGGTGGAACCTAGAAACTGTAAAACAGGCATAGCAATACAGTAAAATAGATTGTTTAAAATATTTATTGTGTTAACAAAACCCTGAAAGGTCATGTTCACATCAAGGTAAACTTTGTATTATGACAGTACGTATAAACAACACACAATGAGGTTGATAAGGCTAATGCATACTCAGGCACGATTGGCACGAATCAGCCATAGATTGTTAAAATGTGTTCATGAAATCCAGATTGCACGTTAGGCTAGAAATGCTAATGCTAATAATTACAAATGGGAAACGGAACAAGTACAGCACAAAAGGCATGTAACTGTCCTTAAACATTTAACGGGAATTTTGCAGTGTCCACTGTAACTGATTTAAGACATTTATAATATTGCACATGACTTCATTTTTAGTGCTTTTGGATTTCATATACAGAGCATTTTGGAAGATTTTTTTCTTTTATCATAGTTTCCACAAAAAAATATTAAACCACAATATTTTCACAGCTGAAAATAAGAATAGTTTCTTAAACACCAAATCAATATATTATAATGGTTTATAAAGGATCATGTGACACTGAAGACTGGAGTAATGATGCTGAAGTTGCCATCACATAAATTAATTACATTAAAAAAATGTTTTTTATGCTATTTGTTAAGTATACTAGGAGAAAGTAGTGTAAAATAAAAAATGAAATATTATTAAAACTAAATTCTGTCATAGTATTTTTGCAGTAAAATATCCAAAAACCACTAGGCCCTATGTTATGCATTTTGTTCAGTTGAGTTCTTACAATATCCCAAATGTTTCCAACTATTTGTAAATTGCTATTTTAATCAAGGACCCAGGACGTCTGAGGGAGTCGCCTGTCAATTGCGTCACATCTGCGTTACCCTCGGTTTATGGTTTTATTCAGCAGAAACGCTTTACTCTTAGCAGTGTGCAACAAGTGTCACCGCAGCCACTGAGCGAACGCACAGAGTAACGTCATAACATAATTTTAAACTCACTTAAATGTATCTAATATGATAAACAGAGCTGCGTTACCTCATACTCATGACCGTAAAAGCGGAAATGGCACCGGCGACGGTGTCCCGTCATAATAAAATATGATTCCTCGCGAGCCGTGTGTTGCGTAACAATCGCTCCAGTAGCCTCGCTCAGCTCCTACAACACTCGGTCCTGCCCTTCTTCATACTACAGTAAAGTTAATAACCGCATTCATGAACTTGATTTCAACCCGAGTCCTATCCCGATTCTTTTCCACCGGCTGTGAGGTGAAGACCACATGTCCCAAGATTCTGAGCTCAAACTTGGCGTCTTCAAACTATGCCTTCGTTTTGAATTGGCGCCCTCTAGCGGATGGAAAAGTTACATAGTGCAGCTTTAATCACCCACATGTTGTTACAAGCCTGTATGAATTTCTTTCTTCTGCTGAACACAAAAAGATATTTTGAAGAATATGGGTAACCAAACAGTTGATGGGCATTGACTTACATAGTATGAAAGAAGAAAAACAATTGTCAGTGGGGCCAATCAACTTATTGGTTACCGACATTAGTCAAAATATATTTTTTTGTGTTTAGCAGAAGAAAGAAATTTCTACAGATTTGGAACAACTTGAGGGTAAGTAAATGATGACAATTAACAGTTTTGGGTGAACGATCCCTTTAAGTAAATAATGTTTTTCTACATATTTGTTTTTTCTTCAAAAACTAAGATACATCCATGCCAATATCCTGTTCAGTCTCCGTAACCCTGTCAAACAACATCTCTCTTACTGAGAGCTCAGCTCTGATGACTTTAGTGGGAGGAGTTCTGAATGGAGTGCCGTCAATGCTTAACAGAATGGTTAACAGAAGCCGGTCAGATCGCACTCCAATTTTACACCCAAAGACATTTGAACGCTTCTTGACAGAACTGTCTGTAGACTGTGGGGAGGCTGCAGCTTTTGTCATGTCAGAACACATTTGAAACCACTTCCTCTGTGGAGGGTTTTTTGTCATCCTGCAAAAATGAGTGTTACTACACTACTGGAGAGGAAGACAGAGCAAGTCTGAATGTCTTATCAGTTTTTTTTTCTTCTTCTTTCCGTCTCATTTCCGACTCAAACGTTGCAACAGCTGAAGCGCTCTTGCAAATACGTGTCGAAAATCTCTCGCTGGTTCAATGTTCTAAACCCCGTTTTCTGCCATTGCTAACTGAAAATAAACAATATTTCAGTCATGATCATCTGGCTGCTGAGAGGTTAGAAATCTTTATGGTCAGTTCGGAGAAGTGCAGCGGTTGTGGGAGAGATTAAGGCTCTCATAATGAGGCCAAACAATGTTGAGTGTCTGCTGGTATAACCACTCAACACTCACAAAACTCTCACTTCATCCATTTGCCTGTCCGTCTTCAACACTAATGCTCACTTAAACATATCTCATTCAAACACGCAGACAAACAAACCACTTCATATTCGTGTCCAACTTGGCTGTAAAGCATTATGGCTCAATGATAAAAGAGTATTGTCATAATAAAAACTTTCCTTCCATTCACCGGCTCAAAGAAAGAGATCCATTCACTCAGGCATGGTCGACGACGTGGCTGTTTATATCTATAAATATCATGTACTGCGTTTATATGTTTATAATGTGTGTGCATCTTCCTGAACAGTGTGTGTGACTATACTGTGTTCTTGAAGAATATTTTGGCTTACTTTTAATACCAGGAGGTGTCTTAGTGCCCCCTAGTGCACACTTTTTTTCTCTGCCACGCACTTGAAACTGAAGCCACTCTTACATATGAATTTGTCTTTGCATTATATAACATTTTATAATATAATATATTTTATTTTTAAGAAATATAGCAAAATACATTTCTAGTTTAAGTTTATGTTTCAAATAATAAAAAATAGGTATGTTTAAAATCAAGATCAAGTGTTTTGACACTGGTTGTGTTACAGTTAATGTGATGCTCATAGATGTGTAACAACAGTTGTAGTTCATGAGAGAAACTTACTTCATACATTCATTTTAAAATGACCTTTAAAGCAATTGGTTAAAATTAATTACATTTAAACACTTGATTAGTTTAACCAATATACTCTTCACAAATGCTTTGTGGGGCAACTGTAGCCTAACAAGCCAGACCCACATCAAGATGTTTGGTCTGGAAACTCACCATAGACAGGGCTCAATCCGAGGGGCGGGATAAACGGTTGTCTTTTAAACTCCCTCTGCACGCGATATAGTGCTACACCAACCAGAGCAACGAAGGTGAAACAGAGCTTGTTGATAGATTAAACATTCGCCGTATCCAGTCGGCTAAACTCCGAACACATCTTCCCTTTTTAAGAATGACTTGAGTGCCGTTCTTTGTTCTTTTCTCAGAGAAAAGCTCAACTCCAAGTCTTCCAGAATCGCAGTTAAAGCTGATTCGAAAGACCGCCGCCGTTCGCCAGTTTCTGTGTTTACTAGAAGCACGCAAACGCAACTCGGCCGTCGTCATTATGGCCCCGCCCGCCGACTCTATACACGATGTGATTGGCCCGTCCAGATTTTGAGGAATACAGCTCAGAACGGTATTGAGAGTTCCTAGACGACACTTGCGGGCAGATTAAATTTGCTGCCGCTAGTGTGCGTCTACATTTCTAAGCTAGGGCAACTGTACTTTCACATGAAAAAGAAAAAAAAAACAGAAGATATAGACAAATATATACGTTTGTATCTACGTTGCCTTATGTAGCCATTAAGGCTAATGGCAGGCCTGTACGTTTTTGTGTGGGTGTTTCTATTTTTTGGAGTTTGTGTAGCATACAAACGCTGCAACTCTGGGATTGAGACACACACTCGACAGAGATTTGCGCAGGTGGATATGAGAAACAGTCTCACTCACACAGACTCACTTTAGTGCAGCTCCCCTGACAGACGCTCAGAGAACCTGGCATGAATGAAATCTGACATTAAACATGACAATAAAAAATCTTCTGCTCCCCACTCCAGTTTTTCCACATGACAGCACAAAACAACTACTTATGTTACGTTACCCGGACGCCTCCCAAAACTCAATACAAATTTTTCATAAAAAGCAACTGTCCGGACAGAACCAGTGCCAGGATAAATAACTTAACGGGGATCTGGAATTTTTGGAAGGGGACATTTCTTCACCGTTTTATCATCACTGTCTGAAGGACAAAGCAATTCACGCCTGTTACACATGCATAACCCTAAACGCATGTCAAAATAAGTGATAATAAGGATTAAGAATCAAAGATCCAGATAGATTTTGCATCTTAAACTGAATATTAAACTATACAAAAAGATTACTGATGTTATTACCCGATATCAACGGTTTTCTTTTTTAATATATTGTAAAATGTCATTTATTCCTGTGATGAAAAAGCTGAATTTTCAGCATCATTTCTCCAGTCTTCAGTCACATGATCCTTCAGAAATCATAATAATATGCTGATTTGCTGCTCAAGAAACATTTCTTATTGTTATCAATGTTAAAAACAGTTGTGCTGCTTAATATCATTTTGGAAGCCATGATACATTTTTACAGAATTGTTTGATGAATATAAACTTCAAACAAACAGTATTATTTTTTGAAAAAGAAATACCATTTTATTTGCTGTCACTTTTGAATAAAAGTATTAACTTTTAAAAGAAAATCATCAAAACAGATGGAGTAGATTGAGTCCGTCAACAAGTGCAATGCTTGCACAGTCCTATAGCTCATCCTAGGTATAAATTTCATTCAGTAAAATTAGGTCGTTTTGATTTATATGCTGTTTAATGCTGATGATCGTGTTGTTTTACATATGCATCTCCTTATATATGTTATCGCTTGTTTCTACTTCTTCTTCATACGTCTTATGATCAGGAGATTCAGTACTCTGATGTGTAATGCCGTCCTGTACGGCAAAAGGAAAACATGGAAACTCGTAAAATTCTAAATTAAAAGCATATAAATATTTGTAATTTCGCTTTAAAATTGAATAGTGAAAAAAATATATCAATTATTTACTCAGACTCATGACGTTCCAAAACCCTGTGCTATCATTCTTTATCTTGCTCTTAAATAATTGTTTTTTTTGTTGGTGATTTTTAAATTTTTTGCTAACAGCAAACATAAGGGAATGTTTCTTATTGTGTAAACCATTCCTTTTAAACAACTGGCAAGCATTAAAGGGGGGATGAAATGCTGTTTCATGCATACTGAGCTTTTTACACCTTTAAAGACTTGGATTCCCATCCTAAACATAGACAAAGTTTCAAAAACTAATGTTGGACGTTTGATGGAGTATTTCTGTGTTAAAAATACTCCTTCCGGTTTCTCACAAGTTTCGGCGAGTTTTTTTCGAGTATGGGTCTATTTGACGTTAAATAGAGCGGAAGGTCCTTGTATGGGCCGTACGGGCTCTTCTCCCGGAAGGGTGCGCGCGCGTCACTAGAGGGAGAGAGAGGAAATGCACGCTGTAAACAGTCTCTCAGGTGCAGATCCAGTCGTCCGTGAACACATATGTGGCGCACCGCGCTCCATTTTATTCCTATGGGTGACGTCGAGCGACTTCAACGCTTCAGCACAGCATTCCGGGAAGGCAGCGCTGCATTTGAACCGATTTGAACGCAGAAATGACGGGAAGCTTCAAGGCATCGCTTCAGTCGCGTCGCAAAGTGGATTTCCACGGTCACTGCTGTCACAGGACTTCACCAAATCATACCAAAGAAGTGTGTTTTTGACAGAGCGGTCCTGCTTTGGAAGATGCCGGTGAGTAAATCAACTTCAAATGTCTCTGCTATTGGCTACCGTCGCATGAGTAAACATCAGTAAACGATACAATCGCGTGCTTAGTCATTCAAATGCGCTAACGGTTACTCCATTGTTGTTCTGTATAACGTTACACTAGTCTGACTCTGACGTGCAAAACCGTTTTGCTTGCTACCTCTAAGGTCTAGTCACATACAATAGTCCATAAACCGAATCATGTCCTCATAAACTGCACACAAAGGCCCCTAAATACAGTACATACCACAGAGACGGACATCCTGATGTTGCCGTTTCTCCTGTTCAATTTATTTCAGCCTCAGATTTGATTGTGGATCATTATCTGTATTAGCTGAGATAGATGGGTTTCTCCACGCTTGAGGACGTCACCGCTTTGTTTGCACTCGTCATTCTTTAGCTCCGCCCACACGATACGCCTCCAGGCGCTCGGTTTTTTCCGGAAAGACTCGGTACAGCCTATATTTCTTTTATAAATATGATAAAACTAAAGACTTTTCGGAGATATGAAGGATGCAATACTACTCTATAGGTACTCAAGATTGACATGAGATTGACTGAAACTGAGTGTTTCACCCCCCCTTTAAATAAACAGATCTGTAGCTGAGGTGGACATTTAAGAGGGATTCATTTCTCATGAATTTTTTTGAGAAAAGAGGAAGAAGACGGACACTCACCATGGCCTTTGCTTCAGCAATGAAAAAGAGCTCGGTGAGAGCACGGTGGAGAGGAAGGAGGACCGTGATACTGGTGGGGTCTTGACTCAAACCACTTTCCATAGTAATGAAGAGCTGCCACAGCGGCCGCAGAAGTGTAAGGTCACAACCCCTGTGTTAACACACACAAAATCAAAACGTGAGGTCATTACACTCTAAATGAACTTGGCTTTATCATTACTCATATTTGAACTATATGGCCATCTCATTCGCCCGCTTAATGTTCCCAGTGTGGAGAGCAGGTGGTCATTTGCATGGGCTATTCCTCAACCTCGCTAACTCATCTGACACCACAGGGCCGTGTCTCTATTTCTCTCATACACGGTCTCTCTGCTGCTGCTGATGATGATGATGTAACTGTGTCCAAACACCATGGAAATTATGCAAATCAACCTGACATGTGACCTTGTTGCCATGGGAACAATGAAGGCAGAAAGCCACTGTCAGATGCGTTATGCAAAAGCTGTGTCAATCTGGATGCTCACCAAAACAAAACACAAAAGAGTGAGCAGAAGTTAATAAAAACCGCTTTCGAGGAAAACTGCTAATAAGTTGATATGCAATATTTGTGTGCTTAAAGTTGTCCACTTGATTCAGTTTCAAAAGTATTTCCCTTTTCAGAAACTGGAGAAAAAAGTTGCAGGGCGAGAGGAAGATAAGCTTACTTGAGGTTTGTTAAAGTGGGCCAAGTTGCACCTGCCATCCACAGAGCACAGAACTGACCTGACAGAACCAGGTTCTGAAAGGAAGGTGCTGCCTCATCTCTTCAGAATACTGGGACAGCTATAAAGCACTGCAGGATACTGCGGCAGCCTTTTGTTGGGTTTAATAAATGCTGTCAGCTTTTAAAACAACTTTTCTGAGAGGTAAGAAGGGACACACCATTGAGACGGACACTGCAGGAGCCGCAGCAGCAGGTGAATAGCTTTCAGCCGCTGGTTTCCTGTTTGCCGACAAGCCACGCCCACCTGCCACTCCCAGATGTCAGCCAGCGGGAGGTGAGTGAGAGCCTGCTCATCCGCTAGCATCTGCTTCAGGATCTCAAACCCTGTTCAGATTCAAAAACAGAAATGTGCTTATTAACAAGTGCATCATTTTGCTTATACAATACTTTTACTTAATTTAATATTAAAAAAATATATTTTCGTATGATTTACATTGTTGCAGCACCTGTTTTCACCTGATGTCTGAACTTTAGTAAAACCCTCTTCGAAAAGCGCAGTCTATTATGATTGGCCTACTGCTTAAAACGAATGTCGGAAATATAACACACTTACCATAACCATTGAGTATCAGCTCCAAAGGCTACCTGAGGCGCTGTAAACACTACTATAACTAGGGCTGCACAATATATTGTTTTAGCATCGATATCGCAACGTGTACATCCATGATAGTCACATCGCAGGATGTGCGATGTCAAGTATAGGGATCGTAGTTGATCTGTGACCCGTACAGACCAGACACCACTGCTTAAAATGCACATGATTCTGTTTAATTGTTATGTTTAATGTGCACGGCTTTTAGTTCCTGTCAGTTTAAACATTCAAGAAATTAAAGGGGTACTTCAGCACTGGAAAGATGAATCTGTATTTAAACTGGGTCATTAATGTAGTATAAATGCGAAATTATTTTTGAATTTGGTGCCTTCTAGACTGAGAAAAGACAGAAAATGTATTTTTGTCTCATGGGGATGAAAGACTACAATTCCCAGAATGCTTCGCTGCCCTGTGAGGCCATTCCTGAAAGTCACCGCTAATGGATTACAGCGAGTTAGAGAACAGACACTACAATTAAATACTGAACGTGTCTGTTCAATATAACAATCGGGTTGCTGTGTGAGTCTCACAGCACTAACTCAGATTAGGAGTCAGATTACATTTAATATCATAAATGAGCTGATGAGCTCTCGTGATGAGAGCTGAGATAATCGCAATCACACTCGCGGCATACATTCACAACGCAAGTTCAGTCTGGCGCGTTTTCAGTTCATGCCTTTGGAAGCTTAACTTTCATAGAAATTAATTTGAGAAGTTAAAACACTTACATTGCTCAGCATCCGTTTAAATTAATGCCTGCAGCTGAGCTGAGCTGAGCTTTAGTGATCTCCCATCCCCATGCGCGGGTTGAAAACATGCGGAAATAGCTCCCTCTGCTGGCTGTAGTCTTTAGCCTTTGGCCAAAAAATTCCAAAGATGAAGCAAATATCGTCAATTTGCGTCACGAGAGGAATCTTTCCAGAAATAAAATGCATAAATCTCTTCTCTCAGGGGGATATGAGGGGGGGAAGCACAATCATTTGATTATACTCCAGGGTTTCTACTGATACAAAGCCATATGCTAATCGTTGAAGTAACCCTTTAAGTCATTCAAGCGCACAAAGTAGAAAAAAAGAAAAAAAAATTGCACGCTGTTTTCTGTGCGAGCACAGCCTGCGAAAACCGAATTTCATTTTCTTCTGCCTCTATCTGTGCTTCAACAGACACATAATCAAAATTTCAAAATGCCTGTCTCGGAGAGCGTCATGTGTAGACAGTCACACACGGCTTATGTGAAAGTAAACGGTTGAGAAAGAAAATAGATGCGCATCGTTATATTTGATAGGTGCATTAGCTCTTAAAGGTGATAGCAGCCTAATATACCCACTAATGTCTGAGTCATTAATGTTAATCAAACAAAATACAGAGAAAAACACTTCAGCTTTTGCAAAGATTCAGTATATTTAATTTATATGCCGTGAAGACTATGCAGTGTTATTTTACATTTGAGTATTACATTTCTGTACCTGAATACTTTTACTTACTTTTTTTTACTTACTTTTACATTAAAAACATAAAGCACTTCTTATTTAATTTGTATCTTTATTCTATTGTATTTATCTAATGTTTGTAATTTGTTTATTATTTTCTATAGATAGTCACTCCTCTACAAAAATCACTCAATGATTGAACAATTCTAGAATGATTAATTCTTTCCGGAGCTAATCAAGTCATCTGGTGAAAGTTTTTCATATCGCAATTTATAAAAAGCAGAAAAAGAAAATATCGCAATGTCAGTTTTTTCCAATATTGTGCAGCCTGTATCTATGCTAACTATATCGTCAGTTCAACAACACACTACTAACACAACTCCCCCCCTTTTTTTTGTGAATGCCTTGGACAGAAATTATTTAAATGAGGAATACTTACTCCCCGAAGCTCAGGACTACAATCGAGGCGTTTCAGTAAGTACTGATATAGAGAACTCATATAGAATACTGATCAAGAAAATGAAGTGAAAATGTGAAGGACAAGTTAAAACCCCATTTAACTTCCAAATCAAAGAGATATAAAATTCACATATGGGGCTGTTTTCTTTCTCCTGTTTACCCTCTTAAGCCTCATCTGTGAAAAAAAACGAATGAGTTGGCAGACCTCAAAAATGAGGCGCTGATTCCATGGCTGGGAAACCCATTTGATATTCCATTATAGAATAATAATTTCAGAAACAGAGCGAAAGGTGCACAAGTCTATTAATTCTTTGATTAAAGTCAGACAAGGCTCAGGAGAAGAGTTAAGAGTGACTCATGACCCACTACTGAGAGTCATGATCAATCATATGCTCAGAAGTTCACCTATTACGGACCAGTTCACACAGAATTCGTTTAAGTATTCCAGTGAGCTGTTTTTACATTGTTTATCTATGCAAACAACTCTATATGGAGGGATTTGAATGCGCCCACGTTCTAAAGCGAGAATGGCCTGGGCAACTGGGTTGGGGATGAGAATTCTGTAATGGATAAACTTATATATTCTCATATCAGTTTTTTAATTTATCAATATCAGTAGTTATTGGATATTGAAGTGTTTATGCTCATTTTTATCATGCTTATTAAAAATGCCACCATTATATGTAATTTTGCAGTGTTATTTTAGTATTATTAGGGGCCAAGCCCTGAAAGGGCTGTAGCCCCTATTGTATCTGTTAGTTTCCTATATTATTATTATTATTCTTCCTCCCCTATGGGAGTCAATGGCAGCCCTATGAACCGTAAGTAGGAAAATGATGAAATTTTGCACACTTGTAGAGATAGTCATCATTAGTAAATGGACCAAATTTGGAGTCTCTAAGACCAACTCCATAGCGCCACCACCAGTCCAAAAATTCAACATTGAAACTGTTATAACTTTTGAACCCTTTGAGGTAGAAAAATGCCACTTAGTACACCTGATTCCTCTTATCATGCTGATCAAATTTAATATCTTACATTAAGACTCCGCCCACTACAGTAATGGCCATTTTAAAAAGTACAGTATTCAGTTTTTTCGCTACTCCTCCTTCAAAATTTGTCTAATTTTGTCCAAACTTGGCAGAGAGAATATTTGGACTGAGCCGCACAGAAATGACTGAACAGAATTTTTTGGACCCTTGGAAAAAAAAAAAGTTATGATGTCTCGAAGTTAACGAGGTTGACCCAAAATTGGTTCTGAGGCTGTATCTCGGCCAAACTTTGACCAATCGAAACGAAAATTGGTATGCTTCATCAGACCCATGATCTGAGGATCCATGCCAAAGTTGGGAACAGTGCCACCTAGGGGTCATGAGATATGAAAAAAGGCTATTTTTGCCCATAACATCCGAACGGTTTGTCAGAAAATCCTAATATTGGTGTCTATGGATTCCTCGTGTCATGCTGAATCTGGTATATTTATATTATATTGATATAAGATATGTTAGGATCGGATGAACCACATGACCGCCATTTTGAATTTTGTCATAAAATGTGATATCTTTTATAATATTTGACATATCTGCACACAATTTGGTATGCATGACCGTCATCATGTCCCGAATGTACATGAGAAGTTTCAGAATAGCGCCACCTAGTGTTCCAGAGATATACGATTTTTTCCTAAAACGTTTATAACTTTTGAAAACATTATCTATATTCTATATAATTTATGTCATTTTGTTCTCTGGGTTTTGCAGATTTCGACGATGTCTCATTTGTCATTTTCCAAACATGTGACTGTGCGCCATATTGAATCAAAATTGGCTCACATTAAATATGGAGTGAGCCGCACAGAAATGACTGAACAGATATTTGATATTCGCTACCGTTCCGGAGAAATCCACCTCTGAAGTTGAACTTGCCTGTGTTTGTGTCTTTATGCTAATTAGCTTAGCATTATAAATGGTTATTTGCAAAAATGTTCTTCCGTTCCAGACATTAATTACTTCTAAGAATGATTTCAACCAATTTTTCACAAAAAAAAATATAATGTTGTTCATGAAATCCAAAAATCTTAATTTTGAGTTAATTTCTAATTTTAACTATGGACCTATGGCATGTCAACGAACACATGTCTTCCCTGTGGCGCAATGAGATGAGTGTCAGACACTGGATTGTGAGGTTATGGGTTCGAGTCCCATGGGGTACAGCTTTATAAAATTGTGTGTAATGTTGTCATTTAGTGGCAAAAGCTGCAGTTCTGCCTTCGAAATTTCAAGCCTTTATAAAATTAAACAAACCAAAGTATGAGTGGTCTGCTGTTTAAAGCAACAGGCTAAAGCTTTGAAGATTGATTGGTCAAATTCAATGTGTAGCAAGTTAAGTTATGTTGTTTAAGCATGTGAATTGGGCAATGTTCAAAAGTTTCCTAATAATATCAAAAGTCCTAAAAAGCCAAAAAGAGCCATAATGGGCTTGGCCCCGCAATTGCTGCTAGCAGCTATATTTTGAATAGTATTTGTACATATTTTGAGTTTGCTTTTCTTTTTTATAAATTATAATTTTAGTTTAAGTTAATTTTTTAATGTGGTTGTGTCAATTTTATTAGTTTATCTTTTTTAAAATATTTTAATTTAGCTTTATTTTTATTTCAGTTATGGTAAATGTAACTTATTTTAGCTTTATTTCAATTAATGAAAACTATTTGTAATCATTTTAGTTTTCTATACTGTACAATATAATCTCAAGAAGCTTAAATTCAGTATTTAAATGACTGATTGTAGTTTTTGTTTTATTTTTCATTTAGACTAATACAATCATCATGTTATGTCGCTTAGCGTCTTCTGTTCAGCATGAGAAGTAGCTCAATGGTCACTGCCAAAACCACGTTCCCCTACTGACTGGCTTAATTCGTTTTAAATGTGCTAGTTATGATCGGAGGGTCGGCAGGGCCATGGACTCAGCAGGAAGTTGAGTTTCTGGGGCTGTTAATGCTCTCACACGCTGAGAGATACGGCCGTGCACACCGCCCCCCCTCTGATTCTCAAACTGCAGAGTAAATGAAGCTTACGACTGAAAATCAGCTAGTGAGACGCCAAAATTACGACCCTAAAAGGGTGTAAGAAATCAAGTCTCAAGTGAAATGCTCTCTGATTGAGATTAATTTCTTTTTCATGGCTTATTAGAGGCCGTGACTGTAGAGGAAAGAGAGAGAATGATGACAGCACAGTTTGAAGAATAACAGTGGTGACAAACATCAATGAGACATCAAGAGTTAATTAAATCACTGCAAAAGATTACCAGTCTGGAAGCGCCCTCGATGGCCACCGGTCACAGTGAACTTGTAGCCCCATTCTGTGTTACTCATATCTGATATAAACCTGTAGTACAGAGTGTCCCCTAGAGGAGAAAGAGAAAAAAAGAGAAGAAGGAAAAAAAAAAACCTTACATTCTGTTCATTCATCATTGTACCTAAAGTTGTATGAATATACATCAGCAAATATATGTGACCCCTGTAGACTGACCTGGATTTCTATAAAAAGATCACATTTTTTTGTTAAACCAGGGGGTTTTATACGGGGGACAAGGGACACAAAATGGTCAGTGAAAATTTTGAGAAAAGAAATATATAAATAATTATTTATTAGATATTTATTAAACACTGCAAGTTTAATACAATAATTTAACACTGCTTTGGAAAGTTTTTTTATATTCATATTATTTTACTGTTTATCATAATACTCTATATTATTACATTTAATTACATGTAATTGTTTCCTTTCAAATTCATAATAGTGAGTAGAAAAATAGACATGCTTTCAAACTTAATACAAAGTCAATATTTTGGCCTTAGTGTAAAGAAAAGTCCATAATTTATTTTAAGAAGTATTTGATATAATATCTGGTTGCTTTTCTTTTAGGCAGCATAACCTCCACCAAACGTTTCCTGTAGTAATAGATCATACCTGTACAATGGTCAGGAGGAATACTGGACCTCTACTTTTTCAGTTTAGCTGACAGCGAGCTATCATGTTTGTGTAATACGTTTTAAAGGTGTCATGAACTGGCTTTAAAAAAAAATGTATACTGTTGTCTGAGGTCAGCTTATGACGTTTGCATGTTTTTTTGCATTCAAAATCATCATAACTAATAAGTAATAGGCTATTTTCTACACCGGTTTTGAGGCTCTCTCTTGAACGCTGAGTTTTGATGGGCGTGCCTCAATGAAGACTTGGAAGTAAACGCCCACAGCTAGGATTGGATAAGATTTGCACATTTAATGAGCTTCGGCTCCTTTCACACGAGGGAGGGATTCGATTGTTTTGAAAGCGGGGCTACAGAAGCCGCGTACACATAGAGGAGGCCTCGTTTTCTGGGCCTGGTGTCTAAAAAAGCTTTTCTATAACTAAAAAGGAAGTTTTCAGGGAAAGTTGATCACTCCTTTAAAGCAGACTCAAGTCTCTTGTTATGATTTAACTAAGGAGACCAATTTATGCAGATCAATTCTCTAAATCCAAACCAAGTGAGCGTAAGCCTGTTATGATTTATTTATAAACCACTAGCACTCATATATGCCACTTCCTCAAACTCTCACCAGGAATCTCAAAGTCTGTCCATTTCTGGTGAGAACCACTGAAGGTGTGCAGGTCCTGCAGGAAGTCGCAACTGCTGGCCATCAGGAGCTCGTCACACCCTTCCTCTGTGTGACAACGCGAGTCGAACTTCACAGACAGGAAGATCGCTCCAGGGATATGCACCTTGTCCTGAGACGAGACACAAAATGCAAGACACTGAGTGGACCAGGGGGACTCAACCATTATCAAGGGATTTTACATAAAACGAATGGAATTCATACCTCAAAGTTAGTGTTGTTGTCGTAGGGGTGCTTGGACTCGCGGACCTGCACGGCCATCCCAGGCTCCTCCATAAACTGACATGCTGTCAGTGACAGATTACCCAGCATGCTCTGGCTGCAACCCCTCAGAACCTTCTGCAAGATCTGAGATCCAATATGCAAGGAAGAAATTTACGCAAACTAGTAATAATAGTACAGTTTCACTGCATGAAAGAAATACTCCTGGCTTGTAAATGTTTTCGGCTCACTCACAGGTTTGGCATTTTAGATCCTGACTACAAATCCACACACTCCTTTTCCCTTCTCACCTTCTCCCACATTGGTCTCTCCTCTAGTTGCATGAGCATGTCCAGTATGTAGGCCATGTGAGAAGCTCCACTCAGCTCAAGGTCTTCCTCCGTGATGGGAGTGTCAGAGGGCCAGTTGGCCAGCAGTGTCGCCAACACATGACGCGCGTACAGGATAGCAATGGCCTCGTTGACCTTGAAAAGGTACTGTCGCACTGCCTTGTTACTGCGGGCGTCCAGCTCTTTATGCAACAGAGCTGAGCTTTTGGTGCGCCGCTGTTTGGCGTAACTCAGCTGCAGGTCGCTCTCGGTGTTGGTGATGAGCTTCTGCGTAATGACATTCGTTTCTTCTGTGGCACGTTCACACCGGGTGGGTTTAGACTGAGGGTCAAAGAAAGTAGAGTGAACTAACATTTACTTTAGATCACAAAATGGAAGCATATATATGTTCTTAAAACTAGTCTTACCACACAGGGCACAATGATAATATCCGTATCTACAGCCTTGGTGCTTCTTTCCTCAGAACGAGGTCTTTTAGATGGTTGCCACTTCTGTGCCAGCGTACGAATAGTCTCATCGGTTTTTATAGCATCACCGTCAAACCTATGAGATGATGTTTTAGAGAAAAGGATTATTTGAGAGAAAGTCTTTGAATATTTCTTTACAATTCTGCTCATAAGTTTGCATACCCCTCACAGAATCTGCAAGCACTTTGTAGATATTAAAATGAATTGATACAAATTGATGATGCTATTTTATATAATATTTTATAGTATTTTTTATAATACACTGGTTACTAATATTCACGAGTTCTTTACAAAAAGAGAGGGGGGCTATAACATGAGGGGATTTGGTAACTTTAAAGTCCAGGCGGTGAGAACCACCAGAAAAAAATGCATATTTTTGAGACTTATTCATTATAAAATGTTACCTTCACTATACGAGTGAAAAGATAAATGTAACTCACCTTTTCTGCACCTCAAGGAAGAAAGAGTCAGTCCTCTTCATCTGGAGCTCATACATGGCTCTCAAGATGTGCAGTGGGGCATTAAGAGCATCATGGGTAATCTAAGATCAAGACAAATTTTAAAGCTCTAATAACTATTCCTCTACATACATGTTTCTACATTCCAGTAATGTGAATTATCCACCCTTTTCCTTCTCCAGTTCAGATGCTGAGGAGCAATTACAACACTCCATCAATCTGATGATTCTAGATTAAAGGGTTATTAATGACTCGCTCTAATGTCGTTCCACACCATCTTCCTCTTCGGAACACAGTTTAAGATATTTTATATTTAGTCTGAGAGCGTATGGAAGTGTATGCTGTCCATGTCCAGAAAGGTAATAAAAAAGTAGAAAGTAAAAAGTAGTCCATACAAACAAAAATACATTTTGGTCCAAAAAAATCTCAAAAGCTACGACTCTATTCAGCATTGTCTTCTCTTCCGGTTTGGTTTTCAATCCTCAAATAAAGTACAAATAAAGATTCAAATGTTTGTGAACCAGTACGGTATTGATTCATTTTTCGGATCGTGTGTCAAACTGTCAAACTGCTGAAATCACGTCACATTGGCAATCGGAATCCGACAAAATATCTTAAATATAAAATATCTTAAACTGTGTTCCGAAGATGAACGCACGTCTTTCGGGTATGGAACAACATTAGGGTGAGTCATTAATAACACATTTAATTTTTGGGTGAACTAACCCTTTAAAAGAAGAACAGGGTGTGAAAAGGGCCCACTTCTGACAGAGGATGAGTGTCTGAAGCCTAACCTGGAAACAGATCTTTGTCTCTTCATCTAGTCCTTCTAGTGGATCTGGTCTGTTTGGATCAGCATCATCAGCGCAGCAGCTGGAGTGATCAGAGTCATGCTCTTTCTCTCTCTCCTTCTCTCCATCTGTCTCTGTGTCTGCATCCTCCGCCATGGAGTGGATCTCTCGCTTGGAAGAATACAGCATAATGGAGAGGATCTCCAGGTCTCGTAAAAGCCACATCTTGCTGAAGCCTGTGCCCTTGCTGCACTTACGGACCAAGAGCTGCATCAGGCCGGAGCCTTGGATGGCCTCCTGGGCTTGAGCCACACCATGCTTCTGCAAGAGAAGAAAACACAACCAAAACACTCATGACTTATTGTGTATTTATATAATGACCCCAAAATGTTTGGAAACTGAAGCCAGACATTGTATAAGATGTCGCTGAATTAAATATGAAATATCATGCCAAACTTGCAAGGTTTTAAATAAATGTTATATAAACCAATTAAAACCATATTAAATGATAATGTTTCATGTATATTAAGTATATTTACTACAATCAAAAGTCAGTGTTCAGTAAGATTGAATGTTTTTGAAAGAAATCCATAATGCTTGTTAAGGCTTCAAGATATGTATATCTCTTGATGGAAATAAATGTAAATGTTGTCATGTTACTTCCATCAAGAGGTGCATGAATTTTATATATACATCGTATATATCATATAAGCATATATAATGTGTAAAATTATGGTCATTATTGTACACACTGTATATGTATTCATGTATATATTATGTAAGGTGAATACCTTTAGAGTGTTATAGAGTCCTTTAAGAGCGAGAGAGAGCACCCAGGTGGCCTCCACAGCATCTTGGGCACTGCTCTCCACCTCCACCTGCAGCAGGTGACTCACAATAGAGGTGAAGTTCTTCAGGTAGCAGCTCAGGTGGTCGGAGGTCAGGGACACAGCCTGTCCCTCCTGAGACGCCACATCATTTCTGCTGCTGCTCTCATGCGCCTGGACTAACTGGTAGTCTTTCACTGAGAGGAAATATAGTAGACACAGTCACATTAGTTATTTTTTAATGTTGCTTTGTTTTGTGCATCCATGGTCATTTCCAAAATGTCCTCTAAGCAGCATTAACTGAGGTTAAGATGTCCCAGTTGAATGTTTCTTTAAAATCCTGTCTTTTGAGATGTCTTCATTGACTTTCTGAAGACATTTCTTCATTACAACATTTCTGAGGATAGTGGCGAATCTGTAAGATTCTTTCCATTATAACCCACAACATTTTTTCTGTGGTCGACTGAAAAAAACTGAAATTTGAAACCCATATCACAACAAAACCTATCATTAAATTAAATAATCATTAAATATTTGCTCTGTTATATTTAAAGCCCTAGAAGCCAGGTACTTTAATTAAGAGGTACCTTCATACAAAAACAGTCTGTTAAACAAGGGAGTAAAGCAGACACACCCTTTGCAAATGAAGGTGGGGTTGAATGTCTTTGGCAGTCATGTGATTTTAGACTGAGCTGAAAGACTTATGCAGCTCTGGTATTTTTTTACAGCTGAGCAAATTTGAAAGAGGAGCGTGAGCAGTAGAACCCATAGACAGCCTCTCATACCTGTTCTCCTCTTACGAGTCTTGACATCCACCACAGCAGCTCTGTTCTTCTCAGTGAAGTGTTTGAGCAGAATCATGTTGTGCTGTTCGTTGGCGTTATCGATGAACACAGCCTGAGTCCCCATACACAGAACCTAATATCAAGAGATGTGTTTATTATGAGCAGCTTTTTCAAAATGTTAAAAGGCATCTTCAACATAAGCGTGATTGTAATAGTAAATTGTTATATAATTCTACAATTAACTTCATACAGGCCTATATTAAAGGACAACTCCGGGGAATTATAAAGTTTATCTTGATCGTTATCCCTTTGTGAGTACTATCTATAGAAAAAAAAACAGATTGGTGCTTGCAACGCGGAGCTGTTAGAGTTAATGCCCAGAGCCCCCACTCAGCTAAAACGGCAGCTTTGGGGGCATAAACATAAAGGGTGTCTTTGTGCCTCTTAACAGACACGAAATGCAATTAAAATGTCTGTCCAGCATGAACAGGGCCCTTACATGACAATGAGATGCGTTTAGCCACTTAGATATTGTTTAAATTCACCTAAATAGTGTTTTAGACGGCTAGCTGTAGTCTCGAGCTGAAGTCCCGTGGGAACTCAGTGTAGCCGGAAAAAAAAGGCAAATAGTCCAGTTGGTAAGAGTGTTGTGTGTGTAAAGCATGATTATTTTATTACTGCACATCTTTCCTCAAGCTATGTGTGCCCAAATGGAAGGAGAAATAAAGTTTACATTAACTCCACAGTGGCTGCACCCGTCTTTGACCACGCAATGGCGTTTTTCTTCAACCGGCACCACTGTGTCGTGTCTGTGTAAGTGTGTTGTCATCCTTGTCAAAGCGTTCGCTGCAAATTTTCACATTCTGTTGCCACAATTCAGAAAGGCACAAACGTGGACCATTTCTTCTTCACTTTATGGGACACTGAAACTCCATGATGTCCGGTTCATGAACGAATCGCTCTTTTTAACCGGTTATTTTTAGTGAACCGGGCGAACCAATTCACCAAACCGGACTGAATCGTTCTAAACGGTTTGCGTCTCAAATCAGCAATGATCCCACAAGTTACTTTAGTTGTTCACTTTCTGACATGAGTGACAGTCCCTTCGAATAGAAATAAACTAATGTCTTGAATTATATGTTGTAACTCCAACCGTTCACTGAACTGAGACATGTTTTGCTGAGAGATCTGATGAACTCGAGCCGCTGATACTGAGAATGCGCGTGTAACTGAACGTGCCGGATCAGCAGTGCAGTACAGCAATTGAAAACTGTTTCTTTCGAACACGTTCAATACTGAGAACCGATGAGCTGATGAGCAGAGCCTCTTCATACGCACAACGCTCTTCCCGACTGGACTATTTGCCTTTTTTCCGGTTACAACGGAGTTCCCACGGGACTTCAGCACAAGACACAGCTAGCCTTCTAAAACAGGAGAATTTAATCAATGTCTAAGTGGCTAAACGCATCTTGTTGTCATGTAAGTGACCTGTTCTTGTTGGACAGACATTTTAATTACATTTCGTGTCTGTTAAGAGGCACAAAGACACAGTTTACGTTTATGCCCCCAAAGCTGCCGTTTTAGCTGAGTGGGGGCTCTGGGCATTAACTGTAATAGCTCTGTGTCGCAAGGACCAACTCGGTTTGTTTTTTATATATATAGATTGTACTCACAAAGATATAACGATCAAGATAAACGTAAAAAATTGCTGGAGTTGTCTTTTAAGTGTGTTCACTTGCACGTGTAGCATCTTTGTTCATACCTCAGGGAATCCCACAAGCACCAGCAAAGTGAAGAGGTTAGTTCTCTTAAGTTGCTGTGGTAACTGCTGAATGCAGTGATCAGTGAAAGCTGCCACAACAGCACACCACTGTGAAGAAACATTCAGGTTCCGCAAGATGTCCGCCACTGAACAAGCCCAATCCAGACCGATACGGCTATTTTCATGTAAAGAGATGAAGGACACAGACATTTCAAGTTAAAGTGTTACATGAAACATAATTTTTTTTGTGTAAATGTGTATTGTAAAAATACAATAACTTAAAAAAGTTACCGTTTAAAAAGTAAAATGTTGCATTGTCTCTCCCAAATTAAAATATTTAATTATAAAAATTAAACTATCCTGTTCAAAAGTTTGGGGTCAGGAGATTCAATAACTTTTTTTTTTTTTTTTTTTTTAAAGAGTTTGCTTTTGTTCACCAAGGCTGCATTTATTTGAACAAAAATAAAGTAAACACAAATAACAGTTTTGTCTTTTAATATATTTTAAAATATAATTTATTCCTGTGATGACAAAGCTGAATTTCTTGCATTATTACTGTAGTCTTCAGTGTCACATGATCCTTCAGAAATCAAGCTAATATACTGATTTGCTGCAAAAGAAACATTTCTTATTACTACAAAAATTAAAAAAAAAATTGCTGATTAAGATTTCTGTGGAAAACATTATTCAATGTTTTATGATTCTTTGTTGAACAGAAAGTTAAAAAACTATTATTTTTTTCAAATATAAAACATTTGTTTACATTATAAATGTCTGTTCAATTTAATGCAATAGAGTATAAAATAATCAAATAAATAAATAGATATTTTACTATATAATTATTATTTAATTGGCTTTGCAATGGAAGTATTTAAAACATACAATGTAAGCATCATAAATACATTAATATGGTGCTATGTTCATGTTATTATAGGGCAAAATCAAAACTCCATTTATACAATATTTAACAGTAAAATATCTTCAGCTGTGTCTCCCTGTTCAGGTTGAAGAGCTCTCATACACATTATATTTAGCCATATGTTTCACATTACATCACACTACCTGTCCAGACACACTGCTCCCAGACTGAAGAGCAGCTGAGTGGTCTTCCAGCCAGGAACATCAAGTGCTGCTCCATCTCCGAGGGTAAGGAGCTCAAATTTTTCTGTAAGTGCCTCCGCCACAGCTGCATCAGCCTCTGTAGGTGAGATCCGTAACAGAAGCTGTCCCAGAAGACCTAGTGTCAGGTGGTATGTTTCATTGAGACAGCCAGCGTTCGAGATGACCACTCTGAACAGCAGTGGCAGGATGGGACTCAAGCTGGACAAAGACACTGGGCTGCCCTGTAGAGGATTACATTTGTATATTAGCTTATTCTGCGGAATAGAAATGCGGGGGAAAAAAAGAGGTATTTAAAATGACTTCATTTCAGGTTACAAATCATTTTCCAAAGTAATCTGCCAGCAAACAAAAGCCAGGAATGATTAATTAAACTGGATCTTTGTTGTTACCGGTTTGGTTGCAGGCAACATGGCTGCCAACAATCCTAGAATTCTCTCTCTGGAGCACTCAGCAAAGACGTGTTCCTGTAGCGGCCCCCGGGCTGTCTTGTCCTCCTGGTCTTTATATGCGTCCAAGTTTTCTGAGGTAGGAGACGTAATAGTGTCTCCACTTGACTCTGAAACTAAGACAAAAAACAATATACAATAAATTAGTTACTTAGAAGGTGTAAATACGAACAAAACTACCCGAGTAAAGAAATGTTGTGATAGAATTATTTGTTCCGTTGTCTTCGATCGAATCCAACAAGGCATTCAAATGCAACAAATTTATACCTAAAGCAGTAATCAAACTATGACTAAATAAAGATATTATACTGTAGATTAGAGCTCTTGATTATTGAAGGGTACTCAGAAGCGAAACCCCCACAGGCTCACCTCTGACTCCAGGGGAGAGTGTGTCCTCGCTAGAAACAGAGGGTGTCTGACTTGCACTCGACGAGTCTGACGTATCTTCAGAGACCAGCTTCTTCCTTCTCCTCCCATCACCTTCTGGCTCCTGTTTTTGAGGTTTCTTGTAAAGAGGGGAAAAAAACGAGAATATTATGAGGACATATTTTTAGTTAGAGTATGTATGAGCTTTTAAAGCCAAGCACACTGTTATCGGCTGCATTCTGGAGAAGGCAAAGAGCTCCAGTAACGGAATATGTGTAGTGACTGACTTTGTCTCTAGGTAGCAAAGGGGAGCAGATCGCTGTAGTGCTGCTAGGCAGTGAGGAGGTGTCCGTGCTGCTGATGTCCTGAGAGGAGCCAGCCGTCGCAGGACACAGTTCACTCTCTGTGGCCGAATCATTCGAAGAAAGCAGGGACAGCAGTGCAGAGGCTCGTAAACCTACAGGAAACAACAACAACTCAAACTATATCCATACAATCCACTTTAGACTTCCATTACTAATTAACACAAACAATTCTTAACAGATCATGAAGATTCAAATACACTGATTACCTTTCCCAGTCTGTCCCTTCAGCAGGCACTCATTGATGATGTCAGAGCAGTGGGTCTGCAGAGCGCTGGCATAACCGAGGGTGACATCATCCAGAGGCTCTCCGTCCTGTGCTCGCTCACTGACCAGCTCAGAGGTGAACAGGGCGAGAGCGGCAAAAAGAAGCCAGGAGTAGTTATGTATGTATGGCTGGATGAGTCTGTGGCGGTCACTGATGCGGATGGTGACCATAGGGTACACAGTGATACGGTGGGTGGGAAGATGGCTTGAGAGAGAGGGGGAAAAAAAATTGAAAATTATATTGAGGCTTGGGCTCACAGGCCCAGCCTTGACCCACAGAGGTGACATAAACCTTACAGGTTTGGAATGACATGAGGGTGAGCGATAAATTAAAATTTTCCTTTTTAGGTGAACTAACCCTTTAAAAGGCTACATCACAGCATACTCAATAATGTCAATTCACACATCGTTAAAACAACAATTACAGTATTATCATAGATGATATACAGTATATATATAAATATATGTACACCCCTGTGTATATTACCTGTCTGGGTATTTTTTGGCATTGTAACAGCCAAAGCAGAGATCAAAGTCCTCACAGACATTACAGTTAATCCTGCTTCCCACAATAAGGCCCTGGCAGTGGTCGCAGGCATACTCCATGTTGACCATCTCATGGTCATCCTCGTGGCCTTCTGGTTTAGCACCACCTGAACAAGCAGAACAGAACCATTCAATACATGCACTCCAGCTGAATCACGTCTGTGAGAAATGTAGCCTAGAAATCTAGATTTGCTGCAAGTGTAGTCTAGCAACTTTCGGTAGTCCTACGAGCTGGAAAAAACTAACTCTGGTCAGGCCAATCACATCGTGTATAGAGTCGTTGGGCGGGCTTAACATAATGACGACAGAGTTTCTGAGCTTTTTTTGGGGGGGAAAAGAACAAAGAATGGCATTGAAATCATTCTTTAAGGAACTGTATGTAAGAAATGTATTTCAATGAATCATAAAATGGCCCTGATATGTCACTAGTCATTAGATTTTTTTTATTCAAATTCTTATATCACAGTAGTCCAGCCAGGATATTGTCATTTAAAAGTTGTTGTTGCAGCCCTCAACTGATATTGATGTTGACATGTTGTGTTTTGGCCTGAAGCCCCACCCTCCACCTATATACCAATCACGAAGTCAGTAGTGTTTTGGCATCCGGGTTGCCAGATTTGCTCTAGTTACCACAGCTGCAGCTACAAATGTTCCTGCTGGATCCTGCAGCTTATCTGGCAAACTCGAGTCAGGGGGGAGAGGGTGAGGGGAGACACCGCTCTACAGTCATTTGAAAGTGATTGCAGTACCAGATTTGGCCACAATCTTACACTTTGTTTAAAAAAGGAAGATGTGTACGGAGTTTTGTCAACCGGATACGGCGAAAGTTTAATCTATCAACTATTGCGTGCGGAGGGAGTTTGAAAGACAACCGTTTATCCTGCCCCTTGGATTGTTCCCAGACCCAACATCTTGATGTGGGTCTGGCTTGTCAGGCTACGAGAAATGTGCTGCTGCAATAAATTCCTTGCATGGTGTCTAACTTTATGTCATTTTAATAAAAAAAAGGAAATATGCTTCATGAAAATGTTCCTTTTCCTTCATTACGGTGTAAGTGACTCACTGAGGAAGCAGGTCTTGCACAGGTCCATGTCTGTGCACTGCAGGCACCGGTAGCGATGCCACGGCGCAATCCGCTCGCAGCCGTCGCACGATATCTCCACATTCAGCAGGTCGCAGTAACGAGCAATGAACATGTGCATCTGCAAAAGGTCAGTGAATGAGCACCGAAAATATTCAATATGTTTATTGGGTAGGTTGAATATGGCAGGTCACAGTAAATTGGGTCTACATGTGTAAAAATATGTACTTTTGCAAAGAACAAACACTTTTTTACAGATAAACTAGATCAAAATTTAAACATAAAAACTTAAATATTTGAACAAAGAGACATCTATCTTATGATCAGGCATTACTGTGGATGTTGACATTTACTGATGTTTGCAAAGATTAAACACTGGTTTTCAGGAATAACATTGACATTGCAAAAATAATAATGCTATACCTCCACCCAAAATGTAGTTGTGTTAATTCAGATGCCTTATTTAATTGTCTCTAACTGTAATTGGTATGAAATTTGCTGGTCTTTTGCGATTGCAGTTTTATTGTTCAGGAAAACATTTCTTTGATGTGATATTTGTACCTTTCTCTTTTCCTCCACTGAGGCCTGGCTGATCTTGTCAAACCATTTCTCAAACATGCCGTCCAAACACTCATCCATCCATTCGCAGTTCTTCTCGTAGTCAGCAATCTCATCCTCCTCCGTCCACTGACTACACACCATGTCACACGAAGAAAAGGACAGACGAGAAGCCAAGTAAAACATTGGATTCATTTTAACTCTCTTTTTATACTGAAGTCTTTTAAAAGTCCCTGCAGCTCAAAAACAGGTAAGGGAAATCACTCTTTTGAACATCTACAAAATATTACAATATAAACATTATAAGATAAATACTGTCATATAGCAATAATGTGCAGTAATTCATCAACAGTATTTAATCTGTGATCATTTTCATAAACTCAGTCTGGTGTTTTATTAGAAAAGACCTTTCCTTCAATTCTATTGGGACACTGTCAAAGTCAACATGAGTAACTCATAAATTAATATGGTCATAAAATACACTTTCAATAACCAGATGCTTTATGTGTCTTATTTTAACAATAAAATCCCAATTTAATAAATCAGATTTACTCAAGAAGTGGTTCTCAAACAGGGGGCATTAGCAAACTTCCAAGAGAGCAACAGGATGACTTCAAATGATTAAATTATATATTTTTTAAAACCTTAAAGGGTTAGTTCACCCAAAAATTTAAATTATCCCATAATTTACTCACCCTCTAGCCATGCTAGGTGTATATGATTTTCTTCTTTAAGCCAAACACAAGCCATACGCAATCAGAGTTGTATTAAAAAATATATCCTGGCTCTTCCAAGCTTTATAATGGAAATGAGTGGAGCCTGAGTTGAAGCCTCCATCATAAAAGTAATCAATAAGGCTCCAGGGGGTTAATAAAGGCCTTCTGAAGTAAGCCAATGTGTTTTTGTAAGAAAAATATCCATATTTATAACTTTACAAACTATAAATCACTGGCTTACGGTAGCGGCAGTAACACTAGTCGAGTTCCGGTTGAAGAGTGACCTCTGACCCAACACATGATTTAGCGTAGTGTAGGCTTAGGTGAGCGCAGACGCCTCTCGCAGTTCAAACAAATAAAGCTAGGCAACAAACTCTTGGGCAATGGCTCACCTTACATTTCTCTTTTAAAAAAATCTTGATTTAGACTTTTTATTTGTGACAAGTGTTTTGTTTAGCTCTATCCTCTGTGCTTCCGCATTTGTCAATAGGTCATGTGTCGGTATGAGTTTACCCTTTTGCTAGAACTTGAACCGCGAGCGGCCGTTACCGGAAGCCAGTGGTTACATTTTATAAAGTTATAAATATGGATATGTTTCTTAGAAAAACACATCGCTTCACTTAAGGCCTTTAGTAACCCCCTGGAGCCATATGGATTACTTTTATGATGGATGGATGAGCTTTTTTGGGCTTCAAAATCTTGGGAAGCATTCACTCCAATTGTAAAGCTTGGTAGAGCCAGGATATTTTTTTAAATAAGTCCTATTGTTTTTGTCTAAAAGAAGAAAGTTGTATACACCTAGGATGGCTTGAGGGTGAGTAAGTGATTGGGGGGGGGGGGGGGGGAAGAGATTGGTGGTGAACTAACACTTTAATTTAAACACTAAACCCCCAAATAAATCAAGATGTTTTCATATGGGAAAACACTAGATCTAAAAAAAATTATCAAAGTCAAAAAGGCTGAAAATGACTGGTCTAGTTCCATCTAAAGCCAACTCATACCTGATGGCAATATCATGTACACTGATGTTTTCCTGTGACATGGTGAGCAGAAGATCGGGCAGTTTGATGTCCAGAAACAGCGACAAATCTTCTGCTTCCCAGCTCATATCCAGCAAATGCAACAGACATGTCTGCACACATGACAGGGCAGGCAGCAGGACCCTGAAGACATAATGGGAATAAGACAGAAAGATCATAATGAAAAATATGTTACATAAGGACTACAGCAGCTGTCCCAATTCATCAAGCATGTATTTGTAGTCCTTATGTGGCAATTTTATTATTAGCAACTTTAGGGATTTGTTATTGTTATTGTGAAACAAATGTTTAAAAACAGGGGAGAACCCACTTCTCGTTCAGTGCATTGAAGCCCTGCACGGCCTCTACTAGCATGAGAACCAGCTTATGATACGAGTGCCTGACCAGCTCCCTCATCTTCTGCCCACTGCCAGCCAACTGAGAAAAGTAACTGAGAAAGGAAGACAGGCCGAGTTAAAATAATGATAGCACTAGTACTAGTAGATATTAGTATCATCAGAAATGATAGGCCTATTGTTGATAACATACTTGGTGAAATCTTTCTGACAGGCCAAGAGTTCCTGGAGAAACAAAATGCAGGGTGCCTGGAAGAGGTGTGGTTTCCCCAGGGTGAGTATACACTGCTGCACGAGCTCCAGCACCTCACACACACTCAGAGCCTGCGCTTTCTTCAGAGCCAGAGTTTGAAGAACACTGGACACACACAAACACACTTCATTACTACTGATCACAGATACCATAAACCATATATGTACACATTCAAACTCTGGAAATAAACAAAGTTTTGGAAATTTTGACCATTTTAAAACAAAGAAAAGTAAAATGAATAAGAAATATTTAAGTCACTAATCAAACAAGCAATTTAGTGTCATTGACCAAATGGTAAATAAAAGTTTAGGTGTTTTTTAAATTACCAAAATACATTTTAAATTGTTGTATAATTGTACTCAAATTATGCAAAGTTATACTACTGAACATAAATTACATTGAAATACATAAAAACTCCTGGTCGAAGGTTTGAGCTCAGTGAGACTATTAAATAAATGAACACTTTTTAAATATTAAGCAGCACAATGCCTTCTGCATTGAGAAGAACACCAAAGCACCAAAATCACCAAATCAACATTTTAGAATGATTTCTGAAGGGTCGTGTGACACTGAAGACTGGAAAATTCAGCTTTGCCATTTTATGACTTTAGTTAAATTTAAATATACATTCAAACAGAAAACAGTTATTTTAAATTGCAATAATATTTCAAAGCATTACTATTTTGATTGTATTCTGATCAAATAAATGCAACATATTCAAATGAGAATAAGCTGCTTCTAAAAATCTTACAATTACATGTACACTTTAGAAATTATATTTGTATTGCATTAAAAAATGCTAAACAAAAAGCAGTTACACTTTATTTTAGGTTTCATTTACATGTATAATTTACTTTGTTACTAATATTACTATAGTAAGTACATGTAACATATGTAACAAAGACACTGTAAAATAAAGTGTTACCCCAAAAAGCATTTTTACTAGTTTTCTCAGATGTACAGTAAAACCATCATTTAACAGATTTTAATGCATAGATAACAGTCCAAATATACATGATATTTCAGCAACTAATAGCTTTCATTTCAGTAAGACCTAGCAAACAAGTTGTAAGGGCTACTTATATGGTCGTTATCACTGTCACTTTTAGAGCCTCTGGTCATTATTCACTTTTACTGTGTGAAAAAAGCCAAAGGCACAGTATCTACCTTTACGTTACAGTGTGCCAGTAATACAGGCTAGCACGACACGAGTGTGAGTTTATGCATCAAAATCTACTGCATAATGTCATCATACATCTAGCTATTCACATCATGAGGTGAAAATACTCAGTTCATACCTGCTCTCATTAATGACCATGTCCTTCAAAAAGCTGAGGATGTGTTTGAGGATTGGGAAGCGCTCTTTGACAGGCGGTGCTGTGCGAGGCTCCTCCATAGATCGCAAGGACAGGAGCCTCAAGCGCCCCCGACTGAAAGGTGCTTTACGTGGGAAGACTAATGGAGATAGAGGCTCTCCTGTTTGAGACTGAAGACTTTCTGAAGAGCCTGTGGCACCCTGAGAGCTGATGCTGCTGGAACGTCCAGCATCCCCTGATGCAGAGACTGCCTGTTCCTGTGTCCGCTCACTCTGACCGGCCCCTGCTGCTTCGGCTCCCTCAAGGGTCTGGGATATGGAGAGAGAGGGGCTGGGCTGGAAGTCTCCCTCTGCGGTCGAAACAGATCGGAGGAGAGGAGCAGCGCAGGCGCCATATTCAGATCTGGAAGACTCTTGTTCCTGGGATGCAGAGATTCCTCCGCTCGGGCTGAATCGAAAGAGGAACAAACTTCTACTGATGCAAATTTCAGCTGTTAAGAGTGAAAAAGGGAGAGTGAGAATGCAGCATCATTATTTGACCAAAAAAAAAGTTTATCAAAGGTGTATTTATATTATTAATATTTACCAAGTGACTCCATCGTAACCTCATTCTGACCAGCATCTTTTTCCTCTACTCCGTTCATTTTACCCATAAGGTGGCGTTGCTTCATCTCCAACTACCAAAATAGTTAAAACGAGAGAGATAAATAAAAAAATATATATATATTCTGTTATTTTACAAACCAATAATCATAAGCCATACTAACCATCCATGTTCTGATGCCATCTGCGAGGGAGTAAACCTGCATAATGTCCTCGCTGATGCCGCTCTGACCGCTTTTAGCAACTAATGCAGGGAATATGAGAAAGGAAAGGAAATGGTAAAAAAGTCAAAAGGACATTTATAATTGTGACAACTGAATTGTCCTGTTCAATCATCTATCTTACAGAAGCAGCCTAAATACTACTCGTATCAAGAGGTCAGGGTTTTAATGGGTTAGCATTACCCTGAAGGTAAGACCTGACCCTTTGAAAACCATTTAAATGTGTTTATTTAATTATTTAAAATGTTGCATGTTTTGACTAAAGATTATATTGAAATGTGGGTTCTTCATAAAGTGAGTAGACAACTTGGCCACATAACAACTAGCCATTAGTTGGTATGCATTGTGAAAATCTATGCTTGTGTAGACATTGAATTCTGGGATTCAAATCTAATTTAACCCTCATCCTTCCCTCGTGGGTCAAAAAAAATAAAAAATAAAAAAATAAATAAATATATTTTTTTAAATAATTTACATTAAATTACAAATAATTTATTTCATCAATAAATAATAAATAAAAATGTAAGCACATTTAAGCAAATTAATGTAATTTAAGCATATTCTATCTACTTAAATTCAATATAACTCAAATTCTAATGCATAATTGGGTATCTTTGCAACCTCTTGTGGAAAAATAATAATATAACATGATATTTCTTGACTCTTGTCACTAGATGGACTTATAGATGGAGCAAATGAGCGGTGCTGTTGGATCCTAAAGTCAGTTCTCTTCCATATGCATTAAGATAAACACATCAACATTATAAAATAGTGTTTTTGGGAAATTTTTTAGCACTTTTAGTTTGAATTTTGAGAATTTTTAGGTTTTTCTGTGTGTACTAAAGCACATTCATTCCTATGGGGGGTAAAAATGACCTGCTAGGAAAGGATTTGTTACTTTTAAAAATTTCGACCACACAGCTCCTCAAATCCAGTAAGTTCTTTTTTTGTGTATTCGTGGTTTACGTGCGACTAAAGCCATAGGGTCTTGGATTTTTTAATTTTTTAATAAATACAAAAAAAAATGACCCAAGGGAAGGATTTGGGTTAAACCAGGGAAGTTTTAGGATTTTGACCGTTTTAAAATAAAGAAAGTAAAATTATTAAGAAATATTTAAGATTCTGCACTGTTTCCAAATATTATTCAAATAATCAAATCTGTGGTACTGACTAAATACTACATACAGCTTTTATTCATTTTAATATAGAAATATATTATCATATTTATATTTAATATAACAATTACAAATAATTTATTTGTAACGTTATCTATGATAACGAGATATCTTGCTTCTTTTTTTTCATTTTTCATTGAATTAAAAAAAAAAAAATCGTGGATTTCAAAATAAATATTTATGTTTATCAATATTGGTCAAAATTTCCATATCAGTGCATTCCTAGTAATAACTTCAAATTCAACAGTTTCACCTAGGAAATGTTTTAGAGTGTGTCAGCAGCATTTCTCTGTAGAGTTTGCTCTCTTAATACTGTATGAAAATGTTTTTACTTACCAAAGCTCCTAAGACTGTGGTGAAGTGCTGGTGTGTGATACACCATGGCCGCCCAGGTGGCATTAACAGCCTGGTCCACTTTTGAGCCTGCAGCTATCTCGTTCCTGATTGGCTGCTTCTTGCAGGTCACCAAAAGGGCCCTCATGAGCTCCGTCCTGCCATCTGAAGACTCCTGGGAAGGATCCCAGCGAGCAAACTCCTTCAGAAATTTCACCAATTCATCTCCACAAGGAGCTAGCTCTTCCTATAGAATAACATTGCACAATATGCACAAATGTAATTAGACTTTTTGGACTGACACACACACACACACACACACACACACACACACACACACACACACACACACACACACACACACATACACAGACATACACACAGACACACAAACAGACACACAAACAGACACACAAACAGACACACAAACACACACACACACACACACACACACACACACACACACACACACACACACACACACACACACACACACACACACACACACACACACACACACACACAGACACACACACAGACACACACACAGACACACACACACACACACACAGACACACACAGACACACACAGACACACACAGACACACACACAGACACACAAACAGACACACAAACAGACACACACACAGACACACACACAGACACACACACAGACACACACACACACACACAGAGTAATATTCCTAGTACCCTCACCTGGTCGGTGGCTGGGCTGGGCAGTGCTAAAGCTTTTTCTTCAGGAAGCCCATTCAATCCGTGTTTGAACACAGGCTTCCATAGAGGACAGGACAGGACATGGTTCATCAAGCCTGCAGGTAACTCCTTTACATCACGGATTTCTTCAAGAGGAAGGTAGACATGACAAAACCAACAAAGTCAGTGTGTTTTCACACTCTCAACTATATGCAATTTAGATATTGTCACAGATTGTTAGTTCACGCAAAAATTCAAAAATTGTCATCAATTACTCAGTCGTTCCAAACCTGCTAGACTTTCATTCATCTTCTGAAAACAAATGATGACAGCCCACGCAACTACCACTTTGACGCTTGATAAACTTAAATGAAATCTGTTTATTGTGTAAAACGATCAAGTCTCTTCAAAAATGTTTGAATGGGTTTGTTTGTTTATCTATTTATGAACTTTTTGAAGCGTCAAAGGTAGTTGCGTAGACTGTCAATGGAGGGAAAGAAATCTAGAATATAATAGCCAAAATATTTAAATTAAATATTTTAATTTAAAATATCATCATTTGTGTTTAGAAGATGAACAAATATATTACGGTTTGGAATGACATGAGGGTGAATAATGATGAAAAAACTTTACTTTAAACATTCAAAAAAATGTAGGTCTGTCCACTTTTTTTAATGCAAGAGCAGGCGCTGCCATTTGTAACATAATTGTGTAAGGCTTCCGGTGTCTTTCACTTCCAGTTTCTGGTATGCTCCTTTATATTGCAAACTGGCATTTGTTATAACCACATCTTATTGCACTTTGTTATTCTTCTAGTTATTTACTTATAGCAGCTAATGAACCGGAAGTCTTGCACATTCACAGAAAATAGCTTACTTCTACATTTCAAAATAAGGCTGGATACAGTTACATTTATTTTTACAACCTTTAATTTATTATTTTTAAGTGGAATAAATCAAATTTAAAATGAATTAAACAGAGTTATACAAAGGTAAATGAATCAACTGATTAATCGACTATCAGTGTTCTCTAACCATAAGGTGATTTCAAAGCCATGGTGCGGGAGGCCAGACGGCCCATCAGTCGGGCCACGAGGAGCTGAAGGTCTGAGGTCCAGGACACAGTGATGTCTGGCAGGCCGTATGCCGTCACTGTGAACTTGTAACCCCATTCGTTATTACTGCTGTCTGAATGGAACAGAAACTGCAGCTGGGGACCTGCTTTAAACGTCACTTTCTGAAGAAATAAAAACATTATTTATTATACATAAAAAAATTAACATGTGTTTTTCTTCTTTTTTCACTAATTCTAATAATTTGGATTAGTTGCAGGTTAATTAAAGGGTTACTTCAGCTATTAGCATATGGCCTTGTGTCAGTAGAAACCGTAGAAAGTAGAAACAGTAGAAAGTGGAGTATATTCAAATGATTGTGCTTTCCCCTCATATCCCCCTGAGACAAGAGATTTATGCATTTTATTTCTGGAAAAATTCCTCCTATAATGCAAATTGACGATATTTCCATCATAGGAGGAATGTTTGGCCAAAGGTTAAAGACTACAGCCAGCAGAGGGAGCCATTTCTGCATGTTTTGAACCCGCACATGGGGATGGGAGATCACACTCAGAGCTCAGCTGGCAGCTACAGGCACTCATTTAAACAGCACTATGGTGAGTAATGTAAGTCTTTTAACTTCTCAAATTAATTTCTATGAAAGTTAAGCTTGCAAAGGCATGAACTGAAGCGCCAGACCGAACTCGCGTTATGAATGTATGCCGCGAGTGTGATTGCGATTACCTCAGCTCTCATCACAAGAGCTCATTCAACTAATTTCTCTCAGTCCTGCAGTTAGTGCTCAGTGCTGTGATACCCGCGCGGTAACTCACTCATTATATTTAACAGACACGTTCAGTTTTTAATTGTGTCTTCTCCAACTCAGTCAAAGTAATCAAGTAGGTTGGCTTTGGGAATGGCCTCACAGGGCAGCGAAGCATTCTGGGAATTGTAGTCTTTCATCCCCATGACACAAAAATACATTTTCTGTCTTTTCTCAGTCTAGAAGGCACCAAATTCAAAAATAATTTCACATTTCTACTACATTGATGACCCAGTTTAAATACCGATTCATCTTCCCAGCGCTGAAGTACCCCTTTAATATTATGCTTAATGAATATTGAATTTTTGTAATATTACACTGCTTGTTCATTTTGGTCATGTTTTTGTTTTTTTGTGGCTGCTGCCCATGATTGGATTACCGTCACAAACACACTTTTATATAATTAATTACCCAATTAACACATCACTTAACAACCCTATTTAAAATACTCCAATGAATTTTGTACCTTTGGCCATTTCTCCGTTCCGACCTTCATATCATATCGCACTTTCCCTCCCCTAGCATCAGTGAATTCCAGATAGTCGTACCTACAAAAAAATAGAACAAAAAAGAACTTGATCAGTAGAAATATACCGCATACGGTAACACTTTAGAATAATGGTCATTAGTTAGCATTAGTTAATGCATTAACTAACATGAACTAACCAGGAGCAGTTAATTTATTGTAGTTCTGTACTGAGTACTGCAGTACTGTATTATTTCATCTTAACGCTAGTTAATAAAAATACAACTGTTCATGGTTTGTTCATGTTAGTTCACGGTGCATTAAAGGTGTCATGAACTGGCTTTTTTTCTTTTTTTAAACTGTTGTCTGAGGTCAACTAATGACGTTCATGTGGTTTTTAGATTAAAAAAAACTAAGTAATAGGCTATTTTATACACTAGTTTGGAGGCTGTCTTCTGAACGCTGGGTTTTGATGGGCGTGTCACTGGAGAAAACGCTTGAGACTTGTTTACAAATGATTCCTTAGTGAAATGAAGCGAACACGCATACATGTCTTCCTCACGTGAGCTGGAACTTCATTAAAAATAAATGAAGTATCACACATTCCTAATACTGTCTTCGATGTTTATTGCTGCGTCAGTAAAAAGCGCCAGAATGAAGCACACAACCGTTTTCTTGGCCAGGTGTCTATAAAAGCTTTTCTTTGATAAAAAGGAAGTTTTCAGCTCTGAAACTTACAGGATATTCTAATATTCCCATGACCTTTTATTTTAAAAGCTTGAGGGAAAGTTGATTTCTCAATTCATCACTCCTAATTAACTAATGTTAACAAGATTTTATTAATGCAGTAGTAAATGTTGAAATTAACATTAAAGGGTTACTTCAGCGATTAGCATATGGCTTTCTATTAGTAGAAACCCTGGAGTATATTTGAATGATTGTAATGAGGAAGCTATTGCTGCATGTTTTCGACCCGCACATGGGGGGTGGGAGAACTGACACAGCTCAGCTCGCAGCTGCAGGCATTCATGTTAACAGGGCGCCTGCGGAGTGAAGTGAGTGTTTCAACTTCTCAAATTAATTCCTATTAAAAGTTAAGCTTCCAAATGAACTGAAAATGCGCCAGACTGAACTTGTGCTGTGAACGACTGACACGAGTGCAGACGCGTTTACCTCAGCTCTCATCACGATAAATGTAATCTGACTCCTGCTGCATTTGTGCTCACACTCCCTCACTGGCTAAATCACATTATATTGAACAGACACGTTCTGTTTTTAATTGTAGAGTCTGTTCTCTAACTGAACTGATTTTGTGAAAATGAACAAGGTGGGAAAGTGATCCAGTCACAGTGATTCAGTAGCAGTAGCTTTGGGAGTGGCCTCGTAAGGCAGCAAAGCATTCTGGGATTTATTGTCTCTCATCCCCATGAGACAAAAATAAATTTTCTGAAAAGCACAAAAAAGTCTTGAAAGCACAAAATTCAAAAATAATTTTACATTTCTACTGCATTAATGACCCAGTTTAAATACAGATTCATCTCCCAAAGCTGGTGCCCCTTTAATAAAGATAAATAAATGCTTTAAAGGTGGGATAAGTGCTTTCTGGTAACCGTTGTTGATATTTCAAATCACCAAAACAAACACGCCCCTACCCCCAAAAGGGTCTCGCCCCATATTTTGATAGCTCCGCCCCACAAATACGTTATGCCAGGCAATGACTGTAGCAGAATCTGTGTAACTAATCCAGGTCGAAAATTCAATGAAAAAGTCACCCCTTCCATCACAAAAACACAAACCGTTCTCATGAACAACTTGATAAAACAGGAGCACGGCAGTCCAACTAACGACATATTACAATTATGATCAGATTATAGTTATAGCGATCACAAAAACACAAACCGTTCTCATGAACAACTCTATAGAACACAAGCACGACAGTCCAGCTAACGACATATTACAATAATGACTGGATTAGGGTTCTATAGATCATGAAAAGGAGTATAGTATCTTACTTGTCGGACACATTTTGTGAGCTGATGCTTGAAGCACACAGTGAGGAGATTTAGATGCTCCATACTGTGTGGAAATGAACGGGTCTTTATCATCGCTGAAGTGAGCCAACACAATATGATCGCAAATGGACAAACAAGCGAACATGACACACGAGCAGAGTGAAGCAAAAGCCAGCATATATTAGGCTAGTTCTTGGCTAATGTCCATCATGTGACTCATGTGTTTTGAATAATGAAGTGCACTGTGAGAGCGAGCGCTCTTCTCACCATCATTAATAGACATGCCCCTTACCTGCTGATTGGCTACAAGTTTGTTATTCCACTCGGCCCGAGTCCTTTTTCTAAAACGGTTTTGAAATAACACTTACCCCACCTTTACGTGCAGTTTATTATTAGTATATGTTAATTAATTTTCTTTTGTATGGACTACTTTGATGATGTTTTTAATAACTTTCCAGACATGGACAGTATAGTGTGCATACACTTCCATACGCTCTAAGAGACTAAATATAAAATATCTTAAACTGTGTCTTACAGGTGTGGAACGACATCAGGGTGAGTCATTAAAGGGGGGGTGAAATGCTGTTTCATGCATACTGAGCTTTTTACACTGTTAAAGACTTGGATTCCCATCCTAAACATAGACAAAGTTTCAAAAACTAATGTTGGACGTTTGATGGAGTATTTCTGTGTCAAAAATACTCCTTCCGGTTTCTCACAAGTTTCGGCGAGTTTTTTTCGAGTATGGGTCTACTTGACGTTAATAAGAGCGGAAGGTCCTTGTATGGGCTGTACAGGCTCTTCTCCCGGTAGGGTGCGCGCGCGCGTGACTAGAGCACGCTGTAAACAGTCTCTCAGATGCAGATCCAGTCGTCCGTGAACACTTATGTCGCTCCACTTTATTCCTATGGGTGACGTCGAGCGACTTCAACGCTTCAGCACAGCATTCCGGGAAGGCAGCGCTGCATTTGAACCGATTTGAACGCAGAAATGACGGGAAGCTTCACAACATCGCTTCAGTCGCGTCTCAAAATGGATTTACACGCCACTGCTGTCACAGGACTTTACCAAATCATACCAAAGAAGTGTGTTTTTGACGGAGCGGTCCCAGCGATAAAGCTTCGACGGTGAGTTAACTTAAACTGCTTCAAATGTCTCTGCTATTGGCTACCGTCGCGTGAGTAAACATCAGTAAACAACACGATCGCGTGCTTCGTCATTCAAATGCGCTAACGGTTACTCCATTGTTGTTCTCTGTATAACGTTACAGTATTCTGACGTGCAAAACCGTTTTGCTTGCTACTTCTAAGGTCTAGTCGCATACAATAGTCCATAAACCGAATCATGTCCTCGTACACTGCGAGTAAACACACAGAAATGTGGAGAGGCCATTAAATACAGTAACTTACATACCACAGAGACGGACGTCCTGCTGTTGCCGTTTCTCCAGTTCAATTTATTTCAGCCTCAGATTTGATTGTGGATCATTATCTGTATTAGCTGAGATAGATGGGTTTCTCCACGCTTGAGGACGTCACCGCTTTGCGCGCTTGTCATTCTTTAGCTCCGCCCACACGATACGCCTCCAGGCGCTCGGTTTTTTCCGGAAAGACTTGGTACAGCCTATATTTCTTTTATAAATATGATAAAACTAAAGACTTTTCGGAGATATGAAGGATGCAATACTACTCTATAGGTACTCAAGATTGACATGAGATTGACTGAAACTGAGTGTTTCACCCCCCCTTTAATGACATCAATTTAATTTTTGGGTGAACTAACCCTTTAACTAATGACCATTATTCTAAAGTGTTACTAAGCATAATTGAGAGCCATAAGGAGTCCTGTTATCACCAGAAGGTAGCAGTAGAGTTGTAGAATAAGTATTTCACACCTTTTCTCCGTTTCACAGCGTTCATCAAACTCCACCTCGAAGGATGTGGCACCAGGACAGACAAAGACGGTGGTCTCGTGTCTGCTGTTCTCATAGTTATGAGGCGACTCCATTTGCCACGTCCTTAATACAACAGGCTGCTGTGTCTGCTGACATCCCTCCATATCTCCCTGTAAACATAAGGGGATAAACACTGGAGTCACTTGGACTATTTTAGCAATGTTTTTACTACCTTTCTGGACCTTGAAAATGTTCATTAAATAGCTGTCTATGGAGGGGCCTGAGAGGTCTCGGACTTAATCAGAAATATCTTCATTTGTGTTCCGAAGATGAACGAAGGTCTTACAGGTTTGGAACGACACGATTAATTGCAGAATTTTAATTTTTGGGTGAAATAACCCTTTAGGATCACAGTGAACTGACCTTAGAGAAGATGTCCTCTGTATCACTAGACAGTTTCTTGAGCATGTCTGCCAGAGGGTAGAATCTCTTGAGCAGCACACAGTGAGGAATATCCAGAGCACACAGCTCCAGCAGGAAGATAGTCTACAACAGGACACCATACACAGTGTCAGAAGCATAATTATACACATATACAGAAACATAAATGACTGAATAAATAATGAAAGAAAGAGACATATAGCTAGATAGAGGGAAAAAGTGGTGTGCTACCAGTTGTCTCGTCGCCATGGCAAGGATAGATCCACTGAGTTTCTCCGTGATGTCAGCTCCAGAGAAACGCTTAATAAGAGGACTCAGTATGTTTCTGGTTCCTGAGAGGAACTGTTCCACATCTAATAGCCAAGAGAAAACACATATTTATTCACACTGTGAAAGACCACTGCAAATAATTACTATCATTAAAGTCTGTAAGATTTTTTTAAAGTCTGCATATATTTGATCAAAAATACAGTAAATTAATGCTTGTACAATAAAGCATTTGTACATGCATTTATCTTAATATTGTACAAGATGTCATTTGATCCACTCTTCGGTGTTACAAGATCCTTCAAAAATCCTTCTAATATGCTGATTTGGTGCTCAAGAATCATTACATATTAATAACAGAAATGTGCTGCTCAATATTTTATGGAAATTGTCTTTTTTAAGAATTGTTTGATGAATAGAAAGGTTACAAAACAGCTTTTATATAAAAAATATAAATCTTTTTTAGATTTTTTGATCAATCGAGTGCGTCTTTGCTGTATAAAATCTTACTGACCCTAAACTTTTGAGCAGTAGTGTGTCATACACACTGTTTGCTCTGAAGTACACCTCACTATTTAACAGTCAAAAATAGCTGACAGTACAGTTTAGTACCAAACTAAAAAGTGCATTTACTTTAATTTTACACAAACATTTGCTGTTTTACAGACTCGAATATCTGAAGGCAAATAAAAACACAGAACTGAAATAATCATTATAGAGAGGGCTCTAAAGTGATCACTGAAAAACTAAGAACAAAAAAATCTCAAGATGCTCTTTGATATGTTCTCATGATCTGCTTTTACACAGACGCATGCTGCTTGAGTGATGAAATCCAACTCTCCAACTTTTAAATTGTTATGTTGATACAATTTGTAACGATAATTACAATACAAATATTTTAGCACAATAGAAGCATTTTCACTAATGGTCTCAGACTTCTGGAGCCCACTGAATTCTGAAAGGCTCTAGGCAAGCAGACTGGAAAACTAAGAAAAGCACACTAACATTTAAGCAGAATGTCCCTGGCCAGATCAGCAGAGGTGGCCGTTCCTCCTTTAAGCTGCAAAAAACACCAGGACAGCAGGCTGCCCTGTAGAGCCCAGAACAGAGACAGCAGGACCCTCCAAATTGACCCTCCTCTGGAGTCTAACATCAACACCTCACACTGAAAAAAAGGAAGAGGAACATTCTTACATGGATAAACATTACATTATCCTTTCTTTATAAAGCTACTAGACAAGGGAAACCTATTAGTGAGTTGTAATACAATGCATGCCAATGCAAGGTGTCAGCTAACAGACATTAATGCACAATCCATCTACAGCATGTGTCAGCTATTTGCAGGGGTGAATAGATGAGGTTGGCAGCTGTCAACATGCCTCTCTGGTGGCCACAATGAGCAACGTGTCCATGACGGTCAGGATAGGCGAGATGTCAAAGTCAGACGGTGCTCCTTTAGGGGGCAGCATAAGGAGACCTTTCGGGTCCTGATCACTGCAAACAGAGATGAGTGAGAGCAGGAATTGAGTTCTGCAGTTTACAGGACGGGGAGTAGTAGTTTAAAGGGAAGCGTTTCATACCTGAAGTAACTGCAGAGAGACTCAAATGTCAGTTTTACAGACTCCGGTTGATTTTCTTCAGTTATGTTTTGCTGAGAAAAGCAGCAAAAAAAAAAAATTGGTACATATAAAAGTAATTCAATAACAATATTACACCAAGGCAAGTACACTCATGAAATCTTACCATCATGTGAAAGAGTTTGTCCCTCCGGCTCTGTTTGTCTGGGTAGAAGATGGCGGCTCCATTGAGAATGGCTTTCACAGCTTCTTTCCTCAGAGCTTTTTCCACTGCAATCTCTCCTTCAGGCACATCCACCACTGCACAGCGCAAAAACTATGGGTTACTCTCTTAAGCACCAATTAAAACACAATCGCATCACTGCACGGCTTTTACGTGAATGTTTTTAAAACTCTTTAGTTTTAAGCCATCAATTTTAAAGCTACACTGTGTAACTTTTTTAGTTTATTCTAAGCTAAAAACACTTAGTTCTTTCAAAAATATATGTGCTCATTAATGTATATTTACTTCTTTCAAGTAATAAAGTATTTTAGAAGTTTATAATATGCCATTGAAAATACATACGGGTGAGGGGTTCGAATGCAGGTCGCCATGTTGCCCCTCCATCTTAAAAGTACTTTAGCCAAAGAGGGACATACCCGTAAATTCAAGCTTCGCTTTTCGCGTTTTAACACTTGATGGCAGTCATGAAAGAGGTCGAAATGGAAGCCATGTTAATCTTGGACTAAATCAGCCACCGTAGGAGTTAAAACGAAATCGGAATTGAGAGGAACAGAAACTAATATTCAGTGGATTGTCATATACCCTTACACCGCTAGATGGGGGAAAATATCACACAGTGTAGCTTTAACTGATATTTTTTGGAACTTTGATACTACTTTATCACAATAAAACTTTATCACAATATCCACAAAAATATTACACCGTTTTCAACTGATAATAACAGGAAATCTTTCATATGCTATTATTGAGTCATTCAAAGCAGTATGTGAGGCTCACCTTGACACAAGTGACTGTAGAGCTCTCCGACAGCTTCTGCAGGATCCACGTCTGCGCTGGCTGAGGGTGATGCAGATGCTGAGAGGTCTGACGGCTGGGACTCTGTCAGGTTGGGCAGCATTGGGAAGCAGTTCTGGAGCAGCTGAAGCAGGAGAACTCGTGTCTTTACAGCCTCCTCTCCCTCACTGAGAGTGTACAGACACAAAGAGACACACGCAGACAGACGTAGACACACGCAGACACACGCAGACACACAGAAAACAGAGAAACACATTAACACAGGCAAAAACGCATCAGTCAGCACATTTCCTAAAAGTGATTGCATCATGGAAAAAAAAGTTTGTCCACTGATAGCATATTAGAATGATTTCTGAGGGATCATGTGACACTGAAGACTGAAGTAATGTTGATGAAAATTCAGCTTTCAAAGTTTACAATAGACAAGGCCACACTAGTTTCATCTCAATGTTTAAGCCTCGTGGCTAGTCTGTATTTTAAAAATGATTTGTATATTGCATTTTATTTTTGCCTTTGTTAGTTCATTTTAAAAGATCCTTTAAATGGACAAATTTCTGCAACATACTGTATTTTTTAATAAATTGTTTAAAATAGTTTTACATGAAGTAAAGAATGTAACACCAAAGAACACTGTTGTCATGGCTTGAAATTTCATGTCAAGTGGATTTGAGAGAAATCTAAACAAGAAGCAAGAAAATCTAAAAACCTATAGTCACATGATCAGTCACAAATATACTTTTTTCATACTTAAATAGTGGCCTAGGATTAGTACAGCATGTTTTTATTCTGCAGTGTAAAATCACATTTATAAATAATTTAAAATAAAATCCATGCACGGATAAATATAAACATACATTTATATTACAGTTTTACTCACATGGATCTGAGTTTGCGGTAAAAGTCCCAAAACAGCAGCAGGTTGAGGTCACTGAAGTCCAGCAGAGACTTCTGCTTGGACAGAGACACATCCTGTAACATAGGCTCAGGGTTCATACAGCTCTCTTTAAAGATGCATGCAATGTTCACAAAAAAAAAGTGGTGTTTAAATAAATCAGGTCAAAGTCGTGGTGAGACCCCTTGCAAGAGGACATTTGGTGGGTGTACCATATCTCTGGTGAGCTGCTGGATGAAATAAAGGGTTTTCTTCATGAGTGTGAGACCCGTAACCAGGCCTGAGGCGCTCCCATCGGCCTGAACACTTAGATCCTCCACATCCTCCATCCGCCCAGAGTCTGGACACAAATAACCACTGAAACTCATCTGCTGAACCCCCAGCCGCTCTGCTGTGTCCTGCCTAGCACACAGGAACTTCACCATCAGAAACTATATGCAGAGACAGAGAAAGTTCACGTTAATCAAGTGTGTTTTAAAAAATAGCCACATGCATATAAATACAGCTATTAGAGTTTCCATATTCAATGAATTTAAGTTAAGATCAAAGCATTTGAGACATAATGAAAATTATTTCAGCAAAATACTTTCAATTCTTTCAATTCTTACAGCAAAATATACTTAAAGAAGAACTAAGACAAGCACTGCAGAGAATGAAAAAAGATTGTAGACTTAATTTGTTTTATTCGAATTGTAATGAAAAGGAAATTCACGCTGTTTTCTAAATGCACGTTATTGATCTTATTGTGAATGGTTTATTCATGGATGTTTAAAAAAAAAAAGGCTTCTAGTGAAATTTGGCCTTCTCTTTCATGACGTATGCCAATCATTTGGTCTGCTTAAACCTGTAAGAAAGGGCCGGGGTTTAAGCAGACCAAATGATTACAAGCTAACATTAAGATTAGTTGATTTTAAAGCCTCCATGGAATCAACTAATGTACAAGTCATTCAGGTGGATAAATGGCCAGGTTTTTGGTCAGTTGCAAAAATAACTGTCCATGCCTTTTCAGCGCTAATTTATCACTGTCTTTAGTAAATCCTGATGTAGACTTTTAACGCTAAAAGATGGTTTGCGCTGGTGCAAGCTGTTAGTAAATCTGGCTCATTGTGTGAAAACTACTGGATTACTTTGCCATGACAGCAGTTACATTGTCTCACATCAATGTTTCTTGTTCACTGTCCATTTTAAGGGTTTGATCATAACCATGATTTTTGCTTTAAAAAACCAACAACTTCAAAAGTTGCAATATTTTTTTTTGGCAATCTCAAAAGAAAATGCGGTCAAACTACGGAAACCATTCCTGTGTATTTGCTAAAATACGTGATAGACAGACAGAGAGACAGAAAGTCCATACTTTTGACACTCTGCATTGCTGCAGCTTGATCTCCACGTCGTTCCAGTCCTCCTCCAACTCAAACCAGCCAATGGGCTCCTCCTCACTGGTCTCTGGTATCCTTGTGCTGATGTGTATGTGTGTGAACGTGATACGTGTGACAGTGTATGTAGTGTACAGAAGCAGATAACAACGAGAGGTCAATTGACTGACCAATACATTCTCACTAAATTTACAGCCATCATGGCCTTGTGCACACATGCAAAGACCAAAATACACTCACATGCACTGAGACAATACAATCTCTCTCACACACTCTCTCTCACAAACTCCTAATCAAGCACCATTTAAAGTTCAAATGATCGACATCAGCAGGCACTTAAGAGCAACAATGTTACGCAAGTCAACTGCAGATAAAAGCAACATCTAAGCATGTTACAGACTAAGAATGTGGCATACCTGTCTTGGACAAATTCTTTATAGTCTTTGTAGTCCCAGCTGTCATACTTTTTGAATCTTTTGAAGTGTTTATCGGCATCGAATGGCTCGCTGTCATTGTAGGCAAACAACAAGCCACATTTAGCACCAATGGCTCCTTTACGCACCTGCGGTTGAGGAACAGAGTAGTGCCTTAAAACTAGGATGAGCAGATCAAATCAGTTTGTGCGTTTCCAGCTGAACAACCATACAAGCAGAACATTTTCTAATTTCATGTGTCTGTAGTATAAAACACAATGCGCGTAGTGCACTGAAGCTTCTCTCACTTTTATCTTGATCTGTGTGACCTGGAAGCAGCTCTGGTTTTCAGTGGACAGAATAACGCTGGCTTTCCTCTTTCCATTCTCTGTTAGAAAACCTGCAGTTTTAAATGAAAGTTTTAAAGTCTCAACATTTACTTTGTTTCTAAGCAAAAACAGATCCTGTGAATAAAACAGAGCAGCTTCAAATCATATTCCTTTTCTCCACAGAGAAAGCATTGCACCAACTTTTGCTTTTAAAGCAGCTGGATCATCTGGAACGTTATGTGTGGTTTGCATACCATCTCCAGTGCTCGGCTCTGTCAGCATGTTTTCGGGGCCAGACTTCTCCTCTTTACTCTTCACATCACATGCCTGGAGATGGAGCTGGAGGGGTTTACCTACACACACACACACACACACACACACACACACACACACACACACACACACAACAAGTTTTCATGCATTAAAATGCTGTGGGGCAATTCAGCAAATTCATGTTATGACTAATCTCTTATCATCAATATTAGATATTTATAATATAGCTATGTGGAGCTGCAAATGTAATGTTTGCAGAGCAATTTGTAACTAAAGTTAAAAAAAAATTTTTGATGGAAGGGATTTCCAAACTGGGTTGAAACTTATGGGGCTTCTTTGGGGTCCATGGGGAATTTAAGAGAACAAAATATTTATTTTAGCAGTAGTGAATGAGGATAAAAAAACACAGCATAATTAATGTTGTTATTAACTAGAATTACAACTATTAAAAACCATTTAATTAACTGAAATAAAATAAAATACAAATTCTGATATAAATATATAAATAGTTGAAAAGCGTAGTTTATAAATATTAGATGAATAAAAGTTTGTCTAATTGCAATGGCAATTAACTGAAATAAATATGTTTTAAATGCCCACTGAAATAAAAAGTTGTTTAGCTTTTAGTATGACTGTGTTAGCCTTAAAGTTATGAATAAGCTGGTATGTTCCAAAACTATGACAACATTTGCACTTAGGAAATATAAGCATTCATAATTTACAGTCTCTCACTTCCGTTAAAACGAATCTCAGATTTTGATGACGTTATCGCAGACTTCACTTTCTCATCAAATCTTCTGTCCAATCAAAATGCTCTCTAGAATCTAAAGCCCGCCCCCTACGCTGCTGAAGCTGCAGCTGAAATCGGTCAGTTGTTTACTAATTTCACACATTTACTAATTTCTACATGGTGAAAGACACATAGCACACTATATATGTGATAAGAAGCGATTCAGTGTAAATATGCTTTCATTTGAGGTGAATGAAGTCTGTTTTCACGTTAGTTTCACGCACCACAGCAGCGCACACACACCAACGGCTCTGGTCTAAATTTAGACTACAGACACGAGAGCGCAGCGCGGATATCATATCCGAGCAAACATATCGTCCCATTTGAATTCTGCACAGAATGCTGCATTTCAAAGCGATATGGGGGAGATTATGATGATAAACAGTGTTAGAGGAAACTGGCTTCACCAAACAGAAAGGTCCGCTCTAGTCAAACGGTGTATTAATGAAACACTATTGGCTGTTTCAAAAAAGGGGTGGAGCTGCTAACAGCGTTTCAGGGAAAAATACGTCAACACATTAAATAATGCGGCGCGTTTCAAGCCAAGGCACTTCAGTGGGCCTTTAAATACTAAAATGACACACTAAAGTAGATAAACGCTAAACAGAACAACCAAAATTAATAGAAAAAAATGGCAAAAGCACTACAATATAACTCAAACTTACATTTAAATGAAAACTAAACTAAGATTAAAAATAAAAGCTAACTTAAAATATGATTAAATACCATATAGTATATAAATGATACTAAAATAATCCTGGAAAAAATAAGTGCTCTTATAGTTATAGGAAACATCACATGTAGAAGTTCATTGCATCAAAGTATCAAAAATCCTTTGTCTATGGAACTAATGTCCATTACCGTTACGGTAGAGAAGTCTTAACCGGACTGACGCCATAGAGGCCAGCAGTGAGGAAGCTCTGTATTCCGAGTCCAGATGCTCACAGATACCAGACAGAGAGATGAGGACTTTAGCCACGCTTCCTCGAGCCAAAGCGAATGCTAACAGAGTCAGCTCAGCCTCAGGAGACACACAGCAGCTAGAGAGAGGTGGGACGGTTAAAAGCAAAGCACTTCTGATAAGCGGAGAACGGCAGAGTGTCCAATTACATTCAGATGAAACAGCGGTTTTTATTCACTGCTAGAAAACAATATTCCATTATCATCAGGATGATTCGTATTCTATCATTAAAACAGAAAGGTTTTGACCTCTTAAGGCATTTAAATGTGCTGAGTTGATCGTGTAGAGCTCGATTCTTACTCTGCTATGCGCAGTAAAAAGCCGTCCACCTCTTCCAGAATGTTTGCAGAGAAGAATTTGGGGAACTCTGTAGAAGACGGTGTTAAGGACAGCGGTGGCATGTGCTGCAAGGCTTTCCTGGAGGACAAAAAGTGCACAAAATAGTGAAATAAATTGTTCTGAACAAATGACTCATCAGAACAAAAACATATATACAACCATCTAAAAGTTCCAGGTGGGTAAAAAAATTATGTTTTGAAAGAAGGCTGCATTTATTTAATCATTTAAAAAAGACATCAATTTTAGACATCTAAATAATATCAATGCTTAAGAAGTTATAACATTGGATATATTGGATACCATGATATATATAGTTTAAGGTTTCTTTGATTAATAAAAAACTCAAAACAACAGCATTTATTTGAAATATAATTGTTTTAAACATTTAAAAGTAATTCTCAAGTCTCAAAAATGATGATTGTCAAAATGCATTAGGTAAAGTAGAGAATAAAACATTAAGTTCCCATCTAGGACACTTTGGCCCAGTTCCACAGACAGGGCTTAGATCAGGTCAGGATTAGCCCTTAGTTCGATTAGGCCATTAAGTAGCTTTTATAAATGTGCCTTAGAAGAAACTCAATACTGTTGGTGTGCATTTTGAGACAAAACAAAGGCACTGACATATTTTAAGATAGTCAATGGCAAGGTGCTTTCAGTTAAAACAGCTCAAACATGCATTTTAGTCTGGGACTAGGCTTAAGACTAGTCTGTGTGGTAAATCAAAGGCTGGATTTGTGCAGCATGTGACTATAAAGCAACAAATATAGTGCTATCACTGTTCATCAGTCATTTCTCTCGACTTACTGTGTGCTCTGTAGGACTGTCTGCGCAAGCACAGGATTGGTTTCCATGGAAGCGGTGACCAGAGACGTGAGGAGCGAAAGATACCATATAGCCGAGGCGTCAGATACCGAAACCTCTTTGCTTTTGGTGATCTGGTAGCCCATTGTCTTCAGACCGTGAATACGTGTGTCACAGCCATCGCTAAGACAGCGCTTAATGTTTATCTGAATATCTGAGAGTCAAAAGGAGGATCTGTGTGAGTTTACAAAGGCTTTCTGACTTCTGACAATCATGTGGATAGAATTAGAGGGGTATGTACTTGAAATACACCTCATAGTATGGAAATTTAAAATACATATATACACTACTGTGCAAAAGTTTGGGGTGAGAAGGATTTTTTTTAATAATTACTTTTATTCCATAAGGATGCATTAAATTGATGGCAAAATACATTTATAATGCTACAAAAGACTATTTCCCAGTATTACAGTTTTAATGAAATATATGCAGCATGGTGAGCATAAGAGACTTCTTTCAAAAAAAAAAACAACAACCCAAACTTTTGAACAGTGGTGTACAACTTGAAACATCAAACAAAAGCTATACAAGTGTGTGCTCACAGGGATGGCTGATGTTGGCGTTTTCCAGCAGCGGTACGTAACCCGTGACGTTACTGGGGATCCTCACATCTCTGATCTCCTGCATGGAACGCCGGTTCTTCCCTACAGCTACAGACACCAGCTGCGGCATGTAGCTGTGGTCATTAGATGCAACTGCAATGGCCAGCCGTCTCAAAACTATGTCTGGCTTCATTTTTAATCTGTGAAAGAGATGAGTCAGAGGAAGTGGTCAATATCAGCTATAATTTTAAACCATTTGTAGATGCAGCAATGCTTGCCTTATCCAGTGTGAGCGAGCGCTGCCGTCTGACTGCCAGAAAGACACAGTCTCGCCGTTGGTCATTTTGTTGATATCTGCACTATTGGATGAAGCCTCGATGAAACTGTAGCACTGGGTGACCACTTTGACTTTATCCACATCTGGGTCATGATTGAGCTCCGCTCTGTACTGGATGTCTAGATCTGAAAGGAGAGTCATCAGAATATGAAGATGATGTTCTCATATTTTATCCACAGTAAATTTCACCGCTAGAACCACAAAAGCCACAAAATGAATTTTGTTGTTTTTTCAATAGAATGCTGCAGTAATGGGTCCTAAAACATTCAAATGAGTTGGCGCTTTTCCACTTTAGCCTGACAAGCCAGACCAAACATCTTGATGTGGGTCTGGCTTGTCAGGCTAAAGTGGAAAAGCGCCAACTCATTACATATATACACACACACACAGTACCTTGCAAAAGTATTCTGCCCCTTGAACTTTGCGAACTTTTGCCACATTTCAGGCTTCAAACATAATGATATAAAACTGTAATTTTTTGTGAATAATCAACAACAAGTGGGACATAATCATGAAGTGGAACGAAATGTATTGGATATTTCAAACTTTTTTAACAAATCAAAAACTGAAAAAATTGGGCGTGCAAAATTATTCGGCCCCTTTACTTTCAGTGCAGCAAAATCTCTCCAGAAGTTCAGTGAGGATCTCTGAATGATCCAATGTTGACCTAAATGACTAATGATGATAAATAGAATCCACCTGTGTGTAATCAAGTCTCCGTATAAATGCACCTGCACTGTGATAGTCTCAGAGGTCCGTTTAAAGCGCAGAGAGCATCATGAAGAACAAGGAACACACCAGGCAGGTCCGAGATACTGTTGTGGAGAAGTTTAAAGCCGGATTTGGATACAAAAAGATTTCCCAAGCTTTAAACATCCCAAGCAGCACTTTGAAAGCAATAATATTGAAATGGAAGGAGTATCAGACCACTGCAAATTTACCAAGACCTGGCCGTCCCTCTAAACTTTCAGCTCATACAAGGAGAAGACTGATCAGAGATGCAGCCAAGAGGCCCATGATCACTCTGGATGAACTGCAGAGATCTACAGCTGAGGTGGGAGACTCTGTCCATAGGACAACAATCAATCGTATACTGCACAAATCTGGCCTTTCTGGAAGAGTGGCAAGAAGAAAGCCATTTCTTAAAGATATCCATAAAAAGTGTAGTTTAAAGTTTGCCACAAGCCACCTGGGAGACACACCAAACATGTGGAAGAAGGTGCTCTGGTCAGATGAAACCAAAATTGAACTTTTTGGCAACAATGCAAAACGTTATGTTTGGCGTAAAAGCAACACAGCTCATCACCCTGAACACACCATCCCCACTGTCAAACATGGTGGTGGCAGCATCATGGTTTGGGCCTGCTTTTCTTCAGCAGGGACAGGGAAGATGGTTAAAATTGATGGGAAGATGGATGGAGCCAAATACAGGACCATTCTGGAAGAAAACCTGATGGAGTCTGCAAAAGACCCGAGACTGGGACGGAGATTTGTCTTCCAACAAGAATATGATCCAAAACATAAAGCAAAATCTACAATGGAATGGTTCAAAAATAAACATATCGAGGTGTTAGAATGGCCAAGTCAAAGTCCAGACCTATATATATATATATATATATATATATATATATATATATATATATATATATATATATATATATATATATATATATATATATATATATATATATATTATCAGCTATCGTGTTTCCTCAGAGCTCATTTACTCTCCTCCATCCCCAGCTCTTCCTCTTGTCAGTCAGGATTTGCCATTCTAATTCCCCTCGAATCAGACTAAATTCCTGAATTATTTAGTACATTTAATATCAACGTTAATGATATCTGCAATACATCATGTTGGTTCTGTTCTGTTTACCCTAAGGGGGGGTTATTGGTGCTCTCCCTGCTCTTATTCATGCTAGGCCGCATGGATGTGCATGGAGTTCTTGCCCAGAACGGAACCATACCGCACGGAGCCATACCGCCAATCCAAACTATATGCGAATAGTCAACCAATCATCTTTTACGACGGCTCCTGACAGATATGAACGCTAGATGGCACTAGTGTTGCAGAAACTACATACTTCCTCTTTAAACATCACACCAAAAAGAAAAAAAAACATCTTCTCAGTTAGTCAATCTTTTTAGTTAATTTCCACAGCCTCGCTGTGTTTATACTTGTGCTCTTGCAAACTATTCTTACTTTCCAACTAGTTTTAAATAAAAAAATTAATAAACAGTTTTCAGAACCTTAGTGGTGGTAATGTTGAAGTGATACAATGATTTAATAGTTTGTTATTATAACATATGGTGTTCGTATTTAGGCTTTAAAAGTCATAAATGTTGTTTTCACTCATTTGCGAAGATTATCTTAATGAAATTCCTATTGGCTTTTTGTCGAAGAACAGGAAGATGCAAACTTCTAGTTGGGCAATAATAATATAATATAACAATACATAATATACAGTATATATGAATTGTTGTTATGACCCCACCGCCCATTTGCCATTCACCTTTCTCCTTCTGTAGCAGGTATTCCAGGAAGTCTTGCACTACAGATGACCTCATGGTGCAGATGCTGTTGTAGCCTTCCAGCACAGGGAATGGGATGGCGTTGCTGGGGATGCGATTCCGGTGCAAGAATTTCAGAATTTTGGAGGCATGCGCTCTAAGGCGGTCCTTGGACTTGGAGAAGATATCCACAAATCCTGGATGAGCATGAAGGGTAAAAGAGCAAAACAACTGGGTCAAACATTGACAGTCATTTGCATAATCATCCAGAATGGTCAATTATGGACATCTGTGCTCCTGTCCCCATTGCACCATTTTTAATGTCTGCTTCCACACCTGGTGTCAAAGAGCATGCCTGAAGTTGCCTGATCACATGACTTAGTTCTCCCTTAAGATTGGCTCCATTGGAGTTCTTCAGTGCCATGAGCATGTTCTCCACATCAACAATCCCATCACCCTCAGCATCAAATTGACCAAAGGCCTAAAGTGCACAAATGGAAGAGATGTTTTTTTCTGGTCTGAACATTGTGTGACACAAATATTAGAACACAAAGAAGAAAACAAACAATAAAAAACAAACAAAAGGAGGACAACAAAAACAGCCATGCTGCTGGTCTCACTGCCATTATTTAGCATATGAATCATTTGTAAAGCAAATGAACGTGAGTCATGGTTAAACCAGGGAAGGCACAACAAGAACTAAAGTACAACCATGGTTTTGGGCATGTCTTAGAATGCCATGTATCACAGTACATTAATAAAATAATCCCTCAGCTCAAAGGTGCATAATAAAAGTACCACACTAAACAATTGGTGCTGTGAGACAATCCCAGAAGAATAACACATTTACTCAATCATATGCCATGGATAGGCTTTGAATTTAATGAGGGTTGTCTTTGGGGATACTTCCCCAGGCCCTGTGGTTATGGACAACCATTAGTGCACTACTCCAAGTCTTCTATGGTTTAGCCTATCTAACACAACAATTCCAATCACAATATGTGTATACTGCATGTATATAATGTGCATGTACAATATATTATTCATTGGCAAGAAGTACAGTACGGCCAGACCTGGCACTGGATGGGTCTGACTTCTCGACGTTCGATATAAACAGCTCAGTCAAATCAAAACCTGTAGCTGCCAATCAAAGAGCCAATAATAATGACAGTCCTATAATACCGGAAGTAAGCTATAGGTGGAGACTGCCATAAGACAGCCTTTACCAAACGTGTGATACAAAGATAGAGATTACACAATATAACCACTCACAGATTAGTCGAGCTGTGGGGTCAATTACACAACTTTGAGTTATTAGTCAAAGTAAAACATTACTTATTTACCCAATACTCATTTAGATGATCGGACCACTTTTCTGAACTGCACTGTCTACGATGTCTATAATCACACTTCTTAGGTTTTGAACCTTTAATCTTTCAGTTAACTGGCAACTCATCCTCACCTCCTCGCACTCGTCTCTGGGCGCGTCTCTGCTCTCTAGCATCTCGCAGAACTGCTCCAGAGTGACGGACTCTTCTCCGCGGCTCAGCCGCTCCTCAAGCCAGCGCACCAGAGCGCTCTCGTTGCGGGCCAGCACCGACTCCGAAATGGCGACCCATGAATCGCTCATACGGGCCGCTGCCTCTCGCAGCTTCACCTGTTCCAGTAAAGCTTCAGGGGTGGGAAGTCCGTAGATCGGTACCGGTGGGTTCACCGCACTTCTTCCGCTTTTCCCCGCACCGGAGACTGCCGCTCCTGCTCCTCCATTTCCACCACCACCGCCGCCGCCACCACCACCGCCGCCACCACCACCTTCGTTGCCGGCCCTGGTGCCTGTGGCCGCAGAGGCCGGGCTGCCCTCGGCGAACACGGGACTCTCCGTTTCTATGTCCTCCTCATCGCCGCTCCCAGCGCCACAGCCGCTCTCTGCGTTCCCCATGCTGCTCTTCTGCGGCCTCGGGCTCTCTTCCGATCGCCTTCAGCCCAGGATTCAAGCTTAGTTTTAGTGTCAGGCTTGTGCTTCTCAAGTCAGTGCGTTCCTCCGCTGTCACTACCGCATTGACGGGCTCCACCAGCTGACGTCATGTTTGTCAGCAAAAAACTTTGGTCCCTTCCGTGAGCTCAGCGATGCCCGCTGCGTTGGAAACGCGCCCCCTAGCGTATTACTCCAGTATTTGATTTATTCAATTTTATAAAAATGTTGTTTAGGAAATGGAAAAAATAAATGCAATAATAATAAGCCAAATATAGCTATGTGCTCATATTCGAAGCTGGTATAGGCTATGGAGGACGAAACATAATTGCATCTTTTGAAGGATTCAGTTCTTTTAATTTTTAAATAAATTTCGCCATATTACTGTTTTTACTATATTTTTGAATAAATGCAGTTTTGATGAGCATGACTTCAAAAACACTCAAACAATTGAAATTTCCCTAAACTTTTAACAGGTAGCGACTTGCCTACAATATAAACATTCTGGAAACCTTTAAAACGTTTGTGTACAAAATATTCATTGCAATAACTTTTTCTGGCAAATGTTGTAGTGTGACAATGTAATACTTCTTGTTCACGTGGCATTGAATTAAAAAAAAAAAAAAAAAAAAAAAATATATAATATATATATATATATATATTATATTATATATATATATATATATATATATATATATATATATTATATATATATATATATATATATATATATACATACATATATATATAAATATATATGTGTATATATATATATATGCAGTTCATATATTATATGTCAAATTATTTATTTCAAACACTTGAAACTTCAATTGGCATACAAAAGTGCATTTTTAATTGTCATTTTATTTTATTTTTTAAAATTTTTATAGAGGTTTTAGATATTCTTTCCATTAAAAAAAGCCATCAAAGGCCAAAATGTATATTTATTTGAAATCGAATTTGATTTATGTGAATGTAGGACTAAGTTACATTACTTTGAAATCTGTCAATCATTTTTTTAATTCACCCTGACGGACCCGTTTTTTCCCTATCATTTTTCTTTTGGTTGCTGTCTATAGTGTTGATTAATATTGTTCACTGGACAAAAACATATTTTTAAAGAAGAAGGGGGGGGGGGGGGCTTAATATATTTGCGCATGCGTACTCCCACACCCGGAAACATTGACAGATGATGTGATAGATTGTATTTTACGGTCTATGGTTGAAACCGATGTGTTGCTCGGTACGGGCGGAATGCCATTGCTTCTTATTTTAAATGCTGACTGCATGACAGCTTGTCCCAATACGTTATATTCACAATGCTGAAATATTTAGTAGCCGTCCTTTCAATAGTCTTGGCCGTATGGACGGTGCCCGAGTGGCTCACATTCCCGATCTATGGCAATGTTGTAAATGTGCTAGAGTCGTGGCTGCGGCAGCAGGTCAGTGATGTGTCATTGTCTCCACCGGGACGCATGCTGACCGAAGATGAGCTTTCCTTATACAACGGGGGAGAGAAAAGTAAAGGATTGTACCTTGCGATCTTAGGACAGGTGTTTGACGTTGAAAAAGGGAGGAAACATTACGGCCCTGGCGGCGGTTACCATTTCTTTACGGGTTAGTTCACTATGCATATTTTACAAGCCAGATGAGTGAGAGTGAGAGTGATGCTAACGAATTTTGTAACCCGTGTGTTTGTGCAGGAAAAAGATGCCTCAAGGGCGTTTATCACAGGTGACTTCACGGAGTCTGGCTTGTCTAGCGATGTCTCGGATTTTTCGGACTCCCAGATTGTGGCTCTTAATGACTGGCTTTCATTTTATCAGAGGGACTACACTCCAGTAGGTTGGTACCACATGAATCATGATCACTCATTTGCATTTCAACCACAAATATTGAAATCAGATCTCTTTAACTGCCTGTAGCAACACGTTTTTGGAAATAATTCAGTGCCACCATGGGGAAAAGGTTGTTCAAGAAGTTTCTTTTTAAAAATGACTCATATTGTTACTTAGTAAATTTAGTGTTTTGGAGTTATAATTATTTCATGCAAAATGTTTACACTGAGCAATGTACATTTCAAAGAAAATACTTTTATTCTCAAGAAGAAAAAAGATATAGTTGAATTCATCAAAGAACTGAAAATTCAATTGTTTGGAAGACCTTATATACTTTGATATAATGCACCTATTTTCACTTATAATGCACAGTTGCTGCAAAAATGAATTCTCACACAAAACAATAATTCACCCACAAATGAAAATTGTCATGAGAGTATGGCAAACTGTTTCGTTGAGGTCTCTGTCTGTATGGCCCCTGCTGCAGGTAAATTGATAGGCCGATTCTACACAGACACCGGGCAGCCCACTGATGCTTTGCTACGTGTTGAGGCTTTCTTGTCAGAGGGGTTGAAGAAAAAGGCCCAGGCTCAGAGTGAAATGCAGATGTATCCAGCCTGTAACTCTGAGTGGAGCGAAGCCAGCGGGGGACGGGTATGGTGCTCCACAATGAGGTACTTCTTTGACTTTTTTTTACTTATTATTTTTTTTATATCATGTGATACATTAACTGGAAAAAAATGTAACATAAGCTTTACTCTGTAGTGGTGGAATTCACAGAGACTGGGTTGGAGTACCCAGAATGCTTTTCTCCCCTGGATCTGGTCATTCCCGGTGTGTGTGTATCCGACCGTCGGACCCCGTTCACTCAGAGAACCGAAACCTCAGAGAGTACAAGGACTGTCCTCCTCGAGCAGAGTCCTGCCAAATCACTAAAGACTGAGTTGCAACTCTTCGCCACACTACAAGAGTCAATGAATTTGGTTTGGATTTCAAGGATCCATCAATCCATGACAAGATTTTTTTATTATTTCATTTTCGTAATGTTTTTATGATTGGTTTATTATAGCAGGCACATGACCGGTGACCAATGCTACTCTTACTACTGTAGTTATTTATTTATTTATTGTTTTTATATTTGTTATTAATTTACAATTATACCATTTCTCTGATTTAGTTTTCACTTCCAATTCCTATGCAATTTGTGACCGAGTATATTATTTATGCCATAGAATCAAGACCCTTTAAATAAAAGACAATTTTATAGATTTTTTTCAATTGTCCTTTATGTAAAATTGTCCTCCCTTTCTTGAAAAGGATACTAGAGGCGGCGACAGGCTAAATATCTGAGCATACAGATACCATACAATGTGCAGAAAAGATTAAACAGAGGCGTAGGTTTGTCACATAGACAAAAAAGCACAACCTGCATTAAGTACAAAACAGTTGTAGTGGTCAAAAATATTATACATTTATCTGTACAGTTTAACAATACCAATAACAGACTGTGGACATGACCCTTTCCTCACCCTCCCCCCACAAACAAACTAATCTCCTTTGAAATGTGATCAGAAACGTAAAAACAGAAAAAGAACTTTGATAAAGTGCACCTGTCAAGCATGGACATGAAAAAGCATTTAAAATATGATAGGTCAACATAACATGACGTGTTACGTCACCAAGAAGACTCGAAAACAACGACCTGGCAAACGATAACTGGAATGTATCCTTTGGTGATCAGAAATGAATAAAGTGTGATTATGATGACAATAATAACAGGCTATACATGATGTCATGCATATGCATAGTAAGCATATAATTCTGCACTTGTATTTCTGCACCTGTCTGACTTAATAGAATCACAAGGAACGATTTAAATTCCACATCAAGAACACTTCCAACATCTGAAGTGTTTCTCAAATTTTAGTATGATTGGATAAAATAATGTCCACTTAATATGCAGATTAATACATGATTATGTGATCATGTTACTAATAACAAACCTAGCAAGGTATATTTCTCCATCTCTCTCTTAGTGTTTTGATATAACTCCAGAGAAATGTCCTTGCCTGTATCTTTCCAGATGTTAAAATGTGTTCAAACCCTACATCTAACACCTCAAAGACCCTGCACGGTATGATTAAGGCCTCACACTACTAAACATGGCTACCTTTTGTAGATGCTTTCATATCAAGTAACATTCAACACCAAACAAACTTTCTTGAAATACTGATCGACCAATCTGTAGAACAAGAGTCAATTCGAGTGGTGATGGCATGACTGCATGTGGGAATCGTACTAGTCTTGTCATCCTAATGAGAAATGAAGTAATTTTTAAATCATAATTGTCCATATAGCACATTAGCCCTGTATAAAACCCCTATGGTTCTTTTTTTTGTAGTAAATGATACTTGCCCTTCTCCTAATCACACTTGGTTTTTGCCCTGAAAGCTGAACTCGGAACTACATTTTTCATTTGCATCTGCATTCCACTAGTTTTTATCTGGATCCTCAACACATATATTTTGGTTCTAAAAAGTACTGCTAGAACAAACACATTGTTATGGTTGTATTTTATCCTTTGACAACAATGGAATGGTTTTGTTCAAGGGCTCTTCCTCTCAATGCGTCTTACTCCAGTTCTCCATCCTTTCAGTGCTAGGCCCAGCCCGTGGGTTCATTCTAAGCTCGGCTGGTGCCCGTCCTTCAAGTTCCTCTAGAGTGTTAGGACACGCCGCCCAATGTCAGCACGTCAAAGCAGATGTCGCATACGCGCACAGGTTTGTTCAGGTCAAATTTGATGATGGGGATCTCTTTTATAGAGCACTTATGGCAGAGCAGACGCCCACAATGGCGGCTACAAGAAAAAGAAATGACAATAAAGGATGGGTTATTAGGTGGTAGGACAAGGGAAGATACAAAACATAATTACAGGAGGGAAGAGTTATGATTTGGAGAAAAAGAAAGGTGTGTTCACAATTAAAGGACACCAAGGATTTATACTTTAAAGGCAGACCGATTAAACCCAGTTAGTTGGCTACATACCAGTGATGTTTCCTAGTGGTGACTCCAAATTTGGTCACACATTCATAGCAGTTTGATCCATCACACCACGGGGGCTCTTTGGAAAGCATATCTGTGCCATTCAAAACACAATACAAGGGCTCATTAGATATAACCACTAAAAGCACTGTAAATGTCTTAGAAACACTAAACCTGTATATCTTACCTAGCAGACGGAACAGAAGCTGCTTAGTGGCAACTTGATAGTTGAAGATGTTGATGCCCTGGTTGTTATTGACGCCGAGTCGAGCTCCAGCCCTCACAATGGCACGACACAGGTTAGCGTTTCCTTTCATGTAGGCCAACAGAAGCACTGCAAGGAGAAAACATCAACTATCATCGATCCAATGTTTAGTTCTGACAAGGATTTGTTATGAAATTTGTTGTGCTTCACTAACCTGTGTTCCCTTCATTGTCAGGTTTATCTAGGGGATACTCTGGCATGCATTCTAAAAACAGCTCAAAGATGGCCGCCGCGTTCTCCTTCCCATACTGGCCGAGGACATGCATGGGAGATTGACCTCTACAGAAATAAAAACAGGGCAAAAAATTTAATGAATGTCCATGAATAATGAATAATTTATTTTTATTTATTTGAATAATGTAAATATTGAATAGTTTAGCAATATACACACATACACTATGTATACATTATGTAGTTAATTTTTATATATATTTATATAAGTTTATAGGTGAAGTATGTAGTTTTTGCGACACTAATGGCACTAACGGAAATGCAATACATTACTAAAACATATTTTGCAAATGCCCCTTTCGCACATTGCACATAACAATCACAGCTCTTACAGGGGCTGGTGAAGACACGTCTCAACAGGTAAAAGTAGGCTACTTCTAACAAACGGCCAACATATTAAGAATACTTTTGTCACGAGTTATCAACCGAGTAGACTACTCTGTCTCGAGCGAACGCAAGCATCTCACTTATAATAAACCCATCTGATGTATCTGAACCGGGCAATTTTTTTGACAATATGGCACAACTGTTTGAGGCAGTCTACATGGGACACAAGTAAACAATTTCAACTGGAACATTTGTCTTTCTGAGCAGGTGTTAGATTGATGTATGTTTGTTTTGATGCATCGAATGTAGCACATTGCCATATTCACTTTGATGTGTTCATGAGCGGTTTAATCTTTAAAGGTCTAAATGCTGTGAATTTTGGCTTGCACTTCTGTAACCGAAGCTGAATGTATTTTCTCAAGTGTCAGTCAGGGTCCCACACCAGCTAAACACCCTCTGGCTCAGCCTGTTACAGTAGCCATGTCTGAGCAGACTTCTCTTAATGTGTAGATGGTGCCTGGGAGGCTCAATTTTTACATGTTTGGGGGAGATAAACCCATGAATGGCACACTAGTAGTAGTCAATTAACAATAAACTGTAAACAGAATCTATTTAAACAAAAAACATGCATACTATGTAACTTTGTCACTATGTAAATTTTCCGTCCGCTAGAGGGCACCTATTCAAAACAAAGGTGTAGTTTGATGACGCCAAGTTTGAGTGCAGAATCTTGGGAGATGTGGTCTTCACCTCACAGCCGGTGGAAAAGAATCGGGATAGGACTCATATTCATGATGTGATTATTAAAGGGGTACTTCAGCGCTGGGAAGATGAATCTATTTAAACTGGGTCATTAATGTAGTAGAAATGTTAAATTATTTTTGAATTTGGTGCTTTCTAGACTGAGAAAAGACAGAAAATGTATTTTTGCCTCATGGGGATGAAAGACTACAATTCCCAGAATGCTTCGCTGCCTTGTGAGGCCATTCCCAAAGCCACCTACTGGATTACAGTGATGAGTTCGGAAAGTACAATTAAATACTGAACGTGTGTGTTCAATATAACGATCGAGTTGCCGCGTGAGTCTCACAGCACTAACTCTGTGATATTCGCAGGCATACATTCACAACGCGTTTTCAGTTCATGCCTTTGGAAGCTTAACTTTCATATAAATTAATTTGAGAAGTTAAAACACTTACATTGCTCAGCATCCGTTTAAATTAATGCCTGTAGCTGAGGTGTGCTGTAAGTGTGATCTCCCATCCCCATGTGCGGGTTGAAAACATGCGGAAATAGCTCCCTCTGCTGGCTGTAGTCTTTAGCCTCTGGGCAAACATTCCAAAGAGGACGCAAATATCGTCAATTTGCGTCACGAGAGGAATTTTTCCAGAAATAAAATGCATAAATCTCTCGTCTCAGGGGGATATAAGAGGGAGGAGCACAATCATTTGAATATACTCCAGGGTTTCTACTGATCCAAAGCCATATGCTAATCGCTGAAGTAACCCTTTTACGGCTTGCAAGCAGCGGGACTTTTATTATGAAAATGTTTATTTAAAATGATATGACATTATCTCTGTGCGTTCGCTCAGCGGCTCTTGTGACACTTGTTGCACACTGCTAAGAGTAAAGCGTTTCTGCCAAATAAAACCGTAAACCGAGGGTAACGTAGATATGACGCAATTGACAAGCGAATCCTTCAGATGTCCCGGCTCCTTGGTTAAAATAGCTATTTTCTCACAATTTACAAATGGTTGGAAACATTTGGGATATTGTAAGAACTCAACTGAACAATATATATAACAGGGCCTGGTGGTTTTTGGACATTTTACTGCACCTTTAAGTGTGGCGTAAAATATTCTGAGTCAAACCTGAGATTATAGGCTTCGGCATCTATGTTGGACTCGGTAAGTAGAGCACGTACATTATTCAGACGCCCCTGCATCACAGCCAGATGAAGCGCTAGTAAGACAAGATATAAAGAAATGCTTAAAATGGAATTTAGTCATTCAAGAATATTAAAATTAAATAAGTTTAGCACAATAGTCTACCATTGTTTCCATTCTCATCTACGGCAGCGAAGTCAACACCATTTTCGATCAAGACAGAGCAGATGGTGGAAAGGTCCTGTTGTGCAGCGAGATGCAGCGCTGTCTGACGATGCTTGGTCAGCTCATTTACCTTTGCACCAGCCAGCAGCTGCAGTCCACACATACATCAGGAGAGAAGCAAAACAGATTTTTCAGTGTTTGACTTGAAAATAAAAAATAAAATAAAAATTCCTCCATCCATTCTCTTTGCTTTACCAGATTTCTGACAATGATCTCGGATCCTGCCTGCACAGCCAGGTGTAGAGGCGAGAGTTTGGCACTGTCCTGCACTCTGGAGTTCACGTTGGCCTGTACGCTAATGAGGAAGAGCACACTCTCTATGTCGGAGTTCTGCACAGCAACATGCAGGAAGTTGCGACCTTTGTTGTCCACCTAGCCAGAGAGAGAACATTTATTCAGTGGCTTGTGACGTCACATATATAAAAACAAGGTGGAGTAATTTCTTTTATGACGTGATGGGACATGTTGTGAAGACCAAGTATGGTGCAACCCATACTCGGAATTTGTCCCCTGCATTTAACCCATCCAACTTAGTGCACGCATTAGGAGCAGTAAGTAGTAAACATATTGCAGCAGTGGGCAGCCATTCACTGCGGAGCCCTGGGGAGCAATTGGGGGTTAGGGGCTATTGTGTAATATGTATAACACAACAATTACCCTGCCTCATTGTTTGACATATTTAGCTAATATATTATGTCTAATGTTTTATTATCTTGTTTATTTCATGGAAAAACCTTATATGGACAAGTATGTAACCATTATATATGTATTGTATTTATTGTGTGCGCAAGAGAAGAAGCGGTTGTACAGAGTTAAATTTGAGTTCAAATATCTAAGGATGAGACCGCTCTACATATCACACTACAGATGATTTATTTATGCTTGCTCAAAAGTAGAGAAAAAACATGTATGAGAGCAACTAGTAGTATGCAGTAAGTATGAAAAGTGATGCCAACAAGAGGAGAACACACAAAACATACCTTTTTAAAAGCGGGCATTCCCAGTCTGGATGACTTCATATGGGCAGGTCACTAATTTTGAATTTTCCTGCCATTATTGAGAATTTAACCCAAACTTGGGTTACACGTCTGATTCTCTAACCATTAGGCCATGGCTGCCCATCTATATCTATGTGGATATAATCATGCCCACGCACCTGTTCGGCAGCGCCGGACTCTCTCTTGAGGATGGCTTCAGCAGCTTTATTGTTCTTGTGTGTCATGGCACAGGCAAACGGCGTCATGCCTTGTCTGTCACGAATATTCAACCGGATTTCAGGGTGGGAGATGAGCAGCTGGATGATGACGCCTTGCTGGTTGCTAATGGCGACGTGAATCGGAGCACGTCCTTCTGAATCCTGCATGCAGAGAAATGGCCATTGCAGTTCTCAGGGAATTTTAAACAGTGATTATATGGAACATATCTGCGTAAAGCCTTGTCATCTAAAGAAAAAGATAAGAACAAGGGAGAATGTATGCATCTGTTGTAGATCTATATTAACCTGTGCATTCACATTGGCTCCAAACTCCAAAAGGCACTGCGCCACCTCATCCAGACCCCAGGATGCAGCCAAATGCAGTGGGCACTGCCCATCCCTCGCCTCCTCATCTCCCTCACCGTTAGGACCAGGCCTCCTCGGGCTGTTCACATCACAGCCGCTGAAAACAAATGTTGAGATAATTTATGATAAGACATGTTTGTCTTATTTATAGCCTGAAGAGAATGCTGCAGTGATGATGTATATTTGTAGGACAACCTGGAAGTTAGCATCACCCTGGTTCCTTTGACAAAAATGCAATGAGATTGTTCCATTAGCTTTTGGATTATTGCAAAAAATGAACTATGACCAACAAAAGTTTACGATTATTACACATTTTGCTAATTTTGAAAATCTTCACAAATTAACACAACTTTTATGAAAATATTCTGAGCTTATATTAACCACAGACCTTGTTTCAAACATTTAACAACAACAAAAAAAACTATGGAAATGGAAGTGCCAAAATGCAAAAATATGTCATCTCTGTAGCACTCTAGGGCTGAGGTCTCTCTTTAGGTGGTGAATTGTATTGAAAATATAAATTTGACGACCTGTCGAGAAAATGAAGTGTGCAAACCTGCGTATAAGGAAGCAAGCAGTGACCTCGTTGTTCTCATCGATGGCTCTGTGGAGAAGAGTTTGTTGACATCCTCCAGGTCCTGAATTCCAACAAGTTGCGTCACACCCGTGCCTGACCTAAAACAAAAAAAATATATATATATAAAACCGACAAATCAAATAAAATCATCATAAAAATATGCTAAATAATTGTTTCCAAGGTAGTTAAGAAAATTAATGCAGAAAAAAAGAAACAAAAGTTCTCACCAATGTGGACGCAATGTCCTCCAAACCATTTTCCAAAGCCAGCCAGAGTGGAGGATCACCCTTCTCATTCACCACTGACATGTCAGCTCCTCTTGTACAGATGGCGTCCACTACTAAAGGGAGCTGGTTGCTGATGGCCAACTGCAAAGCTGTTTGCCCCTCCTGGGTCCTGAAACAAAGTCAAGACACCTTTATTTATATAATGCTATATAAATCAATATTATATTAGTATACAATATAAGTATGATTTGTAGTTAATGATTTTTTCCATGATCAAATTATCAGCTATTATATGCATCAACTCTGCTATTTGGGGAGACAGAAGGAATGGGATGGATACACACTACAGGCAGGACTCAAACCTTTCTCAAATCTAATTTCCTGTAAAGGATCAATAAAGTATCAATCAATCATCTTCACTGCCCACATGAACGCCGCAGATAAACATGTCCGAGGGATGTCTGCTAGTGCGAACTGATGTTTTTATAGCAGTTCTAGTACCTGACGTTGATGTCGGCCTGGTGCTCTAACAGGAAGAGTGCGCTCTTGCTGTCCTGTCTCTTTATAGCCATGTGCAGTAGCGTCTGTCCATCAGACATGGTGTCATTAATGGCTGCTCCAGAACCCAGCAGCTGTGCGGCAATATTGTGCATGCCTAGCAATGTAAATAAGAAACATTAAATGATCTGCATGAGCAGCAAACTCACTGAAGGAGATTTTAGCAAAACCCACCAGTCCAGAGTGCGAGACCCAGTACGGTCTGATCCATGGAGTCTTTCAAACTAAAGTCAGGGATGATCTGCAGGTTATTGGTGGCATGTAGTGCATTGGCTGTGAGAGATGGATCAAAAATAAAAGTTATGAATGACACATGGCACAGCTGCACAGATCAGTACTCAAATCAGAAATCTTCCCTAATCCCTCACCTTTCTGCTCTAATATGACAGACACCACATCTGGGTGGTTGTGAACAATGGCCAGGTGGAGCGGGCTCTGCAGGAAAACTCCTTGGCTCTTCTCGACTCCGTCAGGCAGGGCACTGTCGGTCTGAAGGTTAGGATTCGCCCCCTGCTGGAGCAACTCCACTGTCAGCCCTGCTAGGCCACAGCGGCACGCCGAATGGAGGGGGGTCTCACCCTAGAAGAGAAAAATGTGATCATAAGAAATCAGTCTTCGTCAGTCTTCAGTGTCACATCCTTAATAAATCATTTTAATACGTCGTTTTAGTCCTCAAAAAACATTTCTTAATATTATCAATGTTAAAAACAGTTGTGATGCAAAATATCTCCCTGATGCATATGTTTTTCAGGTTCATAGCAGAATTTCCATACTTCCAATTTGTTCTATTTAATAGTTTTGATGACTACACTACTATTATAAATTGTGTAAAATGAGTATGCATGTTCAAACCTTTGACTGGCAGTGTATTTCTAATCAAAGCTGACAGACTCACCCATTTGTTGGTGTGATTGACTTTAGCTCCATGTGTGGCCAGGAAGATAGCGGCTGCTTCAATTCCTGCGATAGCTGCTCTCTGCATGAGGCAGTTACCTGATGAGGAGGTGTTGTCGTGATTAGTAGATATTAAATGGGTAATGATTAAAGGCACACATATAAACATTTTAGAAAGTGCCAGATGTTTAGTACCATTTGAGTCTGGTGCATCAGGATTGCTCCCTCTCTGTATAAGCCTTGCTGCAAAGCTGTTCTCGTCAAATGAGGTTCCATTCACAACAGGAGCTTCATCCTCAAAAGGGTTCACGGAGGGGTCAGAGGCCACAGTGATGTACTGCAAGGCCAGCCACAGTGCAGTGCTGCCTTCATGATCTTTCAACTCCAGATCCAATCTAAGCAGGAATGAGAGGGATTACGGTGTTACAAAAAAGGAAACAAGTAAGGGACAATATTACACCAAGAAGGTAGGAGTTAACTATCTCCATATTCAGAACACTAGCTTACTTAAAGGGGTGGTTCCGTGTTTTCTTTCTAGGCTTGGTTGTGTTTATGGGGCGCAGTATAACATGTCTTAATAGTTTTTATTTTATTTTTATGCCATATTTTTCTTATATTTCACCATTATTCCACACCGCTGTCTCCACTGTCCTTTGAACAGTTTGCTTCCTGCTTCTATGAAGCCCATCCCTCCCAAAAACGCAATGATCTTAGATTGGTTAGATGGCCAAATGTAGTTTCATGTATTTTTATTGGCTGAAGTGCCAAGCACAGGTTGCCGGAAACGCCACGCCCCTTACCATTACAGGCAGAAGTCACATCTGCGGTGACTAGCAAGGGTTGATGATGTCAACAACCAGGGAAGAAGCTTGTTGTAGTCCAAATCGACTGTTTTTATAGGTAATAAACTGCTGTAACTTTAAAAGACAATATCACCATTTGCATTTTGTAACTTTGCAGATACTGTTTATGCTCAAGCAGCAACATTACACACTAACTAAAGCTAAAAAAGTGAAATTGCATGCAGCCACCCCTTTAACATTTTACATTGTATACTTTATCAGAACACACAAAGAATACATAATTAATGTTTATTTTTTAACCCAACCCTTAGCGGTCCAAGTCAAGATTACAAATCACATTTTGATATTACATCAAGTTCCTTGTAAGTAATGCCTAAAGGGATACACTATCTCATTAAACTCTTGCATTTGTACATTTTTAAATACAAGTTTTAGGTCATTCCGCACATTCCATACATATAGAAAGTGGTTTGGTAGTATGCTTTTCCATTACCTACTTCAATAATGTAAGATACAACATTCATTTTGAAAAAGAGGGTGAATTCCAATCAGAAGTGAGCAACCATATGCCTTGACCCAGAAGGGCAGATCTCTTGAAGTGAGATTTAAAGGGAGCAGGGCACTTGCATGTCATAATGTGGTCGTTTGGAATGCACTTGGCAAAGGGAGCAATGGAAATGGAAAGACAATGACGATGAAAGACAATGTAATTTCCTCATTATCTTCATCTGGAATGTTACCATGATAACAGTACAGTGTCCATCAGCCCATTAGCTGATCTTACAACAGGACGTGTGTGTGTCAGAGTGTATTCCCTCTTTGGACCCTGCAGGTATTCACATTTACCCAAAGCATCTACTTTTAAACGTATTAAATATACATATTAAACTTGTTTAATATTCATATTAAATGAATGACAAAAAATGTGCAAAATAACTTGAATTATTCTGTTTATTTGTTAACTAAACTCTAACTCTCCCGCTATCTAGCTTTAAAATGAATCATGAGGATTTAACACCCTGGGTCACATGATCAAAAAACGATAAAATGACTTCCTTAAAGTGACCATCGTATGTACCTCTCGCTAACAGACTTGTGGAAAGGCCCTTCGTGAGGGGGATTAAGCGGTTCACCTTTATTTGGAACACCACTACAAAGGGTGTACCCTTCCCAAAGTGCCCTTCAAAGGCACAAAAACACTGTTTGGAATTCACCCAGATAAAGTGCGTTTAAGCTTACTGTTTGCACTGTAGAAGCTGGTTAAAGACGGGTTCATTTCCTGACACCACCGCCTCATGTAATGGAGTCCTAAGAATTAGACAATAGAAATAAAACCAGGTCATGAATACAATGAATGAGCTTTACTCCCAAAACATAGCATATAAAATAATCCCAAAAATCGTTAATGCATAAGAAACCCTTGGCTTAGGTTACCCACCGTCCTTTGCTGTTTTGCATGTTTGGGTTGGCACCAGCTTTGAGCAGAGCTTCAGCAATGTGGGCCATGCCAGCCATAACTTCACCACTGTGTTTCTTAGGGCTGAAAGAGCAGACCAGGTGCAGAGGTGTCTCAACTGCACCCACTGTGGCAGCATTCACCTGCGCAGAGTGACGGATCAAAAAAGTGGAAGCAAATTCATCTCCTAAAGAGAGAGAGAGAAAAACAGGATGGGGACAGTATTTAGAACACCAAAAGAATAAAATATAAAATTCTCAAAAGATTCACAATCGCCAAGCATCTTTGTACCAACTACAAATTCATTATAAAATTATTCCCTCTGCTCAAATCTAAAAACTCATCACCTCTCTGGATGGCCTTGTGTAGAAGACTCCAGCCACTCTGGTCCACCATGTCAACATCTGCTTTGTTGTTGACCAGTGTGGTGGCGATGCTCTCTAGTTTCTTGGACAGAGCCAGATCCAGCGCCAAATCTCCATTATTGTCCAGCTCATTCAGCTTTCCTGGTAACTTGGGAATGAATAAAAAAAAAATGTTTATCCTAATGAGTTTGCCATGCAACAAACACACTTACCAATAGAGGATAAAACATTTTATCAGTGGCTCAAAATGTGACTGATTGTTTTAGACAATTGATACATTTGGCACAATTCAAGCAAAATATAATTAGAAATATTCATATTTTTCTAAGGCATTTTTTTTGGATGACTTGAAGGGAGATTGTTATAAGATTTCAGTTCAAGACTGTGTTTCCGTACTTAAAAAGTTTGCAGAGCAAGGGAAGACATTTGATTACGTCATTAACGACTTGACAGCTTTCACTATTTCCACAGTACCAGAGAAGTCCACATGGGAATTCCTGAGACCTCAATCTCTCTATTAGAGTTTTGCAGTGGAAAGTATTTCACGCAGGGTAATTGTGTAATTGTGTAATTTATTTTTATACTAAAAATATTTCAGTATATTGAGTCACCACTAGCTGTCCAACGTAAAACCTAAAGCAAAACATTAACCATATAAAAACATCACTTGATATAGCTTTTACTACATATAGGACCTTGCACTTTTTATATCACGGGACGGTATATAAAGCAAGAACACTTCTTTGAATTAATGCTAGCTCTTTACCTGAGCGTCCATCTCTATTAGATAAAGGAAGACAACATCTTCTCGTTCTACTTTAATCGCTTTGTGAAGGGGGTACTCGGTCTTGGATTTGATCATTTTATAGAGCAGCTGAGCATCCATGGTACTGAAGTCCTCTTTCCGGAGATCATCCTAAAAGTAAATGATCAAAAGTAAATATTAAAATATTTAAGAATCCATTCATTGGCAAAACCTACCTTCTGCATTGACACACACTCAAAAAAAGATGAACCGCTCAAGGATTTTCTCCTCTAAAACAGCAGGTGGCAACATGTAATAATTATGCAAATCTCAATCTCCCTTTGGTCTTTTTCAAGGTCTTGCTCAAGGTCTGCTGATCTCATACTGATGTGCCAGTAAATCCACCACAATGTTTCCTTTACCATCCCAGTCTTACCCATAACCTAACCTTGAGAATCAATCATCACTATTTGTGGGGATTTATGTAGAGTCATAAAGAAGATCTCAAACATCAAGCAAGACATCAAGATCCTGCTGCTTTTAAACAGAGTGCATACAATAGAGGAAGGCTACTTTTCACAGTGAAATTGCCTATTTATTAATCAATAATTACTGTATTAACAATGATAAAATGATGCCTAGAACTGTATATTTCTTGCAAACAAATAAAGTTAGGCTATGTGCATCTATAGAACAAATTCCCCATCTGATCAGTCTTTCAAGGATGAGAAGGATGATGGCTCTGTTCCTCTAACTCACCCAGTGACTGGCAATGATCTCTCCACAATAGTTCATCAATGTTGCGGCGTCTAGCTCTTCTGCTGTCTGGTAAAACCTGATGCAGTTCCTCACATTCACTGACGACATCACTCCCTTCTCACATCTGCATTTGAAAAACAATATCTCTGTTTAGAGCTCACTTTGTTTTCTTTAACAATAACATTTCAATATATAGCATTAAATGTATTATTCCAAAATCCAAAAATTATTCCAAAACGTTCAGACAGTAGTGTATTCCCCGTCATAACCATGCAATGACAACTCACAAACGGATTAAGACTTAATTCTTGCGTTTTAATTCGTGCATTTTTGTTCTGCAGTCCAGTGCTCAAGAATAGAAGCTTGTCATTAGCATAAAAAGCAGCTGCTTTCATCCAAATCGACTTAGCGCATACTTATTGATGGGAGAAGACTAAAGTATTTCATACAACCCATGAATGAAAGATCACATGCTTTCAGGGAGATGTCTAGCCTAAAAAATCTAGACGCACCCTAGCGGCAGAAAATCTAATCTGCTACGAGTGTCGTCTAGTTGTTACTAGAGTGCCGCTAGGGTGCGTCTAGATTTCTAGGCTAGTCTAGCTGGTGAACGGCGGTCTTTTTCGAATCAGCTTTGACAGTGACTCTGGAAGACTTGGAGTTAAGCTTTTCTCTCAGAAAAGAACGGCACTGAAATCATTCTTAAAAAGGGAAGATGTGTTTGAGTTTTGCCGGCCGGATACAGCTAATTAAAAATCATATGGCTCGCAAGGTCTCTCACCCTTTACCAAAAATGATCGATAACAAAAAGAGACACACATCAACGGAGATCCGCTCTCTACAGAAAGGCATCCAATTATCATTTCCTTGTACATCCTACCGAAGTAAATGAAACGTTTATGATAATAATAATATTCAAATTGTACTGGCCGCACGTGTTCATGTGCTGTTCGCGAGTGAGTGTCACGAGACACGACAGCAACCACTCACTTTCTGTGGCAACAGCTCCTGCGCTGGGATTCAACTGTTTAAAGGGGGGGTGAAATGCTGTTTCATGCATACTGAGCTTTTTACACTGTTAAAGACTTGGATTCCCATCCTAAACATAGACAAAGTTTCAAAAACTAATGTTGGACGTTTGATGGAGTATTTCTGTGTCAAAAATACTCCTTCCGGTTTCTCACAAGTTTCGGAGAGTTTTTTTCGAGTATGGCTCGGTTTGACGTTAATTGATTGGAAGGTCCTTGTATGGGCTGTACAGGCTCTTCTCCCGCTAGGGTGCGCGTGTGCGCGTGACTAGAGCGAGAGAGGAAATGCACGCCCCATAAACACTCTTTCAAGGTCCAGATCCAGTCATCCGTGAACACTTCTGAGGCGCCCTATGGTCGCGCCACGCTCCACTTTTTCCTATGAGTGATGTCGAGCGACTTCAACGCTTCAGCACTGCATTCCGGGAAGGCAGCGCTGCATTTGAACCGATTTGAACGCAGAAATGACGGGAAGCTTCACAACATCCCGTCAGTCGCGTCTAAAAGTGGATCTCCACGGTCACTGCTGTCACAGGACTTCACCAAATCATACCAAAGAAGTGTGTTTTTGACGGAGCGGTCCCAGCGATAAAGGTTCGGTCCTGCTTTGGAAGCAGCCGGTGAGTAAAACTGCTTCAAATGTCTCTGCTATTGGCTATCGTCACGTGAGTAAACATCAGTAAACGACACGATCGCGTGCTTCATCATTCAAATGCGCTAACGGACTCCGTTGTTGTTCTCTGTACGTTACACTAGTCTGACGTGCAAAACCGTTTTGCTTTCTACCTCTAAGGTCTAGTCACATACAATAGTCCATAAACCGAATCATGTCCTCATAAACTGCGAGTAAACACACACAGATGTTGACAGGCCACTAAATACAGAACATACCACAGAGACGGACGTCCTGTGTTGCTGTTTCACCTGTTAAATTTATTTCAGCCTGGATCATATCTATTAGCTGAGATCGATAGCCATGGGTCTCTCCACGCTTGAGGACGTCACTGCTTTGCGCTCTTTGATTAGCTCCGCCCACTCGATACGCCTCCAGGCGCTCGTTTTTTCCGGAAAGACTCGGTACAGCCCATATTTCTTTTATAAATATAATACTAAAGACTTTTCGGAGATATGAAGGATGCAATACTACTCTATAGGTACTCAAGATTGACATGAGATTGACTGAAACTGAGTGTTTCACCCCCCCCTTTAAGGTAATGGCAAAACCATTTTTAGAACAGCCTACTTTTACATTTTTGCTGCTATCTAAATTTTAATATCCTTGCTTTTATTGAAACTGGTGCTTGCTCTGCAAAAAGACATTTCCAAACATTTCACCCACTGGTAGGTTACTTTCGCTTTTGCCAGCCGGCCCTATCAAAATCTGCGCGGATAAAGTTATTAATAACGAAACATGAATGGATGAATGAGAAAGAAAAGAGCGGTATGTGCTTTATATTGAATTATATTAAATATTTATATTAAAAGTGCGATAAGTCGCGAAAGAGAACAATTCTATTGACAGGATGCTGCGCGTGCGCTCCAACGCAACACGGACAAGCAGTAGCCTGTCTTCGGCTGCTCGTCTAAACAACCAAATAAACACAGAAATATATCAAAATGCCAAGTTGAGTATTCACATAAACACAATAAATGTAAGCACTGCGTTCTTTCTTTCTCTCTCTCTCTCTCTCTCTCTCTCTCTCTCTCTCTCTCTCTCTCTCTCCTCTCTCTCTCTCTCTCTCTCTCTCTCTCTCTCTCTCTCTCTCTCTCTCTCCTCTCTCTCTCTCTCTCTCTCTCTCTCTCTCTCTCTCTCTCTCTCTCTCTCTCTCTCTCTCTCTCTCTCTCTCTCTCTCTCTCTCATAATACTGCAACTTATTTATTGTTTACTGCATATTTGTTTGCTACTAGCCTACTGTTGAACATTTTATTGGGGGAAAAACATAGCCTGACAAGCCAGACCCACATCAAGATGTTTGGTCTGGAAACTCACCATAGACAGGGCTCAGTCCGAGGGGCGGGATAAACGGTTGTCTTTCAAACTCCCTCTGCACGCGACAGGATAGCGGTACACCAACCGGAGCAACGACGGTGAAGGGGAGCTCGCTGACTGATTAAACATTCGCCGTATCCGTTCGGCTAAACTCCGAACACATCTTCCCTTTTTAAGAATGACTTCAGTGCCGCTCTTTGTTCTTTTCTCAGAGGAAAGCTCAACTCCAAGTCTTCCGGAGGCGCGGGCAGAGCTGATTCGAAAGACCGCCGCCGTTCGCCAGTTTCTGTGTTTACTAGAAGCACGCAAACGCAACTCGGCCGTCGCCATTATGGCCCCGCCCGCCGACTCTATAGCCTACCTACACGATGTGATTGGGCCGTCCAGATTCTGAGGAATACAGCTCAGATAGGAATTGAAAGTTGCTAGACCACACTTGCGGGCAAATAAAATTTGGGTGCGTCTAGATTTCTAGGCTAGGAAAAACACGTTTTTTTAATAATAATATATTATTAAATAATATAATATTATTTTTTTACTGTGGCTCTTTTGAAAAAATGCATTAACCAAAAATTAAAAAAAATGGCTCTTTAGTCAAAAAAGGTTCCCGACCCCTGGACCAGAGTGACTAAAATGATGGCGTGACGCATATGTGGTATTAATTAAGTGTGGCATTTATCATTAAAAGCATTCCAGTGTTCCAGTCCATGCTGAGTGGTGCTTTTTATACTCGTAGTTGATATTCTTGCATACCGAGTGACCGATAAGAACAGTTACATAGTGTTTTTGTTGGTGAATCACCACGAGATGTATAACTGCAACATGAGTCATGAATCTATCCAGTCAATTTGATCTATTATTTAAAAAAAAACTGTTCCCACCTTTCTCGCAGAAGATTGAGCTGGAAGCGGTTGGCTAACTTCATCAGGTCGATGAGGAATCCATCGTCCCCACTCAACTCCAGATCATCTGTGTACGCCCAGCGCAGCATTGCCATGGCAACCTCTGGTTTGGCATCTAGGAAGTCACATGGGGACGCGCAGGAAAGAATCCAAGAATAAGTTGAGTTTTGAGGGATTTAAAACTGCTGCATACTGCATTAGAACAATAAGGGAAAAAACAGCCGAAACATAATCTAAATATCCTACATTTCCACTGCAGGTTGTAGGAAACAGAGAAGCCATTGTTACCTGAGAGGTCCAGTTCTGTGGTGGAGGCCATGTTGGCTGAACTCCAGATTTCACTCCGAGCAGCCAGTACGAATTTATGAGCGCTGAGCCTCTGATCTCCAATCTTTACCTTCAGATCGCTAGGAGAAGAGAGACTTATGTGGTCATACTGACTTTACACAGCATCGCTGTGAAATATGCAGTCATCGGCTACCTTATTTGATGCATTAGACCTAATATATAATGCATTGGTCTCAGTGAGGTCAGATCGGAGACAACAGTTCAGGCTCAAATCTCAGTCAGGTCATTCTGTAACTTCATAAGTTCATGGTGCAATAAAAAGAAATACAACTGTAATAGAATTTCCTAACTTTACAGACCCAGTGGACATATTAAAAACCTTTCAGCCAGCTTTAATACACTAAGAAGCAAAATGAAACTGTGAATCAGAACTTGTATACCCTGGTGGAAGCAGGCATTTTAATCAGGTCAAAGCCACATACAAGCTTACAATGTGCATCTTAAAAACTGTCAATTGAATTTCAACTATTTTCATGACAATTAAGTACCTTTAAATGTTGGTTTATTTCTCATTTCCACAATAGACCAAAAATACAATAAATATTATATTTAAATCATATAAAAATGTACCAATATATAATATTAATATTTTTTATTATATGTGTATGTATATACATTTGATGGTAAAAAACAAACCAAAAAAATAAGTTCCATGTAATTGTAAGATCTCTGTTTTCAGTGTAAATATATATGGGGGCGTGGGGGTTTGGTTAAGCATGCAATTATGCATAAAGTACTGTTATTACTATGGTACGTACATGCAACATATTTAACAAAAAACAAAAAAAACATTATAGTAAATGAAGTTCTCTTTTCAAAAACAGTGGGGGAAATGTTTCATTGTAATGGAAAATAATATCGAAAACAAAAATAATATCAAAGTGCAAAACAAACAATGAAAAAAATAAGTTTAATTTTTTTTTTAGCAAACATTTCTTGGTTAACATTTACATCTCATCTCATCTAGCCCGGGACACACCAAGCCGCCAGGCAACGTAAGGGGCCGTTTTTGAGCATCGGCCGACTTAATTTTTCCGGTGTGTTCTGCATCGTTGGCTCTAATTGGACGGAGCCAGTATTTTTTATTTTATTTTGCTGATTCAACAAGTAGAATCGCCATTGATAAGAAAGAGAACTCTGATTGGCTGTTAATTTAATGAATGACTCAGTGCATGAGAATAAGGGCAAAACAGTGAGCAAAGTCAAAATTGTACAGACAGAAGGCTGTTCTAATTTTACGCCATCTTACCTGTGTGTTCCTGGGCAAATATTTTAATATTAATATGTGGAGTGAAATAAAAGTGATCAGCCGGATTGATATTCAAAAAGACAAGCATTCGCTGCTTTGTTTAGGGTTTTTGTCTCTGGTGCCTGCAGTGTAAGTTTCCCTTTTTAAACACAGACATATCTATCTGCTTAAATAAACAGTTACTGTATATCCTTTACACGCAGCTGCAGAACATGCATTGCTAGTTGACCGTCAGCTGTAGTTCTCTCAGTGTGTTTAAGTGTAGCCTTTTGCCCCGACACAGGTGACAACACAGTCGGCTTTCATCATCGATAGTTCTGTGGCGTTGGTTTGGTTCTCACCTGTACTTCTCTTGCTGAAAGAGGTCAGCCACGATCGCCAGCAGGCGGCTGATGAAGGAGTCGCTGGCCTGGGAGGTGGAGCCGGGGAGAGAGGTCTGGGCAGCCAACACGGAGCATCGCCTCTCCGTCTCCACCAGCTTCTGTTGCATCTTCACATACTCCTGCCTCAGCAGAGCAAGGTGCTTCTGCAGTTTCTGCACCTCCTCTGCAGGCATGATGAAAACGATGAAGGGATGGGGGGACAAGAATTCAAGAGAGCAAAAGGAATGAGCACATGGAGTACAAGGAGAAAATAAGGGTAAACAAAAGAATAATCCGTCAAATATGATGGAAAAAGAAAAAGGGAAGTGGAAATGGCATGTAGACGAGAGAGCGAGGGACAAAATACAGATTTCACATAAAAACTGCTGACACAGACAGACTTCCTGAGCACACTTACGGGAGAAGTGGAACTACGATAAGTGAGCACAACTACCTTTACACATTACAAGAAGTAGCAACACTTTTAACATGGTCTGATTCATGACAACCACAAAGGCAAGAGTTTATTCATATACAACCTTTATCGGTCTCACTCCACTCAAACCTCAAAGTAACTTTAATGTTCTAATTGCCTTGGATCCATGACTAGAGGATTTTACAGCTTAACCTACATTCCAACACAGCTGCTTCCTTCCTCTTTCCTTGAATTTATTTCTGTGTCTCTCTCCAGAATGCAGAGGCTACACTTTGCCCCACATAAACTCAGGTGCTGAGAGCTGGTCTAGTAACATCTTACTTTTTGACATCTAGGAAAATCTTTGAATTCTGCTAAATAAATAAAAAGATGGCCGGCGCCACGTATAAATATAATATGCCAAAGCTGTACGTTTTGTTAAAAGAAGTCTACCCTAGTCATTATGCACCATTAAATCTGTGTGTGGTGTAAGCAAAAGATTAGAATGTTTTCAGTTTAATATGTCAGCCATTTGTCTTCAGCCTAGATTCAAGAATCCAGGATCCTGAGCAATCAACAACTCAAGAGCTGCCCAAATAGGTCCCATAAAGTGTTTAAAATGCTCATCATCAGCCAATCAGATGACAGGAAACCTTGTGAAGCAATAAAGTTTTGCATGACCCACAAGCATTTACACGAATTAAGAGCTCATGAATTACACAATGAACTCCGATGAACAATAAATAATTCTCAAGAATCGGGAAATTGTGAAATTGATATACAATAAATTGTTCCAGTAATAGGTACAGAAAATCAGTCACAAAAGGTAAGGTAGAACCTATTACCATGATAACCAACCACAGCTTCAGCCTTCAACCAATATGCTTGTCGCTACATGGTTGTATTGTTACTACAATTAAACCAAGCTAGCCTGTTATTAGCCCACCCCGATGTTAAACAAAATAACAGACAGACTGCTAAAGTGTTTTTACGCAGTTGGAAGGAAATGCGATTTTAACGTATTGTGATTTTACAACGTGTTTTGGGAAGATAAAGAAAGGGACATGTCCCATGAGCTGATAAAAGTAACGGTAGCAAACGCCTGCTGCAACGTCACTATGCAATCATGATATGCAAATTATTTATACAATCAACAAGACAGAACCTAGTACTGTAAAACAATTTTCTACTGCCATAGATGTCAAGGTATGCCGTCAATTACATCAAATAGTGCAATGTATTGTAAGATGTAGTAATCAATTCGTACAGCCAGATGAATTTGATAATACATTTGATGAAGTCCGATACAAAAGACTAAAAAATGGAAAACAAAGCGCAAAATGAAAATACAGGACGACAATGTGTCAAAAATAAACCATTTATCTTTCAAAAGCATAACGTTGTATGTTCTGCGATAAATGCAACTGAATACATCATTTGAAAGAGGATTTATTTAGTATCTCTTTATATGGGAGCTCAAATCACCCGGCGAATTATTACTACCACCGCCCAGCCCACCACCTGACTTGCAACCAGCTAGGCTGGAAAAAAATCTATGCAATAAAGTGGTTAATTTTAGGGTTATGCAATATTTATCCCCAAACGGCTGTGGTGGTAACAATTTAATGTAGTATTAGGCCTGTCCATCGTGTAAAGAAATAACAGCTGAAGGTGTTAAATAGAAAGGGCGTGAAAAAATAAGAAAGAAACCATCCTCATACCTTCTGCCATGTTGGATCCGTGGCTCGTCGCCTAATATCGCGAGAGCGCGCGGGAGGAAGGTCTTGATTGGGGAGGAGCGTGCTGTAAGCGCTGATACATTACATTTGTTAAGTGCACTATCAATAATGACAGATTCAAAAAAGTCTGTGTGCCAAGGAAACCAACTGTACACGGGGAGTCTTTATTATTCAGTCTTATTTAAATGTAATTCTGACCATCAGCCCATGTGTTTGACAAGACTGTTCCAGGTATTCTAAGGATAAGGAATTGTATTTAGGTGAATGTCCTCTTTGGCGCAAATTCCCAAACCCTTTCTAAAAATAGGACCTATTTGTGTTGTGTAAAAGTCTCAGTAGACCTACATGGCACCTGCAGCAAGCATTGAGTGTTACCTGTTGCACATTTTGATAAAACTGAATTGTCATTATGAGGGACAATCAGTATTTCCCATTATTCTAACCAGTGCTGTTATTGTTAACCAACACAAAAACTATTTACACTTGTTTCTGGTGATTGAAAGTGAACTGAAATAAAATTAATATAGATTAAAATATTACTATATTATTATTATATACTATAATATTATTATTACTTAATTAATGCTATGTATATAGAAACAAAACTAATACAAATAACATAGCACATGAAACTACATTAATAAAACTAGATTAATTTAAAATGTATATATTACAATAGTATATAAATTATAAAAATCACACTGGGCCAAATGTTTTTAAAACTACAGAACAGTAGACTACACCTTTTACTCAGTGGTTTATATAAGACTGCCATGTTCTGAGAAGAATATTTTTATATATAAAAAAAGCAAATACATTTATAGTTATGCTGGTGTTGATGAATGGATGAGTGTCAAAAGACATTCATATGTGTGTGGCAACACTTTGAACTGAACACAGACAGCACACTCAAGTATTGGAAAAAATTATATTTTAGAAGAACTCACTAGAGGTGACAATTTCCATAACATGAAAAATATACATCGGTATTTTGTCTTTGTACATTAGGCAAAAGAACTGCAGTAGTCTGTCAGAGCCAGAATAAAATTAACCAGAGAATTAAAGATTGTGGGAGGATAATAGAATGGGATACAGGCATGCGCACACACGCACTCACGCACGCGCGCACGCGCGCACACACACACACACACACACACACACACACACACACACACACACCTTTGCACTTATGCTCAAACGCCCTTAAACACACACACACACCATTTGAAATCCCAAAAACTGTTCGCAAGAAATCTACATTTAAATCATGGCTAAGAAACCGATCAAAAAAACCACACACAAGAGATGTCAAGCACAAAAAAAATAACAATTCTGCTCTGATACAAGGGGGAATCTTTACTAGAAATCTTGTATGTATATCCAATTTTATGATGTCCTCACAAAGTGGGCAAAGCAATTATTGCTACACCAAATAATTCAGAATGCTGGTACAAGGGTTATGGAAAGAAAAAAACCTTACACATTCACACAAGCTTGAGAGGATGTTAAGCAGTTCATAAACATGTTCCTCCCTTTAGCTCCCGTTTGATGCAGGGCATGTAACAAGCCAAGCGATTTAAATTGGAGGCACTTTTGAAAACAAAAGAGAACTTAAAACATGCAGGAAAAAAAGAAAATCACATCTGATGGGTTTCCTTGCCATTGCCTCCCCGCCTCAAACGGACAAAACAAGAAAAGATGAGAACCTGACAATCAGAATGCAGCCATCCTTTCAGCCAAAGTAAGAGCACCCCCCCCCCATCCCACCCCATTTAAAAAGCAAATTAGAGAAATACCTTCATGACCCCTAATTATTAAGAAAATGACGTGCTTTACAGCTATTTTTACCTGAAGTGTCCCGAGTGAAAAAGCTGTCCAACATGACGAGCATGCTTTGAATCCTAATGATAGCTTACCCCCGCCTTCCCCACCCTAAAACTGGATTGAGTTTAAGTGACTTTTGTTCAAACTGACAGGGAGGTACGTGAGGCCGCTCGCACCTGTGAAAGATCTGATGCACACTAAAGAGATGTGAGGCGGCAGGAGGAGGAGATGAACTATACTCTTGGAAAACTGTACATGATTCCACACTCTAACTAAGGAATTGCTATTTTATTTGGTACTAAGTCTTGCTGGATGGATAGGAACAAGTTATTATATATTATCCGGTTTTATGTCTGTGCTATGTACACATCTTTACAATCTCTTCCTGAAAAGTTGAATCAGTTCATAGACTTGGAAAAAAAAAGGAAAAAAGCGTAATTGTTTGTAAGTGTTTTTTTCTCTTTTTTGTTGGCACTTGCTTGGCGTGTTCTGTCAGCATCTGTGATGGCCTTATGTTCTATTGCAGCCTATTAATGCCAGTCTGTTACTGCCAACATTCAATGAAAACCAGTCCAGCAATAGGGTGGTAGAGTGCAAGAAAACAGTGCCATGTTGTTTCTCAACTGGAGACCTGTGAAAGACAAAGACAGAGATATTAGAGTAGAGACATTTGAACACATTTCAGACTAAGAGACCTTTAGACATGTAAAGCTTTCAACAGTTCATTTATTCAAAACCAGTGATATAGATTAGCAGCAGCAATCTTTTGAAACTTAACAACTTGCTTTAAAGTCCCAGTGGACCGGAAGTTGCAGCTGATTTTATTTCAGCGCTGTGACGTATTTCCAAGTGAAACGGAATATAGAATAGAGGGCAAGGTTTGACTTCAACGCTCCGCTGATTTCACCCTGTGCTACAAGATACACCCATCGTGCAGCTCTTCTGTCAGAAGTCGATTCAAAACTGAGCCTGAGCGTATATAATGTGCACATCGGTGTGAGGTACCGGAGACGCGGTGCTAAGCTTCGCGTCCGGTGTGCGACCCCCTTAACAGTTGTATGGGATGGGGTTAAGGATGTTCAAACCCAAGCCGTCAAACTCAGAAGTTACTTTTTAGATTTTGATTAGAGATTGCCACAGCAAACTATTTTTTTCTGTGTATTAACTTGCACAGATTAATTGTTCACCCTAAAACCTGTAATGTTTGCTAACAAAGTAAATAAGGTCGATTTCTAATTGTATTCCGTAAGGATGCATTATGTTGATCAAAAGCAGCAGCATATCAATAATATTACAAAACATATTTCTTGAGCACCAAATCAGCATATTAGAATCATTTCTGAAGGATAATGTGACACTATAGAATTTGGTAATGGCTGCTGAAATTTCAGCTGTGCCAACAAAAGAAAACAATTTGATATTTTAATAATATTTCACAATTTTAATGTTTTACTGTATTTTTGATCAAACAAATGTAGCCCTGTTGGCAAGTATGTCTATAGTTTCATGGGAATCTACAACTGTATAAACAAGCAGGAAACTGAAATGAAATGCTCTGAACTAAAAGGTCTATGGGTTCTTTTTTAGAGGCTTAGCAGAAAAGAGCCACTGTTACCTAATAATCTTTAGCATCAAACCTCCATTTTAAACCAGCCTCGTGAACCTGTTCTAACAGGTTAGCCCACAACATTACTACAACAGAACTGTACTCAGACTGACAAAAGGCCTATTTGGAAGGGATTAGTTCAGGATAGGGAGCCAACATAAGAGTTTTAACAATGTACAAATCAGCAATGTCAGTAATATGTTTCTGACTTTTTATGTGCTGTGCATTCATATGTAGATACATATTAAAGCACATTTTACCTTTTATTAACCAACCGTTTAAATCAACATACTAATAAAAAGTCATCTGATGGGTTACTTTAAACCTTGTGACAACAATTCTCTGCATCATCTGACTCTGGGCTTGTGAGCTTTAAATTAGTCAGTAAAGATGGGTGAATAAAAAAATTAAAAAAAATCAAGACATTGGCAGTAGAGATATACCAATATTTTGTATTTATTTTTTAAACAATACCAATTATTTGCATTTTTGTGTGCCTGATATTTTGAACCGAAATGTTTTTTTGTTTTATTTCTGTTTTTGACAATTAGCCTATAACAACAGCACTGAGCTGAACAAACGGTTTTAACAATTTTTAATTACTGTAAGTTCTGAAATAGCACATACAAAAAACACACTTCTATATCATAAATCAAGTATGTGTGTACACTGTCACTAAAGTGCCCATTTTAAATAAAATCTTTGATCAGGTAAGCAAACAGTATATAAAGTTATTGTCTCTCAAAAGCAAGAGTCATTTGAGTCGATTAAACAAATCATTTTTCAGACGAATCACAAGCCATTTAGTTGTGACATCAAGAAGAAACACTAGCATATTGCCTGTCCACTTACTGTGCGCAGACACCAGGGAAACCTTGGAACACTGCAGCTGATACTGGATAGCATCATGTCAAGAAGACGCTGTGCTCTACAATGCGTCTTTGTTTCATATTGTGTAGGTATCCGGCTAACTGATGTTATTACTGTCTTACTGAAATACTACTGTAAATCAGCTGTGGGCCACTATTACCTAAAACTCTGAATAAAGATAAAAGTTTTTTTGATGGACGTACACTTGTTAATGTGTATCATCTCAATGTTCCACATCACGAGTCACATCACTGAGAAACATCCTGCTCAAGGTTCAGGTTGAATAACTAGTTCTTCCATAGTTTCTTCAGCAATTCTTCATCAGACTCGTGCTGGGATTTATGTAAAATTGCTACTGTCTTTACAGTGTGTACAATCACTGCGCTTTAGGAAGCCTCCAGATGGAGCTGGAGCTCCGTTATGGTCGTTGGCGATTGTTTATGAAATACACGCTGTATACGGTAGACCAATCACAACAGACTGGGCCATCTGACCAATCAGAGCAGGCTCGCGAAAAGGAGGGATTTAGAGAAACCAGAGAGAATTCATCCATCGAGTCGTTTTAAAATCATTGAATATTGAGGTGGTTTGCAATATGTTATGAGAAAATTGATGCATGTAAACTTGTTGTTGGAGACTTTAAAAATAGCATAATAAAAACTTCTTCTTTTTTTTACTACTTCGGTGTAGCCTAATCCCAGTTGCATCTTTTTATTTATAACAACAGCATTAAACAACAGGCAAAATAAATGTACAAAGTCTAATGTTTTCATATGGAAAACATAAATAAATGACAGGGGAGTATCAACTCACCATAAATATAAGCATTAGTTTTAAAAGGTTTGAGTGTCGTTTAATAGGCTAAAGGGTAAAAAGAAAGAAACATGTTGGAATACTCACTGTAATACACATACATTGCATACTCATTAAAAAATTGGCTGAAATTGTCAGAAAAATAAACAAAACAGTATTTATTAGTAGCAAAGTAAAGGTTATATGGTAGATGTTAATGTAATTAAAGGAGTTTTAAACAAGTGCATTGTGTTAAAAGCTCCATACGGTGGCCATGCGGAAGTGTCTTAGCATCAACCTGGCGTGTGAATGGCACAATGAACAACTTCAAGAGACTAATAATGAGCATTAGCATAGACAACAGAGAGAGAATTCAATTCAGCCCTTTTATTTTCAACATGCACTCGTGGCTTTTTTAGTTCATGTAAAGTTATGTCTTTATTGGGACCGGACTTGGCTGATTACATTTTTTAGCACCAAGTTTAAACAACATGACAAGCATTTATGTCTCATTGGATAATGTTCAATCAAATGTATTAATTAAAAAAGGCAAGTTATTTTACGTTTAAACACAGTTTTCAACTCATTTCCCCTCGGATGCAGTGCTTTAATGCCGATCTTGCACAAATGTATCGGTAAATCCGATATTACAAAACTGATACCCAAATATGGGAAAACCTGTTTGAGGCTTTGAAGAACCGCAATAGTTTTTATGTCAGTTTTTCCATCAAATAAAATCAGCCAGCCTACCTCAATCCACACCTTGTATGTTTTTTAGTTTTTTTTAAGTAACATGTCTAAGTGATGTGGGGTTAGTCCGGAGCGCAGCCTGTTCAGAGTTAGACCGGCGGCCGAAAAACCCCACTGTTTGTACATTTTCGTCTGGCTCTGCAGCATGAATCTTTGCTGACTGCGGTGCGCGCCTTCTCCGTTTGGGGAGTTGTGACTGTGGGCTCGCCATTGTGCTATTCTTTGAAACTACAAAGGGCGACTCCAAACAGCATCAGGAAACAGTGGCAAGAAGAACATACGTGACAATGTTTACTTTAGTAAACTTCCCAAAACCACATTACGAAATGGCTTAAACAAGGCTTCAGATGACACTGATGCCCTGGGAATACAGAGATAAAGCCTCGCTAGAGTGACCAGCCTCAGGAAGTAGGAATGGGCAACAGTGGTTGAGTACTCGAACGTGACATCTTGCTTACTGTCCGCCAGTAGCTTTCTTTTTCTTCATTACAGTTTAAGTAACCTCTGCTTTTCGCCAGTCCCTCACAAGTTTATCACTCACTTCAAACTTTACTTTCTTTCTTCTGCTCGAATATGCACAGTGAGCGGGCGCGAGCGGCATGTATTTTAATACAATGTAGGATGCAAGTAACTTTGTCGCCCTTTCTATCAGTAGGCCTACTTCTTTTCCATTGCTTAACTTTGCCAAATATGTCTGTGTGCATATGTCGACTTGCCCCGTGAGTAAACAAATACAGCATATTTTTCTTTAACCATGCAGCAAACAAACAAAAAATTCAAACCTTTAACTGATAGTATAAATCAGTCAAAATTATTTATTTTGGTAAATGGTTAAACGGTCAATTTGAGCATCCCTATTTGGGAAATATATAGGTAAAACCAACTATCAGTCGATCTCTAGTTGGCAGTAAAGCAAGATAGTAAAGGTCCACTTGCTTACCCTGAAAATAGTGAAGCTACAAGCTGCTAGATGAATTTCACTCAAAGGCAGTCTCTTGGCTCTTTCTCACACAACGGGCAACTTTCCTTTTGAATTCACCATGTCTGTCTTCCCTCCACTCTTTCTGAAATATTAAATAGATAAAAATAAATGCATTAATATACAAGTAATTTATCTCATTTATCACTGAAAGGAAGAAAGGTACAGCAGCATTACGGTCAGCTAACATGCACGCGATGGAATTTGAAGTGTATATTATTCATTAAATAGTTATTGATCATCCTAGTACAGTAGATTTAATAAGTTATCATTAGACTTACTGCTGCATCAACATTGGCAGGGGAATCTCCATTGGGGTCAGCTAGCATAGAGATGACGCTAATCATGATGGTTTCTACGGTGTGGATGGGGAGCCAACGCTCCTCTGGTTTTTCATAACCGTATTTATCCTCCCCCGGTTCGTGCAATATCGAAATACAAACATCCCCATTCTTGTCAACTAGAAACAATACAGAGACAGGACATGATATTGGATGCAAGTTATTATAGTATACACACTTACATACATTAAAGGTATCGACCACCCAAAAATGAAACTTGTCATAATTCTCACCTTCATGTTGTTCAAAACCTGTATATGAACACAAAAGAAGACAATTTGAAGAGAGTTGGACATTGATTTTCATAGTATTTTTTTTTCTACTATGGAAGTCAATGGGGTTCATCAAATATTAGGTTACCAACATTCTTCAAAATATCTTCTTTTGTATTCAAACTCATACAGGTTTGAAACAACTTGTTGAGGGTAAGTAAATGATGACAGAATTGTCTTTTTTTGGATGAACTATCCATTTAATATTTTTTTCTGTTGCTAAACGTTTAATGTAACAGATGCTAAAAGAATGATAAAATGAACATGATAATAAAGGGAAAGTTAAAGGAATTTGAATATTTTTAAAGGTTTACTCAATTTCACATTAAAATATTACACAAAAGAATATTACTTTAAAAAAAATATTTAAAATCATGTATATTCACATGAGAAACCTCCTGTCATATCAATAGATTAGTAAATGCATTTTAAAAAAAGTAATTTATTTTCATAAATAGTACCCTAATCATAGACACACACAAGCCAGGTTTCCATTCCATCCAATTGATATTTTTTGCAAAAAAGGTTTAGCGCATCGAAATGAGGATATAGCTGATGGAAATGACCGATTATTTTGCAAATGTCAACAAAATGTTATTCCAACTTTCATGCATAAACTATGTTGATACTTTGAATGTCACAAAAACTAGTTTGGAAACACTTTTTGTTGAGAAAAAGGGCTTCAATGTAAATTAAATGTGGTATTACATGACAATTAGCCTATTACATACAGTGTCTGCACGTGGCATTGCTCCCATTAAATCCAAAAAGCTCTAAACAAATTTTAGAATTGTTGAGACCGCATCAGTTAAGCTAGACTATTTAAAAAGTTAAATATAGGTTACACAAATAAAATGTTTAGGTTACAGCTACATCTGTCTCTGAGAAAAAAATATATCAGCGATTTTGTTTTTGATCAGTTTGATGTAATTGAACTCCAAAAACCAGAACAATTAAATGTTTTGGTTTGAATGATCTGACATCTCAGCCACGCCAAACCACGACTGGCTTGATTGCATGTTCAAGGCTTACATTAAAGATTGTTGCTATATGACCAAACATTTTACTGTACTGATCTTTTTTATGGATAGTAAAATGTTACACACAGGACAATTGAGCTGATCTGTGTCCAGACCAATGGAGTTCATCATAGAGGCAGTTACCTGCGGTCCTGTCAGACAAACTGCCCCACTACTCCGTGATCTTCTGATTAATATTCCCTAATTTAGTAATAGGCCTATTATTTAATCTGTAAATAGAAATTAAATTTAAATCTTCTCATTACTCTCTGCATTTTACAAATATTTGGGACATGGAAGATATGATATCATTTGTGATAAACGTGAAATTATGTATGGAAACGTCTTGAGGGCAAAACATTTTTTAGCGATACAACAAAACTTATGCGACAATGCTTTGTTTTAGGGATGATGTCATTACACACACCATTTTTTGGGTTAAAAGGCCCATTGGATGGAAACAACAAACTGTGCAATATTTTTTAAACGCATATTCACTTTGTCAATAACAAAACAGTGGAAAAAGTGGATAGAAACTTGGCTAATGATAGGTAAGCCCCGTTATTAGACATTTTGCTAGTGGAATAAAATAATCACATTCTGAACTACTTTGAACTTAAAACATAAGGCTAAATTCGCAATGCTAGGTGTCAATACAGCTTCCATATTATCAGCCCAAGTGGTGCTCACTGCAGAGCCAAATGACCTCCAGCACCACCTCTCTGGATGTCATGGGTTGAGCTTGATCAAGTCCAGCTCCACCTCTGTGGATCTAATGGGCGGTGGGATAGATTTTTGGGTAGGGTAGAACCTTCTAGCTACATCAGTTACGCCCAAACTACATCCAGAAAGGAGGAACTGAACTTCACGTTCAACCCATGGCTCTCAGTGAGCAGCCTCTCTATCAAAGATAGAGAAAGATTTTCTCTCTTCCTGAGAAAATTGTGAGGGATGTTTATATTCTGTGGGAATCTGCAAAAATCAAATCTCACAAAACTTGCTTCAGCTGAGACAACATTAAATACAAAGATTGCTGGTGAATACTCAGAAAAAAATGTAAAAGACCCAGTGGGGTGAACCCACACTTACCATTTGGATGCCATATTTCTGTTATGAATTTCATTTTAGGAGGTCTGAGAGGATAGTCTTTGGGAAATGTAAGATGGGCTTTAAAGACACCACCCTCACTGTAAACAGAAAAAAACACTTAAGCTTAAAGTCTCATTCAGCAACAATATATTTTGCAATGTTTAAAAATATTCTGCAACTGCTTAAACGATGCCAATTATGACTCCCACATGGCACCACTAAAACGTGTGTGTGTGTGTGTGTGTGTATTCTTCATTAGGAACAACCACAACCAGGCTGTCATTTGCCATGGGGCAATCCATTTAAATTAAATCCGTAGTTCACACAAAAATTTTAATTCTGTCATCACCCTCATGCCTGTATGAGTTTCTTTCAAGCAACACAATATTAATTTAGAATAACTGTACAGCTCGTTCTTTGTTAGTACACGATGACAGTTTTTTATTTTTGGTTGCACTAATTCTTTAGCGGATGACTCAGTTTATTATTTATTTATTTATGATTTAATGCCATATCAGCAGCAATGGCTATAATTCATGGCTTTCAACAGTATTCAATTTTTAAAAAAATCATTTTGGTTGCAATACATTTACAATAATTTTAACAATTGTTTAAAAACTATCAATATGCAGAAACAGACATATCAATAACAACAACAGTAATAATTACATATAATCTTTCAATTTATGACTAATTTATGCTTGTAAATGATTGTCACATGGTATTTCATAAGACAACAAAAAGACTTACTAGAGTGTATCAGGAGGACCGATTATTAGCACTTCCCATCTGTAGAGGTCATTATCATCTATCAAACCAGCTGAGAAACCTTCCACAGGATTTTTATTCAGTTCTGCAAGGAAGAGAGAGCATGAAGATACTGATTAGCTATTTTAGATGAACGAAGAAAAAGTAAATCAGTAAATTTTCACATCTGGGGAGCATTTTAGACAAGAAACGAGCAATTTGCCTGTTTGTTATCAGATCAACTGACTGAGCCTTGAGCCAAAGAACGTCCGTCTATTGGTGCCTGTGGTCTCAGATGCTCTGTCTGAACTTCTGTGTTCTTATAAGAAAGAGCAAAACAAAAATCGCTGCAAATTGGGGGGTGACCGCCTTGTTGACAAAAACAAGTTGACAGTTGTTGGGTAATCCAATCATAAGGATGTCATTTTTAAGAGAATTAAGATCTTACAAGTCCCACATTTTCATGGCCCGTATCTTTATAGTCCAGCCTAAATGGATGCTGTAAGGCTTTTGTTCCCACTGAGGGTTCACTGAGTTTAGAACAAGGCCAGAGAGTTCACCATGCTGGTCCTGTCAAAAGAAGTAACCAAAACAGCCCTGGTCCCCTGAATTAGTCAATCACAGAACCTGACTCCATGACAGGCCAGGGTGCCACTCACCCCATCGACCCTTGGAAAGAAACAAGCGAGTTGCCTCCATGCATTTGTAAGATGAGTAATTTGGGGGGGATGGGGTTGCTTGAGCTGTCTATGCCGCAAAGAGACAGCTGTCATAAATCAGATCTAACATTTTTGACATAATCTGAAATGTTCATTATGTTTAAACCAAGAACTCATGTAATCTGCTTAGTTTGACCCCTTTACAACTAATTCACTTCAGTGGCAGTACTGCGCAAATGGGGCCCAATAAAGATATCCTCCTCTGGCTTGAGCTCAGTAAAGCTGACACTCACGGATCATGTTGCTCAGTGTGTGTACTGGACAAAAGAACAGGAGAAACAAACTAGTAACGACACTAGTAACAGCTTATTACCTATGTAAACACAAAATAAAAACAATTTGTGTGTTAATCACGTATGTAATCTATTATGAAAATACAGTTGGCCGGGGGGTCTCAAGTTCTCTATGTACCGGTGAGATGGTGTTCAAACAACAACCATCAATTTGTTAGCCTAGCCTTTTTAGCCAGCCTAGAAAAACAAAGGGATTTGATCGCCCCGCTGCGGGGACATTGCACACAATGTACGGCTTATAAATCTCATCATTGCGCCTTGTGATAACAATACTGGTTTGACGGATCACGAGAAGATGGTGAACGGAAATGGGAGCGATGCCAGTGTTTCCCTGAGACGGCTGGTGCTCATATGTAAACTGCGCCCGGAGTCCGTACACAGATGTCAAAACACGGGCTAGCCGACTGCGAGCGGCCCCGCAGGAGTGATTACAGCCAGATCTGCCTGACAGTTATACATTTAACGTTACATACGCAAAATGGATAAAAAACCCGAATGTACGCGTATTATTATTTTAATTGATTCTTAGCAACTCTTAGATTGAAATTCCATCATAATTCGTACCAAAACAGCATTTTAAAATAACAAAAGACGGCGGAGATATCCTTTAGCCGGCTACTAGCTGCTAACTCGCTAACGAATGCATCAAAATAAATGCAGAGCTCGTTAGCAGCTAAACTAGCGGCTAGCGGCTAACACCTCCGTCTTGACGCTATTGACAGGCTAAATGTTCACCGGTTTGTTAGCCTGGCTTTTTCCAACAGCCTTGAAAAATTACCTGCTAGCTGTCTCCTGAGTAACAGTGCTGACTGGGGCTCCGTCATGTTTTTATAAGTTATATTCTAGGTCGACAGTCGCTCACTTAGCTAAGGAGAAAATATGTTTGAATTTGCTTGCACGTCTTTCCGTCTCTCCTCTAGTCCGTTTTGCTCAACATTCTGATCCGGTTTGCGCATGCGCTCTGCTCTCTATGAGGCCGCGAGGAGAGAACCGAGAACGTTTCTTGAGGGCGGCGGATTCGCGCATGCCCCAGCATACACCAACAAATAACAAACAGTGAGGGCTTTGAGTGCGAGATATGTTAGCACTCCAGTGATGTTGTTGGTGAGTCTATTGAAAACGTGTTTCCAGTCCAAAAATTCACGCAGAAGACGATAAAAGAATAACTAGTCATATGTAGGCTAGATTTTCCGAAGAGTCCTGTATATTTGTTTTCTTATTTTGGCTTAATGCTGTGCTTAGTTTATGTCTAGGGATTCATTTGGTTATATGTTCTTAGTTTTTGTAAGAGCCAGAGTTAACTGTCGATGAAAAGGTTTTGATTTTATGGACAGTAGTGTCATTCAACCACTAGGCGACAGCAAAGAGTCATACAAAATTGTATTTCATTTTTATTGCAATATAATATATAATTTAACGAAAATCCTTTCGAAACGAACGAAAAAGCCTACTTTTTATAATGGTAACCCTCATTGTTTTTACTTACTTACCTACTTTTCAAAATATCAGTTTATCATGTAGTGAGATGTCTCTGCTCACAAGTGTAGGCTACACAAGTACATGTTATGATGTGGTCTTAGATCTAAATGTAGGTCTAAATGTAGTGTATATCATGGTACATAATGGAATGTATACAGTGTACTTTGTATTTTAGAGGAAGTTGTTATAGGCAGATGATTTCACAAGAATGAAAAACTACCGTAATCCATCATCAGACAGCAATACCACAGCTAAAGTTTCATAAGCCTGCTTTGAAGAAACCTTGTGGGAAAAAGAGACTGACCACCATCATAACTGAACAGATATACTCAGTAAACAGGATGGCTTATCTAGAATGATCTATCAATGCAACAGTATGAATTGTGTTATTAGTATAAAAACAAGGGTCATAAACTTCACTCAGTTGAGTAGACAATACAAGATTGGGTTTCCATTTGAAGAATTCCTTTCCTGGTGTTTTTATTTACTGGCAGCTATTTTTATCAGACCTTTGTCCTGGTGTTCAGACTTTAGAGCATTACAGTGAAAAATAATGCCAAAACCCCTGCAGATCTGGGTAACAGATCAGTGTGCAGAAAGCCTGAAGTGAGCAAAGAGATGAAAATCTACTGGTTTGTGGTCTATATCGCAACATAACACAAGGAGGAACTGTTCTGCAGTGTGTGACCAGAAAAGGGGGTAGGGCGTGATTATAACTTGATAACCCTGTAGTGTGCTGTATACTCAGAGGAATGCCTTTCTGTTTGTACAAGTGACATCTCAACAAACACAGCAAAATAAGAAAGAGAAAAGAAGAAAAAGGCCTGCACAGAAAGATGGATTAGAGCAGCACTGGACATTTGAGCACATCGACTGAAGTGTAAGTTACTGAAATGGTTGGTTGAATTTGCTTTAAATTACTGAAATTGTCAAGGCAAAATTATCTTCTCATGGAATGTTCGATTCGCATTTTCTGAACAAGTTGATAAATAAAAAAATGTGAACCTGAAAATGGAAATTTAGCATAACCTCAATGTCTACAAGATTGGTTGGAGGTTGAACAATCATATGGCATTGTCCTGTGGTGGTCATACACAGCTGATCGCCACAACAGTAGCATTGTTGACAGTCTCTAAGGAACTGAGCCCTGACCTTAACTCATCTATTGATACCCATTTGGTATATTCAGACTACCAGTCAATTTTTTTATCTGTTAAATCTCCCTTCAGACGCAATGTTATTAAACTTATTGAAGGCACTAGAAGCCTTTGCTCAGCTAATGTGCGAAGGCTTGTGGTACCATCTCAGAGAGGCATGAAATCCCTCTCCAGAACTTTTTCTTTCATTGTTCCTGGTTGGTGGAACGATCTTCCGTCCTCCAAACGCACAACAGAATTACTCGCTTCATTCAAAAGACAGGTAAAAACTAATCTCTTCCATGAGCACTTAATCTTATCATAAAAAGATTTTAAAAAATCTTCCTCCTCTATTTCTCTTTTCTTCTTCCCTTTTTCTGTTTTTTGCTATTCTGAGTAGTATATAAATCTTAGTATTTAGGGAACTTTTTGCGTTTCTTTGCCTCTTCTTGACGGATCGCTTCCTGTACTCCTGAATTGTAAGTTGCTTTGAATAAATGCGTCTGCTAAATGTAAATGTATTAAAATAACGGTGGAAAATGTGAGTTAGATCCAAAAATAGGACTGCTGCATTTAAATTAAAAATAACATAAGCTTGTGGGTTGAGTTGGTGACAGCTTGCTGTGCAACTAGTAAGATCACAACCAACTTTGAGATAGCAGCTTCCGGTCTACTTATTCTCACAGTCTACATATTCTCACAAAATGTAGTTATCTTCTGTTATACAGAAAAACACTTATTTTTCTAGTCAGATACATTACAAAAGTATTATTAAAAGGCTTCATTTGTTTGTGACATGCTACAGCAAGCTATATTTTCTCATTTACAAAGTCATGCAATGAACGTGTTCATAGCCACAGAAATGTTGTGGCAGCCCATTTAACATTTGACCTAAAAGCTTCTTTTCACCATTATATATTATAACTCCATATCAATTTATTTTTTATCAAGGGCTTGGTTTGAGATTTCCTGACTAGTGCTTATTTGTCATTACCAAGTTTTGCTTTGCCTAAATTTGACTGGCCACACAGGGGTCACAAGCTATAGGTTAGCAACAATCTGTTATCACAAAAGAATAAAAATTGCATCAATGTGTGGATGAACATCCTCCAGACACCAACTTTAAACATTTGATTCTACATTCATGCCAAGCCTTTGACATTTCATTAGCTCTTTTGCACGAAATACAAGGTATGTTTTCCCAATCCAGCAAAAAATGTGATCCTTATTTGATCAAATACTGTTGGGTGTTTATTTCCCCTATGAGGCACTCCAGACCTATGCTTTTTCTAGCTGCCATAGCTACTAGTTAATCTGAAAACATTGTCCAGTGGCCTTGAATCACATGAAAGCCATGTGAGTTTAATGCCACAGTTCACAAATCATTCACCAGCACAATATGGTTTTAAAACCACAATGGTTTTGACACTTTTACCAGTGCTTACAAGTTGTTTTTTCCCCCAGAGAAAATCTATTATTTTGGTATAGTGATAGAGACAGAGAGAACCATGGCCTCCAACGAACACAGACCAAAAACCCGCTTGAGCCTCCGCTCAAACAAGACTATACCTTATGGCTCCATGAGCTCTGAGCAACCTGATAGTGATGCATCCTCCATGCAAACAACCTCCATTTCTCAGAGACGCTCCTACATTGCAGTGGCAGTGCTCTGCTACATCAATCTTCTTAACTATATGGACCGTTATACCATAGCAGGTGAGCACACTATACACTCTCAGAAAAAAAGGTACAGTTCTGTCACTGGGGCCGTACCCTAAGGTACAAAAGGGAAAAGGTACATCTTTGTACCTTACTCACCCCTAAATGGTACATATTAGTACCTAAAAAGGTACATATCAGTACTTTAAGAGTGTGAATTAGTACCTTAAAGGAACATAGTAGTACCTTAAAGGTACATATTAGTACCTTTTCGGTTTTGTACCTTAGGGTACTGTCCCAGTGACAGAAATGTACCTTTTTTTCTGACAGTGTACCCAAAGCCATAGCTAGTGTGATGGTTTACAGAATGTCCTTAGAAATAACGACAGCTATTGTTCTGGTTTTGATCCAGGTGTGCTGTCCAGCATCCAGAATTTCTTCAAAATCTCTGACAGCACATCAGGACTCCTACAGACAGGTATCAGTTTGACTTTTTAGTACATTTCACTGACAAAACAGTAAGAAGGAAGAGAACGTTGCATAAATTGATTTTACAAGAGTATATCCTTGTTAGAGATGAACTAATAGGTCTTTTACTGTCATTTTGTAAGTTAGTAACAAGCCTGGTATCAAGCAAAACACAGTAGATATGTTCAAATTTGGAGTTCGCCTGGGGAGTTTGCATTTCTTGAAAGCACCGCTCAGTCTAAATCATCTAATCTGACACCGATCTGGTCTACAGTTTCATTTTTACTGATCTCTGTCTGCTCTAATCTCCAAACTGTTAGTTGGTTGATTATTCTGCGGACTGACAGTCATTAAAATAATACATAGTTACATAGCATCATGCTTTATAGATCGGGTAGCATTAACAAAGTTGTGGAAAATCTGATGACATGTAACTAGAAAAATTAAATATTTTGAATATTAGTAAAAAAAAAAAAAAAAAAATACAAATCTTACAGATCCCTATTATGTTCTTTTTTGGCTTAGTTTCATTCCCACGGTTTCTCAGACAGGACTTAAGCCTAGTCTTAGACTAGCATTTAATGTGCATTTAAAATGCATTTTTGAGCTGTTTTAACTGAAAGCAACTTGCACTGACGTATGTTAAAATATGTCAGTGCAGATTCACTTACTCATTTTCATTTACTCCTTCACGTGAGCTATATTAGTGGACTAATGTAGGGAATAGTGAATGACTGTTTAGGGAGTGATTTCGGATTCAGCCCTAGTTTACTAATGTGTGCCAGGTTATTCCCTTTATTAATTATCCTGTTCAACTGCTGTCCATTTAATTAACTCATTAGTTCCTCTGTGTATTTATGTCCTGTCCTCATTCAAATCTTTATTGTCTAAGTTACTGTTCCGTGAGTTTGTATGTTATGCCTGGAGCAGAGGGATCACTCCCTGGAGTCTCACACCTGGGATATTTCGGAAATTGGCGTGCCATCATCAAGGGAGCTGTCCTTGTGCCACGCTCGTGGAGTGGGTGTTCAAATTGCTGTTCACCATCTGCCCCAACACCAGCCACAGAGCCCAGTCAACCTGCACCCCACCGGATAGGGTGGATGCCTGTCCCCACCACAGAAATGGAGCCAGAGGCTGCTGTGGACAATGAGCCAGAAACCAATCAGAGCCATACCCCTCCCCTGAGCCCAACCAAGAATCTGACCAGGCGCATGAGCAGGCAACAACACCCATGCCGGAGGGATTATTGTGGAATTTAAGAGCATGGAATAGAGTCTTGCCCACACTCCTGCCACTGATGGTGATCTTGGCCTCTGACTTTGAATTGGGTTTGGTATAGAGAGAATTTCCCTAAATCTCCTTTTAACGTTGATTCCGTCCAGCCCTGAGTCTCCTGTTTCTCCGCTGGTCCCACGCAGCTCCGCGTCACATAGGCTACCTGCGATCTCTCCCACCTCCTCTACCAAAGCCGACCAGTTCACCAGACCTGTCACCGATGTACATGCTGTAACGGCTGTATTGTGTTGTTCCGTTTTGTTTTAGTTTCTTTCATTTAGTTCTATTCCTGTTTCTGTCTAGTTTCCTATTGTGTGCAGGTTTGCTTCCTTACTGAATAATTCCATTCACCAGATGTCCCATTAATTATCTCATTAGTTCCTCTGTGTATTTATGTCTTGTCTTCATTCAGTTCTTTGTTCGGTGTTGTCCAAGTTATGTGTTGTCAAATCTGTTTCCTGAGCATTCCTGTGGATTTATGGATTAAAGACCATTTGCATTATATTTTCTTGCGATGTAGGCTTCCTTGTAAAAGCCACACCGTGACAATCAAACTTTTCAACTTTGCCATCAACCCTGTGTTAACATATTTACAGTTTTTATCTGTAGCTTTATGTTCTTGGCGCCAGTTTTTGGTTACCTTGGAGATCGCTATGACAGGAAGCTTCTCATGATCGCTGGGTTGATTGTGTGGATTGGCACATCGCTGGGCAGCTCGTTCGTCTCAAATTCGGTACAGTATAAAGTCTTTATGGGAAGTTCTGGGATTCCAGTGTAATCAAGTCTCACAACTTTAATCATGTGTTATTGTTTCTTTTTGTACCTGCACTCTTGAACAATATCTTTATTTTACTATATTTAACAGTTAAAAGGGAACAACATAATTTAATTTAGTTTTAAGTTACAGACCTGTCTTGATTCTCACCACAGCACTTCTGGGTTCTGGTCCTGACGAGGGCATTGGTTGGGACAGGAGAGGCCAGTTACTCCACCATAGCTCCTACTATAATTGGTGACTTGTTCACTGGCAACCAGAGAACTCTCATGATCTCCTTCTTCTATATTTTCATACCGGTTGGAAGGTGAAGGTCTTACTAAATATTTGGTCTATATGGTTTGTTTTGGTCCTATTTCATTGACTGAGAGGGATTCTAAAAGTGCTAATTTTCAGACTTTTTGGATCATGCAACTTTGCTTTTCTGTATTTGTATCTTCCAGACTGACTGTCAGTCTGTGCTTTAGTAATGGAGATTTTTTAATGACACTTGCAGATTATATCTTTATGCCAGTAGGGATGACAAGTGACTGTCTTTATGAGTGTGTCATTGACTAATTTATTCAAATGATTCATTCAAAAACTCCAATTCATGCAGGAGTAAAGCAAGTTACTGTCTCATTTCTCATGAGTCATTCAATCAACTTTATTCAATATTTAATAAAAGTAACCATTACATTGCAAAGAAAAAAGAAATGACAGGAATTTGCACCTCACAAGAAATAACAGTCAATTTGGGTTACTTTTCTGAAATAAGGTGAACAGCGATTAATTATTCAGTTTGTTTTAGAACTAGCCTCTTGTTTCTTGAACTGTTGTATAAAATTACTACTACTGTATTGCAATGATGGTCAGCGTTTTGTTTTTTGTTTTTACAATATTACAATATTGCGTTACTCCCTAAAAAGTAGTAGTATTTAATTACTTTTAAGTAATGTGTTGTTACTTTTGAGTTATTTTGTCACCTAGGCCAGACTTGCTTACTTAAAAAAATAAAATAAAATAAAACTTTGAAAAATGAAGATATAACTTTATAAGTTAAGTAAGGAAACATACAGGATAGCAAAATAAAGTTAACAGACATATACCCCAAAATTCTTAATACAGTGGACTACCAGTAAAATTTATAAAAATGTGGGACTAAAATTATTTACACTTTGACCTGACCATGTTTTGCCTAAGTGTTTTTTTCTCTAATTGCTAATGTGACCTTTTACACCACAGACTGAACTAAATGAAGTATTGCTTGGTCATTGGTTGACCTAAATTGGTATTATAATATATATATATATATATATATATATATATATATATATATATATATATATATATATATATATATATATATATATATATATATATATATCGAAATATATATATATATATATATATCGAAATATATATATATATCGAAATATATATATATATATATATATATATATATATATATATATATATATATATATATATATATATATATATATATCGAAATATATATATATATCGAAATATATATATATATATCACACACACGTTTGTTTTTGTGACATATGGGGACATTCCATAGGCGAAATGGTTTTTATACTGTACAAACCGTATTTTCTATCCCCTTACACTGCCCCCCCTACCCCTAAACCGACCCATCACAGGAAACATTCTGCATTTTTACTTTCTAAAAAAACTCATCCTGTATGATTTATAATCATTTTGAAAAGTGGGGACATGGCCAATGTCCTCATATTTCCCCCTCTCCTTGTAATACCTATGTCATACCCATGTCATCATACACATTTGTGTCCTCATATGTCCCAAAAACATGCCCACACACACACACATACACAGAGTTCTGGGAACAAAATTGAGACTCTAAGCGAGCACTTAATGTGCTGACTTTTGTTGAATCTTTTTTTTTTTCTTTTCTTTTTCATTTAGTGGTCTAGGATATATAATGGGAGCAACTGTAGCTAATGCAACAGGGGATTGGCGTTGGGCGCTGAGGGTAAGAGAATATATATATATTTTAAATATATGGAGAGTGGTAATATTGCACAGAAGCTTTTATTGTTTTAGGTGTTAGATTTAATAATCTGTTAATCTTTTTGTCATACAGGCAACTGAAATGTAGCCAGCTATAAAAACGGCTCTTTATTGCATTATATTTTAATCAGATTTAACACTTCCTTGGTCCCTTTCATTGCATATTTGTTCTATATTCAAGTTCAAAGTTAACTTTAAAGTGTAACAGTTTTAACCAGTGTATATGCTCTGTTCTCAGTAAAAAAAAAAAAAGAGGTCTTAAATAGGGGGTACACATTTTTTGCAGAGGGTCTTGGTCTGCGGGAAAAAAATAAATGTATGAAAAACTGAATTGCAATATTGAGCTAACTTAAATTAAAGTTGAAGATGCTAAAATATTTGTTGTCTTTCCCTCATTGAGTAAAAGATTACATTTAGTATATATTACAAGATTATGTTCATCAGTAATGATTATTTTAGCGGCTTTGCAATGTAAGCATCTATTTGATTCATTTTATCAAGACAAATATGTTTCAATGAAAGCTGAGCGGATCGTTTGAGTGTTTCTTCTGCTATAGATCAGCCCTGCTCTGGGATTACTGGGTCTGCTGCTCCTTATGTTTCTGATTCCCAATCCCCCTCGTGGAGCCTCGGACACCCAGGGAGGAGCAACATTAGAAAGCACCTCTTACATTGATGACATCAAGTACCTCTTGAAGAAGTAAGTCACATTTTAAAGACCCAAGTTAGATTAAATGTTCATGTTTTTTAGTTTGGCATGTGCTCGTAACAATCTTTAAGGTGTTTGTCATGATCTCATTTGCATATTGTTAAGGGCAGTGGTTCCACAGAATTAATGATTTAACCGGTAAAAGGGTTTAATTAATTTTTTTTTTTAATTAATAATTATTTTTTTAACTATATAAAAAAGTAAAATGTAATAAAAATGCTAAAACACCTAAATCAAGATTTTTTTTTTCCTCAGTCATTTTTTTTTTTTTTTTTTTTTTCAGAGGAAATATAGGGGCTTATAAATATAAAATATTGTATTGGACAATGGAGGCTTTTCGGGTCAAAAAGTGTTTTCTCTTATTAAATGTTATTCCTGAGCAAATATGACTTTTTATTGTGTTTTTTATCTGTGTCCTCCTTCCAGTCGGAGCTTTGTGTGGTCTTCTCTTGGTGTGACGGCCATGGCTTTTGTCACAGGGGCTCTGGCCTTCTGGACCCCCACCTTTCTGTCTCGTGCACAGGTTACACAGGGTCTCAGACTACCTTGCAAGGAAGAACCCTGTAACCCTTTAGACAGGTATAGCAAGCCTCTTGCTTTTTGACTATATAATTGAACAGATCTTAAAGGAAAGCAGTAGACTAGTAAAAGATTGAGAGATTAGCCAAAGATTGATTAAACGGCAGTGTTCATATCTGCTTGATCCTTGCTAAGATAGCATTCTGTTTACATCAGTTGTTTTTGCTCTTGCAATCATGTCAGTATATCTGATGCAGTGTGTTTTTCTGCCATTTGTACCTCCAAATTGAGTTGAGGGAGTGTCCAAAATTAAATAATATCTCACTGTTTTTTCTTTCTCTTGTGAAAGTTATATATTCGGAGCAATCACAGTGGTGACAGGGGTTGTGGGAGTGTTTCTGGGCACCTTCATATCTAAGAAGTTGAGAGACAGATTGCCCAACGCAGATCCTCTGATATGTGCTGTTGGCATGCTCAGCTCCTCCCCCTGCTTTTTCATTGCCATCATCCTGGCGGGCACCAGCATCCCGGCCACATACGTAAGCAGAGTTCAGCCACGTTTCTGTTGTATTACTTTGTGATTCAGTATTTATGTTAAAGGGATAGTTCACTTTGAAATTACATTTTGATATGTTTTAGCTTACCTCATGGGCATCCGAGATGTAGGAGTATTTGTTTCCCCAGTAGTTTCAATTTTGATCATTTTAGGTCAAACCGTTCTTGTCTGTGCCTCACATAATGCAGGTCTATGGTCACCACCTCAAAGAGCATACACAGAGAAGTCCAAATGAAACAATCCCCCATCGTAACAATCAACGAAACAAGCGGTTTGTGTGAGAAAACGGACAGTATTTATATCGTTTTTACCTCTTGTACACCACTACGTCCGACTGACCGGGGGCAGGCGTGCGTGTTTCCTGTTGTGACATTCGCGCGTTCTGGCTTTAGTCTGCGCAAGCGCGGAAAGCGCCGAAAGTGGTATCACATTTTTGATCAGTGTATTTTGGTTCAAATAAATATGGTCGTGAAAAAAATTCAACGTTGTCTGTTAAAGGTCCCGTTCTTCGCGATTCCATCTTTCAAACTTTAGTTAGAGTGTAATGTTGCTGTTAGAGCATAAATAATACCTGTAAAATTATAAAGCTCAAAGTTCAATGCCAAGCGAGCTATTATTATTTAACAGAAGTTCCCTTTCTAAGCCTACAGCGAACGGCCGGTTTGGACTACAGCAGGAAGTGCAGGGATGTAATGACGTCACTAGAACCGTTTGTTGACTAACCCTCTGCCCAGAAGAACACGCAAAATAGGGGGCGTGGTCTTGTTGCTCTCTCACGTGGAGAAGAGCGTGCATTGAGCGCGTGCATCTCCCCGTTATGGTAAGAGGCGAGACCTTTCCGGGCAAAGTGCGCTAAGCTGCTGTCCAATCACAACACGGGAAGCGCTGGCCTAATCAGAACTCATTACGTATTTCTGAAGGAGGGACTTCATAGAACAAGGAAATCATCAGGCCGTTTTTTAGGACAGAGAAAACAGCGCTGTACAGATAAGTAAATTGTGTGAAAAATACTGTGTTTTTTTACACGCGAAACATGAGCTCATGTTATATTGCACACTGTAAACATAATCAAAGCTTCGAAAACACACGAAAGAACGGCACCTTTAATATATCGAAATCTTCTTCCATTGCGATGTCCTGTACGTCTAAATATGTTTAGATCTTCACAGTGAAAGATAACACTTCACAAATTTCTGTAAACAATGAGAGACGTACACGCGCGAGAGATCCACTTCCGGCGTTTTCCGCGCTTGCGCAGACTAAAGCCAGAACGCGCAAATGTCACAACAGGAAACACTCACGCGGGCCCTCGGATCAGTCGGACGTAGTTGTGTACAAGAGGTAAAAACGATATCAAAACCGTTTTCTCACACAAACCGCTCGTTTTGTGTCTTAGGCCATCAGTGTGTACTTACGATGGGGGATTGTTTCATTTGGACTTCTCTGTGTATGCTCTTTGAGGTGGTGACCATAGACCTGCATTATGTGAGGCAGAGACAAGAACGGTTTGACCTAAAATGATCAAAATTGAAACTACTGGGGAAACAAATACTCTTACATCTCGGATGCCCATGAGGTAAGCTAAAACATATCAACATGTAATTTTGAAAGTGAACTATCCCTTTAATATTAAAGGTTCTGTTCTGTTATCAAACCTGTGCGACTTACTTTCTTCTGTGGAAAACAATAGAAGATACTTTAAAGATTGTTTAAACTGTTTTTATCCATACACTTTGTCGACTTTGATTGTGAATGCAAAAAAACAAGTCATACAGATTTGGAAAGAAATGTTTTTTTAAAGAAATATACTCCTTTTAACTAACTTAAACAATTTAGTTAGCAGCATTGTTTGAATACATACAGAACAACGCATGTCCTAATTTTGATAAGTTTCTGGGTCAACATATTTTGTTAATCCTAGAACAACATTCCTATCTGAAAATTGTGTCCTACCTCTAAACCTAACTCTAACTATACCATACCTCTGCAATCATAAGGAAATGATGGGTGAATAACACAGATGTAGAAGTGCCTAACTCTGGTTTTAAACCTAAACTTGACATAAACTGTAAACTTTTCCTTTAAATTTGATTGGTTCCAGGATGCTGAAATCTGGTTCTTCCAAAAGAAAAAGACAGTGTGACCACCACCAGGGTGCATTATGCTCTCTAAATATTCTGTACTGAATGTTTCTGATGTTTGTGCCATTTTACAGACATTCATTGCTATTGGAGAGACTTTGCTGTCCCTCAACTGGGCTATTCTGGCGGACATTCTGCTGGTGAGAGGTTTATAACTACTCAATACAACATAAAACAAAAAAGTGCAGAAATTAAACGCACTCTCTTTTAAATTAGCACAGGGCGACAACATGTGGAAACCTGCTAAGTGATTCAATAAAGCTAATAGTATAAAAGGAAAAATACCATTATGCTTAAATTTAGAAATGTTGAGAACAGTGATGTATTGTTTGATTTTATTGTTTTGAATTTTCCAGTGTGTGATTTTATTTATAACAATTGGTGATTTTTTTGTTGTTGTAAAAAGCATCTTTTACATTTTATTCATATTATTTGTAGTATGTTGTTGTGCCTACCAGGAGAGCGACAGCCGAGGCATTACAGATTATGGTCTGTCATCTTTTGGGAGATGCAGGAAGTCCATATCTCATCGGTGCGGTAAGCATATTTTAATCCACTATACTTTCACATTAAATAGCAGTGGAGTGAAAGGCTTTGCTGTCACTATACATAAGTGTTACTGATACAGAACTGTGAGATATTATTTTGACATAAATACAATGGCTTTTTTCACAGTGTGATTTTTAAAAGTTGTGCTGTCAGTAGTGCATATAACATAAAAGTGTATACAGTATGCACACACGCATATATATATATATATATATATATATATATATATATATATATATATATATATATATATATACTTAGAAACTTTTATGTCAGATGCGCGTAATCAATTTGACTGTTTTTTTGTGTGATTTGTTCAGATCTCAGACGCTCTGAAAAACATTAAACCAGACTCTGCCAGCTGGAACTTCCATAGACTGGAATATAGCATTCTTCTGTGCCCATTCATTGGGGTCTTGGGAGGCCTGTTTTTCCTAATGACCTCTCTGTATATCAAAGAGGACAGGAAAGCAGCAGAACTGCTCACTTCAGGTAATAACAGGCTATTGTAATGCTTATATGTTCATGGACATAATTGGCTGATTTGATAAAATTAAAAAAACGAAATAAAAATAATAATAATAATAAAATCAATAAAAAAATAATACAAATATATATATATATATATATATATATATATATATATATATATATATATATATATATATATATATATATATATATATATATATAAAGCATTTAATTATTACAAGACACAATTCCAGTAGTAGGCAGATTTTAAAAAAAAGAACTGTGCCTGGGGGCGTTTGACTCCCAAAGTCTGGTTTCAGTTGACTAGTGCCCGGGCCCGGTTCGTTTAGCCGGCCTTGGCCAGCTTGGAAAAGGTGCGCCAGAGCGCAGTTCGGTTGGGCCCGGGCGCGGTACGCATGTAGTGTGATCATTAACTGCGCCAGAGCATGAAACCGCTGTGCGCTACTGTCATCATTACAATAGCAAACACCAAACTATTACTATTTGGATAGACTTTTCAATTATTTCAAGTATATTTAGGTTTATTACGGGCCTGGTTCTCACCTTAGTGATGAACATGAATTGTAGTTTGCAAGTAAAGCTTTTCTTTAAATCTATTAGCACTTATCTTCCCGTCTTCTTCAAAACAAAAAGTTGCTTTGTGAATGACTTTAGCATGCTCCGGCCGGGTGCCTTTTAAACGGGTGGTTAATGATGATTTAACTTTATTTAGTATGTAATAAAGTATGTAATTTTACATTCTACATGTTGTCACTTTTTGAGTCTCTCCATCTTTTTTCTGACTTCAGTTTGAACATAAAAGGCTGAACAGTGTCAGACATTTTCAGTGCATGTCTGAGCGAGGTAATCAGAGCTGCTAAAACAAGCTCTTGAAGCTCCGCCCTCTTCTCAAAATAGGCCGGAAGCAGCAGCTCATTTCCATTAAAAGCGACAAACACAGAAACAGCAAGTTTTTGCTCACCTTAAAAAAGTGAGAATTTTAACATTTGAAATGATCTGTGGGGTATTTTAAGCAAAAACTTCATATACACACTTTGGGACATCAGAGACTTATTTTACATCTTGTAAAAATTGCACAATACCCCTTTAATTGTTTGATTAATAGTTGAAAACAAAAGCTGATATGTCAAGCTATTAAATGATTAAATCCACAAATTTATTTAAATGTGAAAAATGTATCGTAAATTTAAGTTTTCAAGCTTTGTTTTTGCCATTTTGGCATTAACTAGCTAACACTCTTGGCACAGATAATATCATCTCCTAGCTATAGTGACAGTATAAAAGATCACACTGTAAGCAGATCTATGGCAAACGTGATGGAATTTTCACACAAGGCTCAAAGGTGAACTTGGGATAAAGGCGAGTTTTTTTTCAGGGTTTTTTTTCCCAAAGTATCCTGAATAAAACAATGCTTTCAAACGTGATGTTTCTTGACAAATTAGCATATTAGAATGATTTCTGAAAGATCACGTGACACTGAAGACTGGAGTCACAGGAATTGATTAAATTGTTTAAATATATTCAAATGGAAATCTGTTATTTTAAATTGTAATATTATTTCACAATATTCCTGTTTTCCATGTATTTTTGATCAAATAAATGCAGTCTTGGTGTGCATAATAGACTTCTTTCAAAAACATTTAAAAATCTTAAAGACCCCAAACTTTTGAACTGTAGTGTATACACAAGGTATGTTAACAATTATGCATAATCTGAACTTTTCCTTCTTTATTTTAATGCACAGTGTTTTTTGTTTTAAGCTTACAAAATTCAGTTCATTTTCACATTTTGAGTATGACAATGTACTCTCATATCTATAATGACACTAAAAACTATTAGCAGGAAACTTGATGTAGGTGAGATTCATTAGATTTAGGTGACGCGCCAACGGCTTCCTCTGTGTTCATATCAACACATCCCTTCTTTAGATAGAACAGAAGATACTGTTTACTGCAGCTCTTTCAGTACTTATCACTTCTGATTTTCTGAGGGTCGAACTCTAATATCACAGTCCAAAGCTCCCATTTTATAATGTGAAAAGCTGTCACATTTTATGCTATCTTGAAGCTGGTTTTGGATTTTACTCCATAGGGGTACACAAATGCATATATTTGAATAATTTCCTTCCTTTCTGTCTTCCTCAATTCAGGACAGGCTCCTGCACCACCTGAGACATCCACAGACTCAGTGTAACCTTTTACACACCAACCAAGTCCTTGGAAGAGCTTTGCTACATCAAGCAGACACTTGTAAATGCAAATGTGAATGAATAGAGATGAGACATGGAAAGATTTTAGGAACTTTCAAATGACAGAGTATTAATGAGGAGACGTTGTAATGGGATACAAGTAACGTACAAGTTTACATCACAAAAAACACTGGACTGGCATCTTACCAAGAAAAAACAAGTGAACACATTAGGCAGCATTTTTATGTTTTTTGTTTTTGTTTTTTTTATTATTTGTATTAGTCATGACTCAGTACATGTGTATATGACTTATTGTCTTGCTTACATATTTTTCATATGGTAAATTAAACTACCTGTTATGATGTAATTTTCATCCATTTATGCTAAACAAAAATTTGGCTGACAAATTGCAGCGTACATGTCATAAGAGCTTTCGTCCTGCTTTCTTCTCTCGGCAGCTGTGTGCTACTAATACGAGCCTCAGGGGAACAAGAGGAGATAACATCCCCTCCTGGACTAAAACTCAAAGCTTGAAATACTGTGTGTAAAATGAGTCCTCCAGTCAGTGTACATCCTGAGACTGCAAATGAATAGGCCATTTAAATGCCATTATTATTTTGTACTTCAAAAATGGTTTATCTTTTTTATTTCTTTTTGTACAACAAAAACTTTTAAATAAATGTGTATGCTTTTATTTTATGTGCTTTGGCTGCTATTTAATTCCACATACAGTAGTTTTTAAATTCTGTCATACCCTTAAGCAACAATAGGTGGCAGAATATACTCATTGTTTAAGCCACCAGCGCCTGTTGACTGCAAAACATTTATGACCTGAACAGATGGAGTCTTACTGAGTCAAACCATGAATCTTTTATTCAACCCTGTTTTCAAAATGTTCAAATTAAAACCCTGAATTGTTCAGTTTACACCCAGCAAACAATAAACATGAACATTTAATAGCTTTTTAGTAGCTAAATTGTTTTATTTTATTTCAAGCGGGGCAGGATAAAACATTTGAAAAAATGTGATATGTTTAAAACTAGCTTCTGGTGAATGTATTGTTAGTTAATAATTTTAAACAATCTAATAAGCGTCATACTGGGAGGAAAAAACATAAGGTAGCCAAAAGTCACCAAAGTGCACCTTGGTGGTCATAAGAGAAAGGTTAATTTGTTCTATTTCAAGTATTAGCTAAGTCTTGTATTGTGTGTTAAGCAGTTTTATGAGCTATACCTGTACAAGGCTTATCATGTCATCTGATACCAGTACAGTCAGGAATGTTCATTTATTGATTATTGCTTTAGTGGTGCTGAATAACTGCTGCTGTTGTGTGAAAAGAAGCATAAAGTCCTCAGTGTTTATGTCCCATAGGGTAAAACAAACCATAAGACCAATCCTATTTATGTCTCACTGTCTCGATCTGATGCCTGTAAGGCACACTGCCTGTTTTGAAACAGAGAGCTGTCAATCAACCAGCTAAACCGATGTCATTCACACAGTGTCACTTCTATCTAATGGCATGTTACACATGAACACACACGCAAACAAGCCCTAACACGCCAAGCCCCCAACCCCTGACACAGAAACCATAAAATATATACCGGTATTTAAAAATAATACAGATAGGCCTACACAAACACAGACCTCCAAACATGAACTGAGACACGTTCATTTTGTCATCACTTAAATAGATATACTTAAAGCTCACTCCTAGGGTATAAAATTAGTTGCTTAACAGATGTTAAAATATGTAACGTTGCTGTTTGGCAGTATTGAAAGGACAGATAATATTGTTCTCCATTTATGCAACAGTGCACACCCTTTCAAATACTTTCCTCAAAACACTGAACTTAAACTCTGAGTGCTATTGACCGCAAAAGGTCAAGGTAATTCATTTTAAGCCATTGCCGCTCATTTGTTTGGCTTTGGCTGGAATCCATTTCCTTTACCCTGTTTTGTTCTTCTCATCCGCGCTCTCTTGTTTTTCTGACCTTGTGTTTGGAATTTTTAAGCCTTTCTAGCGACAATCTTCATTCTTCAGCTTAGGTGGATAGGGAGGTGCATACATAACCACACTGAGAAAACATTGCCACACGTTTATAGACACGAACGTACACGCATACCTGAAAAACATTCCATTCGGGGTAATATTTTGACCCGCAATTAGGACACAATAGGTATTGTGCGCCCTCCCTTTATCTGAGCAGTTGTGTGTTTCCCCTGATTGCCTGCTGAACCTGGCAGGAAGCTGTCACAATGGCTAATAAATTTGCAGGGCGATCAATGAGAAGCATTATGGTGAGAGAGAGAGAGAGAGAGAGAGAGAGAGAGAGAGAGAGAGAGAGAGAGAGAGAGAGAGAGAGAGAGAGAGAGAGAGAGAGAGAGAGAGAGAGAGAGAGAGATGGTCAGTGTTTACTTAGGCCTGGTGTGCATTTCATAACCATAAATAAGAGGCACACAGATACACTCAATACTCATATGCACAAACAGCACTTATCTGGAACAATATAGAATATAGCGCCTTACAGTAACTCTCTGGGTGAACAAGGGGTATACTATATTTTCCTTTGTAATTTGCTGTGCTGTTTATAAAAATGCCCTTAGCTTTGCATATATGTAGAATTATGATGATGCTATGGCCTTTATAAGTCAAGTTCTGCTTTACAGTGCTGTAATTATTGTTGAATTGCATTGTGCTGTGCTGCTTTAAGCTATGCAGCATCATGCTCAGTCATACCAATGTTAAGCATATTGTTGAATAACTTAATAACTCATAGCATTAGCAGCAACAATTTATAAGTGAATCAGTTCATCCTAAATTGTCCTCTCTCTCATACGCTGTGACACTGTAAAGTCAGAGTTATTTCAGTGAATTGGCTGGTTCCTCTCTTTCTTATGTGCCTGCAAGTGAAAGGATTTGAGCGAGTTTGACAAGGGCCAAATTGTGATGGCGACTGGCAGCTTTTGTGGTGTGTTCTTGGTCTGCAGGGGTCTGTGTGGTACACGGTGAACCGGCGACAGGGCCATGGGCAGCCAAAGCTCATTAAAGAACATGGGGAGAGAAAGCTGACCCGTCTGGTCCGATCAAACAGACAAGTTAAAGTAGCTCAAACTGCACAATGTAAAAACACGTTGTTTCAACTTAAAAAGTATAACCTGGTTGCAAAGTAATGTTGAGTTTATTGATATAATAAATGAGTTGATACAATGAAGGAAATTTGTTTAATGAATAGAAACTCAAATTATTATTGTATCTGAACCACAATTTTTTTTTTTTATAAATCATAAAAATAGCACAATTTGGCATGTTTCACTGTCATCACAAATAAAAAACACATTTACCCAATATGCTTACAAAATCTTTTAATAATATTTGAATAAAGGTGGTCAATTCTCAAAAAAATGTCATTGTATTAACTCAACTTTTTAATTTCAACAAATTAAAAATTTTAAGGTAAGCCGTTAACTTATTTTTAAAGGGGGGGGGGGGTGAAACACTCAGTTTCAGTCAATCTCATGTCAATCTTGAGTACCTATAGAGTAGTATTGCATCCTTCATATCTCCGAAAAGTCTTTAGTTTTATCATATTTATAAAAGAAATATGGGCTGTACCGAGTCTTTCCGGAAAAAACCGAGCGCCTGGAGGCGTATCGTGTGGGCGGAGCTAAAGAATGACGAATGTGCACAAAGCGGTGACGTCCTCAAGCGTGGAGAAACCCATCGCTATCTCAGCTAATACAGATAATGATCCAGAATCAAATCTGAGGCTGAAATAAATTGAACAGGAGAAACGGCAACATCAGGATGTCCGTCTCTGTGGTATGTACTGTATTTAGTGGCCTTTGTGTGTCTTTACGCGCAGTTTATGAGGACATGATTCGGTTTATGGACTATTGTATGTGACTAGACCTTAGAGGTAGAAAGCAAAACGGTTTTGCACGTCAGAGTCAGAATAGTGTAACATTATACAGAACAACAATGGAGTAACCGTTAGCGCATTTGAATGACGAAGCACGCGATCGTATCGTTTACTGATGTTTACTCACTCCACGAGCCAATAGCAGAGACATTTGAAGCAGATTTACTCACCGACTGCTTCCAAAGCAGGACCGAACCTTTATCGCTGGGACCGCTCCGTCAAAAACACACTTCTTTGGTATGATTTGGTGAAGTCCTGTGACAGCAGTGACCGTGGAAATCCACTTTGCGACGCGACTGAAGCGATGCCTTGAAGCTTCCCGTCATTTCTGCGTTCAAATCGGTTCAAATGCAGCGCTGCCTTCCCGAAATGCTGTGCTGAAGCGTTGAAGTCGCTCGACGTCACCCATAGGAATAAAGTGGAGTGCGGCGCCATATAAGTGTTCACGGACGACTGGATCTGCACCTGAGAGACTGTTTACGGCGTGCATTTCCTCTCTCTCCCTCTAGTTACGCGTGCGCGCACCCTACCGGGAGAAGAGCCTGTACGGCCCATACAAGGACCTTCCGATCTATTTAACGTCAAGAAGACCCATACTCGAAAAAAACTCACCGAAACTTGTGAGAAACCGGAAGGAGTATTTTTAACACAGAAATACTCCATCAAATGTCCAACATTAGTTTTTGAAACTTTGTCTATGTTTAGGATGGGAATCCAAGTCTTTAAAGGTGTAAAAAGCTCAGTATGCATGAAACAGCATTTCACCCCCCTTTAAATATGTTTTTTAGTTAATGCTGGTTCTGATAGAAAGATGTCAGAATACACAGAGAGCATCACATCACAGAGCAGTGGAAGAAGGTGGCCTGGTCTGATGTATCACCTTTTCTTTTACATCACGTGGATGGCCGGGTCCGTGTGTGTTGCTTACCTGGGGAACACATGTCACCAGGATACACTAGAAGGCAAGCCGGCGGAGGTAGTGTGATGCTTTGGGAAATGTTCTAATGGGAAACCTTGGGTCCTGCCATCCATGTGGATGTTACTTTGACACATACCACCTACCTAAGCATTTGTTGCAGATCATGTACACCCTTTCATGGATACAGTTATCCCTGGTGGCTATGGCCTATTTTAGTAGAATAATGCGTCCTGCCACAAAGCAAAAATGGTTCAAGAATGGTTTGAGGAGCACAACAACGAGTTTGAGGTGTTAAATTGGCCTCTAAAATCAGATCTCAGTCAAATCAAGCATCTGTGGGATGTGCTGAACACACAAGTCCGATCCATGGAGGTCCCACCTCACAACTTACAGGACTTAAAGGATATGCTGCAAACATCTTGGTGCCAGACACCACAGGATACCTTCACGGGTCAGGGCTGTTTTAGCAGTAAAAGGGAGGACCAACACAATATTAGGAATCATAATCATAAAGAAATCATAAATCATAATTTTATACTCATAATGCATAAGTGTATATATATATATATATATATATATATATATATATATATATATATATATATATATATATATATATATATATATATATATATATATATATATTTTTTTTTTTTTTTTTTTTTTAAGTATGTTCCCCAGCATTGCGTCATAGGCCTATGTCTAATACCAGCTACTGTGTTCAGCTAGATAGGCCGTAGATGGCACAAGATGAAAGTCTTCTTATCAGTGTCTCTCGTGTCAGGGAGGAAGAGGCCACTCCCTGTCTTATCACCCTCGTCCGGAGGGGTCTGTGACATCAGAGAGGGCCTCCGCACGCATTTGATTAGTAATGTGTCTTCATAATACTGACTCATTACACTTTCTGTCTGTTCAGAGCACAAAACATGAATGGAGTTATGCCAATGCCAATTTCAGTATCTATTTTTATAACTTGTGTCAGTCATAAAGGCCACACACATGGGCTGACACACAAGAAAAGTTTCCCTGACATGCAATAAAAAAATGACTATTAAACAATCTCAAAATGGTCAACATAAAATGAACACTGTCCTCATTTATTTTTTATATACACATTTAAAACGTCTCTTTTTATAGTATTTTTGTGGTTTATGGATTTGATTTTTTACTATGCAGACATATAGCTATGAATAGTCCAGTCAGAGTAATATAGTTAGTGTTTTGTAGTGAGCTATTTTTTACCCCTCTCGCATGTATTGAGTCTCTTCTGCTACTCTAGGACCTGTTGTGAACGTGTTGATTGGTTTGCTTACAATCTGCTAATCATGAACTGCAGCTCACTAACACTCCTGTCAGGATCCTGTCACCGAAGAGCACTGGTCTCAGATCAGTTCTCAGCACGTTTCTATGAACACTGGAATAAGGCGGCTTAGAAAACTGTTCTCAGAACAAAGAGTTTTTCCTTGTTTACTTCACACATTTGCTTTGACAAAATATGAAAAGGCAAATTGTAATTCCCAAGATTTTGGGGGTAGCCTATATAAGCTACTGTTTAATTATGTTTTTTTTTTTTTTTGAATGAATGAATGAATGAATGAAGAGCTTGAAAGCAAATAAATACAATACAGATAGCCTATATGGGTAACTAAAATTATAGAACATTTAAATAGGCTACGAAACTACTCAAATTTACGATCAGTAAGTTTACAGACTCAAAACATTTTATTTTGATAAGGACATCACTGAAAATAATGATAACCTAAGTAAGTTAAGTGAGTCAGATGTTGATTCAGTAACCACTCTGATAGTTAGTTGGTTAGGATCACTAGTCACTTATCTTTTTGAACTAGGCTATTCATTAAAGAACCTGCTCATAATTCATTTTAGACATCACCAGTTGCGCTTTATGCTTTTTGATTTACGGTATGCCAGACAATGGATTCATGAATGAGACCAAGGATGTCCAAACTCGGTCCTAGAGGGCCTCAACACACCTGCTGTATGTTTCTAGGGTGCTTCCCAGTTCTTATTTGTGCATCCTTGTTTCCTTTCCTCGCGCCTTAGCTCCACCCCTTCAGGATGCGAGAGAAGGACGCGAGAAAAAATACGCGAGGACGGAGGATATTGAGAGGATATACTCATAAGGGTATTGAGAGTTGCTAGATTCGTAATCACGACTTGAGTGGGAGGTTTCCAGCCCAGGGATATTGAGAAGCTGGTTCACCTGTGTTTCACAACTCTGCAGGACAGTGGCCCTCCAGGAGCAGGATTGGACATCCCTGAAATAAGACACTGGTCATTTCAGGGAACAGACTCATAGATATATGTTGAAATGATGTGAGTTTTTTTGCAGATAAAAGAGGGTACGTCAAAGGAGGGTACCTTTGTACCCCAAAAAAGAGGGTACCTTTGTTTACCTCAAAGCCACGACTCTGACTCTCCTAACCAGCTGAACCACCTAAAGGATCGCCTCCGATTCACTTCCTGAAAAGCGCTGAAAACTGCAATGTGAGTGATACAAATTCATTTATATTTAGGCCTACATTGTGTAAACACTGCATCTTGTTGTCAATTTCTTTAAGCTGTCAGTTTTTTTTTCTTTTTCCATGCCATGCAGTCTAGCAAAATAAAAAAAGCTTAACCCAAAAGAATGAGACCAAATCTGAGGTCAGGCTCTTAATCACACAGTATATCTGTGGTGCGTGTTCTCCCATGTATTTAGCATTCCTGCATGCGAGTTGCATTTCTCTTTTCTGTGTTTCTCTTCTCTTTCCCACTTTTTCTGCCACCATGCAGAAAGCAAACACATAAACGCAGGAGAGTAATTACAAAGGACTCAGCGACTAAAAATATTGACCACAACTGCGCTGCGTTTGAGATGCATTGAGATCCGGTTACACTGGGCCCTCATTCCATAACTAACTGCAGGGCTCTAGACATTTGCTAAATTTTGCACTACATTTGCTGAAGTGTGCACTACAAAGTCTGAAAGTTTACTGAAAGTTGAGTTTACTATATGTCACAATGGTTTATGCTGAACTGACTCAGTTTGTTTCCATTTTAACATCAGTATTTGCTGCCACTGTCACACAGAGAATAAATACACACACACACACACACACACATACTGCTGGTATGTGTGCATCTAGAAACATCCTCTCCCGAACGCACAAAACACTCCCTCAGCACGCACACACTTTCATTATAGCCTTATCGATCATCCCCCCCTCTTGTTCATCCAAGGGATTATGACTTCAAATAGCTCCCTCAGTGCCTCTACTAGAGACCATGAAACTAAAACTGGGAAAGGAAGATATAAGACAAACAGAAATATAAAGGAATGCTTGTCACTTCTATCTATCTATCTATCTATCTATCTATCTATCTATCTATCTATCTATCTATCTATCTATCTATCTATCTATCTATCTATCTATCTATCTATCTATCTATCTATCTTTCTGTCTGTCTGTCTGTCTGTCTGTCAGTCTATCAGACATGTCTATCTATCTATCTATCTATCTATCTATCTATCTATCTATCTATCTATCTATCTATCTATCTATCTATCTATCTATCTATCTATCTATCTATCTATCTATCTATCTATCTATCTGTCTGTCTGTCTGTCTGTCTGTCTGTCTGTCTGTCTGTCTGTCTGTCTGTCTGTCGTTCATTGCAATATGGAGAGAGACATCAGAATTCAGCACACAGATGTGAGTGTGATTGTGGCTCTGAGACTGGAGCGGAGTTAGAGAAGGACAGTCGAAGTGTCTCTATCTACAAACGCAGGCTGGAGCAGTCTGGAAGCAATGGCGAACACATTACCCTGACTGAGCAACCTCTCTGCAATGAGATGGAGATGTTTAATACATTATTAAACTCACTGATAAAAGACTCTCTCTATTCCTATCATCTCTCTCTCTTCTTCTGCAGGCTAAATTTAGTGTCTTTGTTCCAGTACAAAATGTGAATAGTCCAGATGGGAATCTGGGGAGAGAGATGTCAGATCGAATAAATCGGAACTAAGCAGTTTTGCAGCAGAGAACACAGAGTTTGTCAGTGTTTGCATATGTTTCATGCGTGTCTGTGTTTTTGCCAGAGTGTGTCTGTATAGCGAGTAAGAAAGGATAAAAAAACCCCCCAAAAATACCAGACAGTACTCAATATAAACACGTTTTGAGGGGCACTAGACTGTCCTGGGTGTGTTTATCATCATAAAATGATTAGATGTGTTAGTGGTATAGTTTCCGGTCAGCATATTCTGGGTCATATATACAGTACATTACGGTTAAAATGTTCAGCATCATTACGCCAGTCTTCAGTGTCACATGATCTTTCAAACATCATACACTGTCAGAAAAAGGTACATTTCTGTCACTGGGGCGGTACCCTAAGGTACAAAACTGAAAAGGTACTAATACACAATCTTAAAGTACTGATATGTACCTTTTAAGGTACTACTATATGTACCATTTAGAGGTTATAAGCTACAAATATGTACCTTTTCACTTTTGCCCCAGACAGCACTGTACCTTTTGGTACAGATGATACCAAGATTACGAGTGTAAAATGGTGCTCAAGTAACATTTCTTATCAATGTTAAAAGCAATTGTGCTGCTTAATATCTTTATGTAAACTGATATTTTTATACATCTCTTTGGTTAAAGAACAGCATTTATCTTTTGTCACATTCTAAATGTATTTACTGTCACTTTTGATGAATGCATCCTTGCTGAATAAAAGTATTTCTTAAACTAAAATGGTATTGACCCCAAACTTTTGAATGGTATTATATATTTCAGTCATGACTCCCGAGTGGACTATTTCAACCACCATTTATTAGCGTGGGGCATGGAATATACATAGGATTGAATTTGATGGATGAGATCTGCTATTGCTGCTGCTGAGCAAATGCAATCATTTGTTCAGCTTAATCAAAAATAACTCTACAATCTAATCATCTCTACAGGTGGCGCTTTAGAAGAGGAGGGATAACAAGTTATCATTATCTAAGGTACGATATATCATTATGTGGATTTGTAAGTAAATCTATCTGTCTATCTGTCTGTCTGTCTGTCTATTACAATATGGAGGAAGACATCAGAGTTCAGCACACAGATGTGAAACATAAGTCTGTATATGCATTTGTGTTTGAGTGTGTCCTTACTTTGACCATGAGTGTGTTTTATGTTAGTGTTTTGCTGTTTTGTGATGCATGGTTGGTGGCTTGACGTGCTTGCCTATTGTGCCCCCTTAACATGGTCACACTTACATCCTAAAACAGCAGGGATGAAGGGGTCAAAAGTCATGGAGGTCAGCTGTGACACGGTCTTTACCTTCCTGCACGGCACCCTCCAGACGTCTCCTTGGTTCCAAAAACAATAACAAAAATGTGTGTGTGTGTGTGTGTGTCCATGCCGGTCTTTGTCTGAAGCTTGCAAAAGACATGACCGTATATGTATGCTCTATATATCAGCTTGTGTATTTTTACAGACAGAAACTAGCATTGTTAATTCGATTAAAACCCCAAAATTCTGTCATTATTACCTCATGTTCATGTCGTTTCCATATATGAAAGTCAGTGGTACCCAATGTTGTTTTTGACTTCCAATATATGAACAAAATAACTGAAATATTATCCAAAATGTGTTTCACTGAAAAAACAAAGAAACCAAGCATATTCAATCCACATCATACTGACTCTGTGAAGCCCACAGCCAAACGTTCTATTTTCATTTGCCACTCTGCGTCCTTGTGGTCTGGAAATGACCGACCTGGCCTGGAATATTGTATTCAGTCACTTATCTGTGTGACCGCATTCATTTGTACGGTCAGTCGCTAGCTCGAATAACTCTCTGCAATGTGACTATGTCGTGGAAATGAAAAACAGTCATTTTTTTTTGTGTGTGTTTACGTGTCCTTGAGTCACTTGGAATGACAAACATTAAGTGGTTGTGGAGGGAGGAACAGCAACAAGGAGTCAACCCAATGAAGATCAGCTGCTTTAATGCTGATACTGACCTCTATTAGGCCATGAACCGGACATGTCCTATCTGTTTGAGCAGTTCAAGTCATCTTAGAATGCTTTAGTCTCCATAATTCATTTGAGAGTTCAAGCTAACTTTACCAAACTGATTTTTTTTTCTCTCCATAGGACCAAAGACAGCGATTCACAGAGAAGCAAGTGCCTAATTCGTTAAAATAGACTGAGATAACAGGGACTTAATAGGGACCTGCAAAGTGTCGACAACACTGATGCATTTTGGAATGATTGTGATGTTTGCAGGTAAGTTTGCATACTTTCATGGTTAAAGGCCTTTTGGGCTTTATTGCTTTATTTAGATAGACAGACAGGAAATCATAGAAATACGAATTAGAGCGGGAAAGGACCTTAAGTCTGGACTTCAACTCGGGTCATCTGAGGTGCAACCGCACTGTATACCGGAGCACATGCCCACATGCATGACAATGGCTCTGACATCAAACATTTTTTCAATGTATTTTAAGGTATACAACTACCCTTTGAGATTTTTACTGTATAAATGCATTTGGCAGATGGCTTCATCCAAGTAACTTTGCATTGAAGGGATACACTTTTTATATAAGTCCATGTACGTGTAACCCCTCCTGTTTGAACCACCCACTCCAAGCGGGACTCGAACCCAGGTCTGCCAGTATGAGAGTCGGACGCTCTAACAAGGAGGCTAAAGGCTGAAATATCTAGCCTCAGTCGCTAGGGCGTCTACTGAGATCAGAGGAGTGAGGTTTTTCAGGAAAGCAGAATGTTCTTTTGAGTGAATTTCTATACTTTATCTGTTTGAAATGGTAATTTAAAAAAATAGTTACCACAAAACGAGTCTGAAATAAATTGCTGTTAAATACACTTTTAAATCTATGTTCTCTTTTTTATATTATTTGTAATGTCTGAGATGTATTAAATTTACCAGATTATTTTTTATTTTATCTGATTCATTTTTGGGAGTCAGTTAGTCCCCCACCATAATGATCGTACCCAAAATCTCTAACCTAAGTTTTTCTGCTCCTCAAAAAGCAGTGGGAGCATCTGGAGGGAATGTTATGCACAAAACCAGCAAAGCTACTTGGCTTCAGCTTCGAACAGAATTTCAGTAGGGTGTCGTGGCAAGCACTAAATAAATTGGCTAATGACACTGCATTTCCATCATGTTGGAAAGAGCTGTTAGCGATTGGCTTTGAAAGGGATGTTCTCAATCTCTGACACATATATCTTCAAACTGGAATTCATGGAATGCTTTTCCCCAGAGCAGGTGCTTCCCGAAACCTCAGCCAATTCGTGTGCTCCTAATTGAAGATCATATGTGCATGGGACAGTAAATGCACGTCTGTATATAAGGAGCAAAACATAGTCATTAAATTGTGTGTGTGTGTGTGTGTGTGTGTGTGTGTGTGTGTGTGTGTGTGTGTGTGTGTGTGTGTGTGTGTGTGTGTGTGTGTGTGTGTGTGTGTTACCAATGTTATCAGTTAAAAGATTATCAGAACACTATTAATTGTAATGTAATTTTTTTTCTAACTAAAACGTGATAAATGGAACACACCAGGCGCCTCGTTATCAGGTTCATACATGGATGTGTTTAAAAGAAGCCCCAATTTATCATTCAAAATACATTTTGGCCAGAGAAATGATAATGTATTATCTGCCATGTACAGCTCTGTGGCTCCACCACACAGGAAGGAAGGCATCAATAGGACAAAGGATATCCACAGAGACAGTATGGAGCCAGAAAGACATTCTTTAAAGTCTCTGTTTATTAATTCAATAGTGGTACCCCCCCCCCCCCCCCGCCTTTTTTTGTTTTGTTTTATTTTGTTTGTTAAAAGCATTAGAATGGGTGTCTAAAACATCTTCCATAAAAACAGGCAAAATAACACAACCTATGAGACCTATTATGTGGAATACTTGATTCTGATGAATTAATCATGGCATTTATTCTCCGTCATTCATGGCAACGCTGTGCATCAGTCCACTCATCCGAGTAACCGGAGTTACTTTCATGTCTCTCGTATCATGCACAGATCTAGTTTTATTCGCAACTGATGCAACTTCTATAATGTTATTGATTGTAGTGAAAATGACCTTAATTAAATATTAATATTACTGTAATATTGTTGCAGCATTCATCTTGTTGCCTGTTTGATTTTTTTCTTAGCGGGAGCTTAAAGACAATATACAGCTAAGATTCTAAAATAATATTTCATGATCGCATATTTATTTTTTTAGGATCGGATAATAAGTGAGGCTGGGACACTTGGTATGCTGATACTTAAATCAACATGTGAAGTAAGGGAACATGTTAATGTTATGTAAATGATATAAAGTCAGCACAATTCAAAGAGATAAAACTGACTAGGAAAACTAGATACTTTTCTGTGATCTTGAGTTTGATCTGCAAACAGAATCAGAATGAAAAGAATAAACTGCACCAGCCAGCGCAGAATAAACATGAGAGAGAGAGAGAGAGAGAGAGAGAGAGAGAGAGAGAGAGAGAGAGAGAGAGAGAGAGAGAGAGAGAGAGAGAGAGAGAGAGAGAGAGAGAGAGAGAGAGAGAGAGGGGGATCAAACAAATAAACATGACATGGTGAAAAAGAAACAGTAATAAGTGTGAAAACAAAATATATGAGCTGGATCATACATCTGTGTAGAATAAAACTTTAGTCTTTGCAAAGTCTTGGGTTTAAGTAAACACATTGTGCCTTCATCGCTGTTAATCCCCCCCCCCCCCCCCACCACCACCACCCCCCTCCAGTTTTATGCACGGGCCTTTTCAGCTGAGTCAGAGGCCATTCACCACTTGGGGCCATAACGCCCTGTGACAGCTAAAAAGCCTGTAGTGTCCCGGCTGCCAGAATCCTCTTATTCACTGCACTGGTCTGACCCCCGCCCCTCTCCCGCTCTCACCATGGATACAGTCACCAGAAGCATCATCAGCCAGAGCTGTGCACAACTCGACCTCGACCCAGCGCTGCAGATGATTAACTTTGATCCATTCCATGTTAAAAAATATAGTGCTTTTAAATAAAGTGGATTTAAGAATCTGCTCTGACATTATCCTTTAAATGACTGATCTACTGAAGGCCGAATCCCTGTGTTGGAAAAAATGAAACATGAAGTTGAGAGGTATGAATTGCTATTAGGGGCCCATATATCTTCTCACTGCAGTAATTGCGCAATTCAACTTAATGGGGAGAACATTTGGATCAAATCCTTTCAGGCACATTTAAATGTATACTAATACTTATATTAATAATGGGTAACTATGCAGGAAGTAATGCTGGACAAATGAGTAGTACTACATTAACGCTTGAGCTACTACTATTAACTAATATAGAAACAAGATGAGATATTTTCTTATTATGTAATCAATAATCACAGAATGAGATTGGCTTCATTAGGAATTAATAACTGTGACAAATTATAAAGAATTACTAATGAGTTACTTATCACAACATTAACATGTCTGAGATGTGAGCAGTGTTTTTAAAAAATGTTTTACTCACAACATGGTCATAAAATGCCTCACTACTTACTCAACCAGTCTCTGGACCATTATTTTAAAGTGAAAAAATTAAAGTGTTCCTGTAGACTGATAAGTAATGCATTTTATGACTATATTCAGAGTAAAAAAGATTATTCATTTGGTCTCAGACACAATAATGTTGAGATTAGTAATTCATTAGTTCTTTATAATGTGTCATAGGTACTTTGCAAATATTGATAAATAAATATTGATTACATAACAAGGAACTATCTATTTAATGTAGTAATACTCATTTGTCCTGCATTACTTCCCAGAGGTGCAGAGTAAAGTCATGAGTGAAAGTACAGATGCCTTGCAGTGAAAATTACAAGTTACAAGTCACCAATTCCAATTTTTTTTTAAAGTGTCCGATTTTAACAGTACTTAAATATTTTACTCATTAACTGTTGGCTCAAAAATGCACTAGTCCTCGACACCCCAGTGAAAATAAGAAACATTCGATTTGTAAGATAATAAATATTTTTTATTTTTTATTTTACATTCAAAATAAAACTGAAATATAATTTGACAACGGCCTCTAAAATGTTTTCAAACTCACAAGTCTCAGTTAAGCGCAAGTGCTTAAAAAGGGCATAAGTAAACCAATATCCTTCTAAAAAGTCGCTTTCATATAGCATATATATATATATATATATATATATATATATATATATATATATATATATATATATATATATATATATATATATATATATATATATAATATGCAATATATATGCAATATTTATACGCTATATACAATGTAGCATATAAATCTCATAATGTTAAGTCAAATGAAATAGTTGAAGTCTACTTGCACTGGTTTCGGCCTCATGACCGGCTGCAGTTATGATGTTTCAGCAACTAATGCGCTCGCATTCACAAGATATATGCCCTTAGATGGTGATATCGCTTCTTTATATGCAGAAAAAGTTTAGTTCCATGCTAAATGTAATGTGTAATTGCATCCATCAACACAAATGTATTGGAGCAAAAAGTACATTTACTTATTTAAAAATGTAGTCAAGTAGAGAGTAAAAGTTGCTAATATCTTTAACTCATTAAAACTACAAAGTAGCTGAAAAAATACTTAAGTATACATTAACTAATTACATTTGCTCAAATGCTTTACCTTCCTGCATTATTACCTATTAATGATGGACCATTATTCTAAAGTGTTACCTTATTAAGATTTCACAAGTTAAACGTTTTCCTTTTTTCAGAGGCAATTTTCGACAATTATGGAAATGTTATGATTTTGATCATGACAATTCTTAACTACAGCTGTGTGCCACGAATATGAATGTTTTGAAATAAAACCGCTGTGGTGCAGACAGTGAAAGAGATATAATTCTGGAAGGTTTGATTGTATATACACTTCCTGTACAATCTCACCATTGGGACGCATTTTTTTAGTGATTCTGGCAGATGTAGATAGACACCATCAAAACCACAAACTGGCTTTGTGCCATTTTTGTGTGTGTGTGTGTGTTTTTTTGTTTTTTTTTGATAATTGTTGTAAGGAGCATATTATATTTAATACATACTAGATACAAGCATACAATAATATTTTGATTCACTGTGACAATTATAATATTCTGGCACTCATATTAACCCTCTGACACCAAATACAAATGGCCGTAATTCCATGAGGAATAGACCAATACAAATTAGTCAATTCTCTGCTATGTTTATCAGTATACCACAGATAGCACTTTAAATGTCATTGTGGGCTTTTTGTTTTATTTATAACAACATAAATTCAACATGCTGACAAAACCGGTGCAGCTTAACCTCTCTTGTTCCAGGACACCAGACAGGTAAAATCACTTTTATTTTAATTTCTCTGTATTTGTTGTTTACATTCCGCAACTAAAATTCCCTGAAGTGGACACCATGTGTGTATTCCATTCAGTGTTTGTGGTCATAGGAATTTGGCTATGCACCTGTAATCATTATTCAGTTTCTTCAGTTATTTCAGAAATTCATAACAATTGTAACAAAAGTAACTATAAAAGGTATAATTTAAATACCATTGACTGCCATTGACTTGCATTACAACCCTAAATGCAATACATGTCTCTCAAATACATAATTTTGAAGAGGGAAAATGGTAATGATTATATTATTGATTTGAAGTAAAACACAATTAAGATTTATTTGCACTTAATTCATCAAAGGGATTTTACCCACTATGCTTCTTTTTATAATCAAATGTCAACATTCAAAATCAGTCAAAAAGCTTTGTTTCACAGTTACACAAGCCGTGCTTCAATGTTGTTTGCTTTTAAGTTTACACAGTCACCAGAGTTCATTCTTTTACATGAATTTAAACTATTTTTTTAACTTCTTTTTTCTCTCTCTCCCCTACATCTTCTCTATTTGTCATACTTTCTAACAGCTATAGCATAGACCAGCAGGTCATTGCACTTCTCCATCTGTCTCCATAGGCCCATTCTCTCAGTAACATTCTCCCACTCCATGTCCTAATGCCTCCATGTTCTCTCTTTTTTTATTTCTTTTCTTTTTTTTTTACTTTCTGACTGCTTGCCAAACCACAGTTATTTGTTGTCTCTTTCTTAAGTGCTCTTGCTATTAATTCAATTCTATTCTGTGCCATAATCATCTCTCTCTCTCTCTCTCTCTCTCTCTCTCTCTCTCTCTCTCTCTCTCTCTCTCTCTCTCTCTCTCTCTCTCTCTCTCTCTGCAGCTGATCATTCCATGGATTAGCTGTCAAGGATGTTATTTTATTATTTATTTATTTATTTATTTATTTATTTATTTATTTATTTATTTATTTATTTATTTATTTATTTATTTATTTATTTATTTATTTATTTATTTTTGGGGGGATTCAAACTAAATATCTGGAGTGTGATCTTCTTCTTCTTATGATGCATAATATTAAAAAAAATAAAGATAAACAAAAATAATTGCTTCCAAAAATCTGCAGAGACTTTGTTTATCTCTGGTTTTGATGAAATCGGTATACAACAGCCTGCTTCTTTCATCTTTATTTAACCGGGATTCTGTTGATTAATTAGTGCATTAAAAATGTTCTAGAAATGAAACACACAAACACACACTTTTCTCTGTGCTCATATAGAACCATAAGTCCGAAGTTCAGCTGCTTAACAGCGAGGAATTTGAAGGAAGATAAATGAAATTGTGGAAGTCAAACAGGACTAGGCCCTTTCCCCTTCCGTCTCAAAGTGCTTATCACGCCATTATTTGAGAGACAGGAGTTACAGAGGCTTCCTTTAGTGATAATAAATGATATGAACCACAAAAACAAAATACCTACACCAACAAGACTAGCCTATTCTTTTGCTCTGTGTGTTTCTTTGATTATCTTCAGTCTAGGCTATCACAGCATTCTAATGTGATAGCCCATGCCGTGCAGAACCAGGCCAACCAACAGTGGAGGACAAAGGTAACTTTAGGCATTTGGTTTGTTTTACTTATCCGTGATCCAGCCTTCGCTAGAGAGCAACTGATACAGAGCAGGAGGCAGATAAAGGATGCTTGGTTCCTTATTGCACAGCCTGTGACACATGACATTTGCTGGCTGGCATGTTGATCACTCAGGAGACTGAAGACCACAAGAACATTTAAACTGGCAGTATATGATGATAAAATATTTACCCAGTGTTGCACTGCACCATGAAAGCATCAATATTTATGAAGGCATTAACACTGAAAATAAATCTTGTTTTAGTCTCATTAGCCCTCTTTTCATCATGCATGCATTGCAAAAAAGGTATGATCAATAAGTTATGTTCACAACATATGCTTTTACATTGCTTTAACGCATCAAAATAAGTTAAGCACTTTATAACTTAATTAAACCTTTTTTTAAAGCCATTTTATTGTAATTTAAGTTGAAATGACTTAAACATCCAAGTTGATTGTATACTTAATAATTTAAGGCAGCAACCTTTTTACAGTGTTAAGATCTAAATTCGAATAGAACTTTTAAAGTTTATGGAACCTTTTAGGCAATTAATCCAATGGTGATACCATTAATTTCTTAAATTAACTGGATTAGCTAATTAATTTAAAATAATATTTTAGATTAATTCAGAAAAGCCATGAAAATTGTTGTTATTTTTAAGTTTTTAAGTTGTATGAACACTTCTAAGATAAAAAATAATAATAATTGTATAGGAATGAATGGGTTAGTCTTATTTACTGTCTAAAGTGGCAGTTCAGAAAAACATTAGGTTACTTATAACCCCGTTTAGTTTGATTTGTTGTGACAAGTAGCATACCCTCTGATCTGAGATGAAGATGAAGAGAAAAATAACAAACGAATAACTTCCTTCTTTTCCGACAATTTATCAAGCATCTTTCAGCCTTCTCTCACGAGAATGACCCGCGTACTTCCTAACAGACTCTTCTGCGACCGAGATAAATCTTAACTACAGTAAAATCCCCTTCTTCGACATTTCCGAAACGATATTCAGAGCCTTGGGGATACTTTATGTTACAGATGGGCATTTTAACAGGGGCTAGACACGTTGCTGTCCTTCGAGTTTCATAATATTTTAAGATAGTCTACAAGTGATTAGGGCATTAACAAAACGAGGGGAACACTAAGACCTAACTTAATGACGTGATTTGATCTAATCTTCGCTAATTGATGGGTTTCGGTGAAAAGCGAGCCGTAAAATCGAAGAGTGCTTGATAATATATCCTTACTGAATTAATCCCACATAGGGAGCTCATATGTGGGATTAATTCAGTAAGGATATATTATCAAGTACTCTTTGATTAGGAAGTAAATAAAACGTATCCGCTTGGTTTACCTTATTCAGCCTACTATAATTGTGTAATGTCAGATTAATTGCAGCTATGTTCCTTCCTAGGCTACATAATTTGGAGAATATTAATTGTCAGTTAATTCTAGTTTCTAATTCGAATGCAGTAAGTGTAATATATTATGAGGTGAAACAGTGTTTTAGATCTAGTAAGCTAATAATGAGCTGTCCAGAGTGCTGAAGACCACGATCGCTTTCAGATGAGGTCAATACTTCGTGTTAGCCTACTTGAAGCCAGCTATTTTAAACCATACAAACCCGTTCATAAGAATTTCTTAGGCTAAATATCGTGTCCTAAATATGCTACTTTATGTAGCTAATAAATCACTAAAAGATTTGGCAGTTAACCGCAATGCTCTTAACTAACGGGTATTCTATTCCAGATGTTTTCTCAAACATTTAAGTTAAAGATGATATTTCATGTTTACGTATAGCCTATCATTTATGTCAGCATCACTATTTTCATTTTCATATAGCCTATAAAAACGTCGAAGAGTAGCCTAGTCTATATGGCTTCTACAATTATTGTATATAATTGATATTATGCAATGAATTATATCACTTTCATTCTGCAATAAAGATAATGACAGTAGGCTACTGTTTTCCCGATGTATCCGTTTGATTGGCTACTTGATCCTAACGCATCCTAACGATCCAAAGCCCTCGAGCGGCGTTCTGTTGCCATGGTTACCTTCCTCAGCCGAATGACACTTCTCTATTTGTCGACAAGTGAGAATGTGCTTTCTAAAATGTTGTTTAAAATGCCCCCTTGTACAATTATAGAGTCAACCCTGTTTAATGCAGGCTACTTTGCAAGATGCCCAACAATTTGTTTTTACATCTTTTGGAGGGGCTTAAAGATTAGTAGGGAGGGTCAGACCGCGCCAAAGCCCCCCATAATTCGAAAACTGTCTTGAGTCCTGATGCCGTGAACACTGCTTCAGTGACTCAATCCTGTCACTGTAGCCTACTGACATGAACCGAGCTCAGCGAGCAATAATCAAATCAATGATTTTTATTAACCCTTAGTTATTTTTTCTTCGTTTTCCGCTCAGAGGTGCTACACTTTTCCCGTCATAACCGTCCTGTCTCTGTTCAGAAATCGTAAGTGTAATGTTTCCCAAAGGCTTCGTGCTTTCTTTTCATTTAGCTACACCTTTAAAGGAAGTTTCACGTCAGTCGAGTTCACTCAAAGAATTCTTTACAGCAGAAATAATAAACAACAACAACAGAGACAAAACAACTTCGCTCGAGCGCCCTGGGTGCGCTCTCTGTCACTGATTCCCTCTTTCACATGAGCATTCCGTGCACACTTTAGCGCCTTCATTCGCTCAGAGAAGGGCGGGGCTTAACGCGCCTCCCTCTCTCTCTCTCTCTCTCTCTCTCAAACACACACACACACACACACGGTACGGAGTGAGAGAAAAGAGCGTCCCGAGCGCTCAATCCTGTCACTGTACAGACATGAACCGAGCTCAGCGAGCAATAATCAAATCAATGATTTTTATTCTTAGCAATTAACACTTAGTTATTTTTTTTCTTCGTTTTCCGCTCAGAGGTGCTACACTTTTCCCGTCATAACCGTCCTGTCTCTGTTCAGAAATCGTTCAATCGGTTGCGCTGGATCTTTCGTGCAAGACAATGTGTGTGGAGAGCGATGGATGTGAAATCGAGGGGTGCAGCAGTTCGGATGAGGTGCACACGCTGTCTGGAAGCATGAGCCCGACTCTTAAATCCAGTCCAGACCTGCATCCCTGCAGACCTGGGCAAAAATTCTGTGCCGCATTACTCCGATGCCGGACTCCGCTCGTTGCCGCCGGGATTCTGAGTTTTGGAAATGTGCTCAATTACATGGACAGATACACCGTAGCAGGTAAGGCCAGTATTCCCTTAGTGTATATAGGCTACTTTTTTTTTTAAATATAGCCCAGAAGAGCAATAACGGCTATTTGTATCGTTTAATGTTTAACTTAAGGAGGTTTCAGTTCAACACATTGACCAGGGACATCACATCAAACATTAACATTAAGTCAATTGATCATTTGGACGCGCTATCTCGCTGCACACGTGACGAGTTTTATTGAACAGGTTAAGACCGTATTTCCCGCAGCTCGTACAGTCTACTGTGATTTAATCAAACCATTCGTATAAGAGGTCCCGTTGTGCTAACCCTTTATTGATTACTATTGTGAGTGATCTTGGATCAATCTAATCTGACCCTGTCTCGCAAAAGAGTCAAAATCCACAGACTTGCAATGGATGGTTCCATGTAACGTAAGTCTAATTTTATGTCATTATGAGTTTTTTCCCCCTTCAAATAAGTGTCCATCTTACACTGGCTCTTATAATAAATTACTAATAACAATGTGCCAATACAGCAGCTCCACACAATATAGCTCGTGCATTATGTAGCCTACATTTTATATGTGATTCAAATCACAAACGAATTTATTAGCTAATCAACGAATAGCCTATACAGTTTATAGAGACACTGTCCAAACATAGCATAGACTGCGTTACAAACATACCTCATTTAAAGCATTAGCGCTATACTCGAGGATATTACAGTCCATAGTAATTTAGAGCAAACTTCTCGAGGGACACATCGTATATCCATGGTTTTATAAATAGTAACCTCAATAGCGCTACACACAAGATGCCCTTGAAGCAAGTTATTCAGGAATAAAGGGAGAGCGCTGCCGCGGTCTGACGTGTTTCCATAGAAACTAGAACCGATTTAATCTACTAGTTTTTATGTTGTCAAATTTAGCATCCCTCCAAAAGTGCGGATTAATTCAGTTTTTTTTGTATGGGTACTTGGTGATCTGAGGCGACATGCAGCTGACATTTGCTCCTGCTCACTCTAAGAGGGGTAATTTTCATGAATAACTCATGATAAGCGATTAGAGATTTGGAGTGCGCTATTAGCTAGGGATTTCTGAGATGCGAGATTTAGGCTATAGCCATCATCAATAGTGGACACGGCTCCTTTAATCCAGTTCCCCTCTTTGCTTTACTTGTTAGGCTATATACATTTTTGTCTTCTGTTTCTTTACAGAAATTGGTCTCTTTGTGATTTTCATTGATGAGATGTAAGTTGCCAATTCAACTTGTTCTGCACTTGCTTCTTTATCAAGTGGAGCTTGTGAAATATATATATTTTTATTAAATACGCATATAGCCTGCTGTGTAACATGATATTTAGTTCATGTCATTCATTACAAACAAATAAAATTGAAAAAATATAAAAACACTGTATTTTTATGACGATACCTGAAATGGAGATGTTCGCAGTGTCAGTTCTTCTGCGCTGAACATCACGTTCCCTCTAGCGCGCGCTTCACAGATACTTTTGACAGCGCGTGATGCTTGAATGGCGCGCCTCTGCAGCATGGGCTACTTTATTGTAATGGGGTGCTTTGGTTATTTAGCAAAGCCCGGGATGCCTCCGTTGTTGCAGGGTCTGCTTTTGCCAAGTCTTCTCTCGTCCTTTCGTAAAGCAAGATAAGTAAAAGGCACGTTATTTTGACAGAGGGTCACTTGTCATCACATTCGTGACAATTTTAAGATGTCAGTCAGCAATTAATAGTGTGAAGTGGAAGACGAGAAAGGGGAAAAATTAGACAAGGCAGCGTTATCGGGTCATGGCGGTTTGTGGCGCTCGAGTGTATGCTATACACTACAAGGTTCAGCAACATTACATAAGATAGTGGAGCTGTGATAACATTAGGAAAAATGTGTTCACATGCGGTATAGATTATCTCATCTAATCTCGCCATCTGTAAATCATTCTCGTTTCTTTCAAAGATTATCCTGAAAAAACAGATGTATCATCCTCTTTTATAGATAAAAATATCAATATAAGCCAAATTTCATTCGTTTACTTAACAGATAGGCTACACACTTTTGTCTATGAAGAGGGTAGTTTCTTGCTATAGAACTACTCATGTGAAATCAACCTCATGGTTTCTGAACAGTATAGATACTTGAATAGAAGGCAATTGAGAATATATATATATATATATATATATATATATATATATATATATATATATATATATATATATATATATATATATATATATTTAGAGAGAGAGAGAGAGAGAGAGAGAGAGAGAGAGAGAGAGAGAGATCAGATGAATGTTGCAGGGAGATTGCAGCAAAAAATGGTAAATTCTCAGGAGAGGAGTTTTGTAAATGTTTAGTATGCGAGTGTTGCACCAGCAGACCGAATGCTGTTGAGTTTAGCACGGATCTCTTCTACACCTCAGTGGTTGATCATGCATTATGGAAGTGTGTATGTGAGGGTGAAGCCCCCTTCATGGGTAAAGAGGAGAGGCTAGAGTTGACGCAGCCATCCTGCAGTGGTGACGGCCACTCTTTAGTATGTGCGTGTGTGTGTGTGTGTGTGTGTGTGTGTGTGTGTGTGTGTGTGTGTGTGTGTGTGTGTGTGTGTGTGTGTGTCTGTGTCAGAGAATGCTCCACACGGTTGCTGAGACCTCCTCCTCACCACTGCTGTTCAGTCATTTGTACTGCAGTCAGGCTGACACAGGTATTATATTAATGGTGTTCAGCAATGGTGAACATGTCGTGAAAGTGTGTGAGTGTTTGTCTGTGTGAGGGAAAATTAGAAATAGTACACCCAAAACAAAATTCTGTCATCATTTACTCACCCTCATGTCATTCCAAACTTGTATGACTTACTTTCTTATGTAGAACACATACAAAAATAGAGAAACAATGTCTGTTTTTTGTTCATATAATGAAACAGTGGGGTCCAATGTTGTTTTGACTTTCACAAAACATTTTTTTTTTTTAAATAAAATAAAATTCATGCAGGTTTGGAATGATTTAAGAGTGAATGATAGCATCATTTTTGTTTATGGCTAAACTATCCCTATAAAGCAAACAGAGATGTTTAGCCATAATTTAAAAGTAATTCATTAAGCCATGACGCTTTAGAATTTGCATTGTGGCCACTTAAGTTTTAGTACAGCAGTTTACTCTCACACAAACAAAATTAAATCAAATGCGCATGCAGCAATTGTTTTCAAAACTGAACAACTTAACATTTCATCCTCAGTCGTTGTCTAACATATAAAATAATTCAGTCCCGATGACTGAAATCGGGGCTAATAAATACCGTCGCTGTGAAAACACTTAATTTGAGTTTTTTTTTTTTGCTATTGAAGTCATATCATTTACTGCCAATTTCACTTTTTACAAGCCCTTCTTCCAGGCTGTGGTTGTCTTGGAATCTTTTAGCATCAACCAATGTCTCTCATCGCTGTTAGCCAGAACCAAATGTTTATTCTCTAAAAGAGAGTGTGTCTTTAAAAAAGCGGTGCGTGTCATTTTGGCCTCGTCTGTCTTATATGTTTAACTGATTGATATTCTTGTGTGTGAAAGAGAACAGCAAAGCTCTAATTTGGCTGTTTTCTCCACCTAAACAAAACTAGTGGGTGTGCAGATTTTATAGCAGAGGAGAGACAACCAATCCCTCATGAGGAACCACAGAGCAAGAACGAAGCATGGAGGGAGAAAACCATGCTGGTGAATGTGTGCTGAATCATGGGGAAAAACTTGCTGTGAGGTGTGAGCGTAATATGGTCACTGTAGGCTCATGTTGCGTATTTTTGGTGGCCGGGCAATCTGCTATAAGTCATATCTGGCTTGTCAAAGTCAAGAAGACTTTATCCTTCTTTATGTTTGGCCTGAGGTGCATTTCTGCAACATTGGGGCTGATTTGCCCTCGTCTTTCTCTCCCTATTGGCCCATTATAGTTGTCCACTATCTATATCTGTCTGTTTCTGTCTCCAACACAGCCTCCGGTGGGGCCGAAAGATCAGATTGATGGGACTGAGGTTGTGAACCATTTAGTTTGATTAAATTTGTGGTTTGGCTGTGATGGCTCAGACCCAGGGAGGCTGGCTGGCAACAGTCCCTCCAGCAGACAGGCTGAGCTCAACAACAGATTACGGTTAAGACAGGGATTAGGAGGCGCGGGGAATACCACTGGGACGTACAGACGGTGGCCACTTAACATTATTTGATCTAAGATCCTCTGTTGAGCCACCGGCCTGACGCCTGCTCTAATGAAGGCAGTTTGACTGCTAATCTGGATTATGAGGTGCAGTTTTTTTTCTTAAAGGCATCTGAGGTATGAGAATTTCTAATCTCAAGACAAGTGCTTAATTAAGTGTGATGGGTAATCAAGCAGCCCGAGGAGCTCCTTTAGGTAGAACAGGCATGTCTGCACATTCAGAACACAGGCTCAGAGTTTATGAGGGGATTTGGAGACTATACAGTACTGTACATTTTGCTGCATTGCTCTTCTGCACTAGATGGTCCAGTCTAGCTGGCTCAGCTCTAGTTCTGCCTGGACACACTCCTTGGCAGTACCTTTTTTGACACACACACGCACGCGTGCACACACGCACACGTGCACACACACACACACACACACACACACACACACACACACACACACACACACACACACACACACACACACACACACACACACACACACACACACACACACACACACACACATTTCAATTTGTGCCCCTTATGGTGTGAGTTGAAGGTGTGATAAGGCCTATCAGCAACAAAACAGAAGGAGGACAGCAGTAGTAGCACGTAGTACATGCGCTACACATACAGTCAGGACACTTTGTGCGCAGCGCATGTGCTAATACATGTGTATATTGTGTTTCTTTTATAGAATTACATATTTTAATTAATAAATAAATTGACTAGTCAGTTGTTTGTTCATAAGGAAGCTTTTTATCATGATTGGACATGTTTAGAGGCGTTTGCATAAAGGTGCCATCACATTTAGCCCGGTTCCATCCTCCTACGTACTGCTGCTAAGCTTTCATTTTTCTTCAGTACTCCTCCTGGGATTGCGGTATACACTTTGGTTTTCTCCTATCAAAGTTTAACTGGTTCAATCAGCGACAAGAGAGTGGCATTAGAAAAATTACAAACATTACAATAATGTTGTGCGCTACAGCCTATGGTTTGAGGTGCAAGCGTCACTCACAACCAAACGTTGCTCTGGGCAGATCCAATAGTTTTAAACTTCAACAAAGTACCCGCCTTCAAGGAAGATAACGCTTGTCAATGGAGAGTGGTCAGACTCTCTGTACAAATGAAATGTACGAGTCTGGACCAGGCTAATCACATTTACCATTGTTCAGCAAATTTTCACAGGTGAAATCCAATTTAATAGGAATTGATTGATGCAATTCAGAATTTCATGAAAGAACGAAAGATTTCACCATACAGATTTTGCAAGAAATTCACAATTCCTCTTCATGGCCATTGTTAGCTGAAAACTTTTGATAATGTTTGTACCTTTAGCTTAGCCGAAGCTGATTACTGTTAGAATGTTAGCCAAACAAAAGAAGGCAAATGTGACAGGAGAAAGTGTTTGTTCGTGAAGGAGCTTTTACAGTATGTGGGCAAGTATCACAGCAGTGCATTTTAAATATACCTGCCCCAAATTGGCTGTCTGTGTTGAAATGAAGCTTTGAGGTTGGCTCAGTCACTTTAGGCTTGGCTGTCGTCTCTCTCCCCTTCCCTCACTCGTTTTACTGTGATGCTATTAAAGGACTCTCAACAACAAAAACATGAAAGTAATGAAAAGCTCGCAGTAACTGAGTTTATAAGCTTGTCTCACTCTTCTGAAACCCTCACGAAGAACAAATGGCTTCCATTTCTCCCAAAGTTGATTCCATATGCATTATAATTGTTCCTCGTAGATGCAGTTATAGAGCTGTTGTGTTTACTAAGGATGTCTTTCTAAAACCTGAAATATAAATCCATTAATGTAAAGTCGTTAAAAGACGATTACAAGTTTAGCTCTTAATGCTGAAATGTATTGATGAAGGCACAGAGTATTTAATTTTCTCCATAGCTGTGCAGTTCAATATACATTAGTGTTTGAGAAACGATTGGCATACTTTAATACACAGGGTGGACGCTATTAATTAAACAAATTTTGACCTCGTATTAAAGTTCTCTCATATTGAGATCCCTTTTTGGCGTGTTTGTGTGTGTTTTTGTGGTATTGTGTTTTGCTGATAGTGCTGTAGTGATGGCAGTGGATGGAATTAGACAGTAGCTCTTCCTCCTTTTCGACAAGGCTTTTCATGTGGTCACGGCATCTATTACACAAGCACTAAAGGCCAATTCTGCGACAGCCGCCACTTCCCTAAAGACTGCTTGGCTCCTTAAGCCTTGACCTAGCCCTAAAAGATGGGCAAGAAAGTGAGTGAAAAGAACTTCCAGCCTTCCTTTATCGTTTATTTTCATTCATCTACTTCAGCAGTTTCCTTATAAAGAGCACACAACCATGACCGCCTATCTGACCTCAACAATAAGGTCAGTGTATAATATATATAGACACGAATGGGGTGTTCAGCAGGACAAATTCTCTTCTTGCAGCCTGGTGACTCTCAAAATAAACACTGACACAATCATGTCCACTAACAGCCTCTGAGAACCGGGATGCGATTTGTTCGGTTTATTTTTCAACGGGCTTGTCTTTCATTTGGCCCGTGTGATGTTCGTTTAATGTAGCATGGACGATCCAAACAAGGCAGCGCGTTTGTTATGTTTTTCCACCAGAGAGACGGCTGACGTGCTTGTTTAAATGGCACTGACCCCGTTAATATAATTGGTGGCCCGCATTTAGCTCGTTGCGTGTCCAAACAGATGCGCACTATGCGTGGGTGTTTGTCTGTTTAAAAAAAGGGATTCGCTGTGATTCTCAGCCTCAACATGTGTCTTTTTGATGGAGTGTCTAAGGGATTAAGGGCGGAGAGTTTGACAGACAGCTGTAGAGGAGGGTGGAGGAAGCGGGGGGAGGGGCGCCTAAGGGGGGAGCGCACCTGTGAGATTGGAAGTCTCAGGTATGTCACTGTGTAACAGATCAAGATCATTCAGAATGTATTGATACAAGCGTGGGAGACATCCTCAAGCTTGAACGCTGACCCATGATGGCCAATATACATTTATATAATGCTACAATCATTTTTGTTATAAGAGCCTGTATAATTTTACCATTAGTATACAGTAAAAGTGCATGAATTTATAAAATATGGTACATATACAGATTTTCATTCAACACTCAAGACATCCAAAATCAAGACCTTTTTTCTAGCCTGGATGCCAGCCGAACTTAGCCCCGCCCACAACATTTTTAGGTCGGGCGGTTCGGTCTGGACTCGATCCATAGAGGAGTGATTATGCCGGAACAGAAACTGTTCGGACCAATGAAATCATCAGGACGGGCTTTAGACGATGACGGACAGATGATAAACAGGAACGTAATCATGCACGTCATCAAATGCGCTTGGATTATATTTGTTCAAATCTTAAACGGAGAGCTTGTTTGTATATGCATTCACCTTCACAATTTCTCTCAGAAATGATGATCATGTTGTTAAATAACTGTGTATCATTAAATTGTTTTATTTTTTTGCGTGCAGACAGGGTTGCCAAGTTTTTACAACAAAACTAGACAACTACTAGCCCCAAACAAAAGGTTCTCTGGGGGTTCTCCAGGGGGAAAATGGCGTTTGGGGGGTTAAATGTGTGTTATTTTGGCAAGGTTGCCTGCTAAAATTTGCACTCGTGGGTCTATATCACATAATAGTCGCTTCAACCCGCGGACATGGAAAACAACCCGCGGGAAAAAACGCAGAATTGGCAACACAGTGCAGTTGAGCTCTGTTGACATTTGACAACTAACGTAATGCGTCGCTTCGTTGCTCTGATTGGTTGTAGGTCTATCCACTTGAGGTCTTTCCTGGTTCGGTTGAAACACGCCCCATAATCACAGCCCAATGGAGCAGTTTCAGACTCATATATGGCCACGTCAGGCTACCTTTTTACAGTATTTTACAAGAAAATTACTGTTCAAAAGTTTTTTCAGAGAGGATGCATAATTTTTTTTTTAATAGTAACGGAAAAGTGTTGTTTATATGAACCTTCTATTCATCAAAGAATTCTAAAAAAAAAAAAAAAAAAAAAAAATGTATCATGGTTGCCACAAAAATATTAAGGAGCGCAACTGTTTTCAACAATGATTATAAATCAGCATATTAGAATGATTTCTGAAGGATCATAAGACTCTTAATGCTGGCATAATGATGCTGAAAATTCAGCTTTGCCAAATAAATTACATTGATGAGAAAACAATTCATCCTAAACGTTTAAATGGTGGTGAACAGTACCAGTAAATGTATGTTTTTACTGTAGCATTTTTTCTTTTAAATTAAATTGATAAACATTTTTTACAGCGAACACAAAACCCTATCTTCCATATATCTACACACAGACAGAGACAAACGCAGTAATCGTGACATTAATGTTTCTGGATGCATCATAACAATGACTAAATCGTTCTGAAAGCATTGCGAATCCCCATAGGTGCTACAGCATAACTGAGAGATACCGGAATCTCAGATGGTTGATGACTTTTCCTAAAGTCATTTATGATTTAATCAGTTGTTCTAGAGGGTAGATAATATTCATGGATTAGGCTGATAATCTGCTCTGTTTTTAGATAAGATTTCTGAGTAAATATTGACCAAATGAAATCAAAAGAAGGGTCAGTAGGGTAAACTACTCTACTAAAGCTTAGCTTTGTCTGTAAAGTAAGCCTTCGGAAGCGTTTTATATTGCCAGGGCAAATATTTAAACTGGACTTTCCTGCAAGTCTATATTTGTAGAGTCTTATTAAGGAGGAAAAAATGTCCTCTTTCCCTCTATTCAATTGTGATTGAGTAAATAATCAGCCACAGGTGTTATGTAACATGTTATTTTCCAGATTATAGTCTAAGCGTGTATGTATGTGACTACACGGTGTGACACACTGTCAGTGTCTGTAGGTAAATAGATGCTCAGACCTGTGACTGTATCTGTCCATTTTGTGATATCTCTATTAATGCAGGGATGAAAGGATAGGCCTAATGAAATATAATCTCTTCAAGCCAGTATTTGCAGCATTCTTCCAAAGCTTGCAATTATGCACATCTATCAAATATTGCATGCATCTCCTTGTATGCAATCTATTTATATTTGAGAACATATGGTTTTGATTGTCACCCCGACACATTACATGGCAGAAACACTTTCCCCTCAGCAGGAAATCTTGCCCTGGTGTTTCGGGGCGTGTGTGAAGTGTAGATGTGTCGAGTTTAAAGGCTCAGGTGTGCACGGAGGAACAGGGTGTGTTTTTTTCAAAACCTCAGGGTGACAGTCACACGCCAACGTCCTACCCTGTACATGTTTGAATTCCCGTGATTCTTTAACTAGACTCATTCATTTCTCAGAGCCATTCACTAGTCCTAAAAATAACCCCTTGTATACTATGGAGACAAGTATGCTTTTATGTATGCTGTATAGTACGCCGAGACAGAATGGCCACAGGGAACCCCGGGACTTTTCCTCACATTTATGTTGTTGCTAAAGATTTCCATTTCATATCAGTGCTGTTCTTTTGAACTTTTGATTCATTAAAGTATTGTGGAAAAGGTATCAGTTTTCCACGTGCATATTAAGCAGCACAACTGTTTTCAACACTGATAAAATGAAATGTTCCTTGAGCACCAAATCAGCATATTAGAAGGATTTCTGAAGGATCATGTGACTGCTGGCTGAATATTCAGCTTTTCACACAGGAATAAAATATATTCAAACAGAAATAGTTAATAATAATTAAGTACGCTATAACTTTTGACACTCTGGTGGCTGATAAACAAAACTGCATGCGTCTTGTGGAAGAACATTGTAGTTGGAGCTACTTCTCTGTTTATGTACAGTATATGAAGCATGGGCGTTGGAACCTTTGTGTGTTGGTGGGACAAGACCATCTACTTTTTACGACCAATGATGTTGGACCCACTCACTTTTATCGTCTCTAATTCAGCACGTCTGTTTACCTAGCCCTAACCAAGAAACACGTTAGATGCTTGATTTCCACTTTTCTAATATTTCATCAGTTTTTATTGAAAATAAATGCCTTTCCGAGCTGATATGTGATGGGAAAAGGGAGTAGAGTGAGTTCGGCAAAAGGCGGATTCGAACCTCTGATCGATTTGTGTCAAAACCTGATTACATGCGTCTTACCCCTACACTATAGCCAAGGTAATGTACTTGGTCCAATCAATCATTTAGTAAACGGTGGTATATTTGTAATAAATGTAAACATGGCATCTTAATGTTTCTCAAGTAAAAAAAAAAAATTCTGAGAGGACCCACCCACTTTTTATTTGCTTCTGACGCCCATGATATGAAGAATCACACAGGTACAGGGCAGTAGCCCTGGGCAGTAGCCCCTCCACAATGATTGTCATCCCGCTCATCGTCTAAAATAATCTGAATATAAACACTTTATTATAGGTGTACCACCATAGTAATTCAGATTAAGACAAAAATATGGTTTGGAAGATGGATTCATTATGTACTCGCTCATTAAATTTCGAACAAAAAATGTTACATAGTGTACATTTAATAGAATTTCATATTACAGTTTTAACTGTATTTGTGGATTTTTTTTAAATGATTCATAAAAATTTTTTACAGGCCCCAAACTTTTAGATACATATTCAATATAGAGAGGTTGTAAAGAGAAAGAAAGTTCTGACATTGTGAGCCCATAGGCCACAGCATTGCAAGTCAGTGTTGTGCCTCAGCCCCTTTATTTAACAACAAAGAGTAAAAATTACTGTGAATACGTGAACTAGATAATAGAGCAAGGCTATATTTGTTGTGAAACTGACGTAAGTCCCTGGCTGTTTCAGGCACAGTCCATTACTTGCTGTATGACAAATACCTTACCTTATAGAAAACACCTTAAGACCTTAGTTTCCTTTAAGGATTAATTTGGCATTCTTACCAAGTTAGCACAATAGTTTGAGTTATTTGGCCACACCAGAACATAATAATTACCCACAACTAACGCCTAAAATACCCGTGTATGTGTGTGTGTTTGTGTGTGTGTGTGTATGTGAGGTGTGTGTCTCCACCTCACTGCTGTGGAATGTGGAGGTAGCAGGAATTCCAGTGATGCAGTTTTCCCACAGTTACCTCCGAGTTACCCACGGCACAGAAAGGTGCTTATCATAACAAAATCAATACAAAGCATCTAGATTTAAACGGCCAAAACCACTTCTTTATGGCTTTTATAATCTCACACATATTTGTCTGCAGCATAAAATACAAATCTAAGCAATACTGTATCTTGAAAGTGTCTTGCACTGTTCTGCATTAAACTAGACCAGGAAGAAATGAGATTTATCTCTAATTCATGAAGGAGAAAGTGAGATGGATTACTGTGCTAGGGACTCTCTCGGCTGTTCTCAATGAGAGTGGATGAAAATAGTGCTTTGCATAGCAAGAAATGGATGTAATAAAAGACGCTGGGACAGATAAAAATGATCAGGAGGTCTCTGCGTGATTGCATGGGTGTGTGTCTGCGTATTGATTGCATAGAATAGAGGTTTCTGGGGCTACAGTTGATTTCAGACTACAGACCTTGAATACGTGCCGCATGTGGATCTCTTCAAGCAACCCGGTTCTGATGCTTTCAATGTGTTCATCACAGGGTTATATGACAGGGTTGTGTACCTTTTAAATTCTAGTTAGTTACTAAATATAAAGTGAGTAGAATGTATTTCTGCTAAAAACGCTTCTAGTATAGTATTTTCCGTGTGACCCTGGACCACAAAACCAGTCATACATCAAAAGTACTTTTTTTTTAATTGATATTTTAAGACCTTCGATGCAAAAGCGTCTAAGTCTGTCTGAGGGTGTTTTTTTAGTTTTTTGAATAAGCATTTTTGTCAGGCTCCTATGTATAGGTTTCTACCTAAGTACCGGTACTTCTGAATGGGCTGAGGCTGGGATTTAGTGGGTTTGAAGCCACGGAGGCCATTCACTCAGAATCGTTATCTCATTTTTGACAAAAAGCTTTTAGAGGATTTTGCATCTGAACTCTTCATTTATTTAACATCTGAAAGCTGAATAAAAAAGCTCTCCATTGATGTATATTTGTTAGGGCAATATTTGGCTGAGATACAACTATTTTGAAACACAAATGAGGCTGCAAAAATCTAAATATTGATAACATCGCCGTTTAAGCTGTCCAAACAAAGTCTTTAGCAATGCATATTACTAATAATAATTAAAGGAAAAAAATGTATGACTTTTTTTTGGTCCAGGGGTCACACACACACACACACACACACACACACACACACACACACACACACACACACACACACACACACACACACACACACACACACACTTCAATACTATCATATCATGGACGTGGATCATATCAATACTACTTTGTCCAGCTGTGGGACGCACTTTTTTCTTAATTGTCTCACAATTTTTAACACTGCATTGTAAGTCCAAATGAAAGGCGGTTGAAATTCAAGACAGATAGATAGATAGATAGATAGATAGATAGATAGATAGATAGATAGATAGATAGATAGATAGATAGATAGATAGATAGATAGATAGATAGATAGATAGATAGATAGATAGATAGATAGATAGATAGATAGATAGATAGATAGATAGATAGATAGATAGATAGATAGAAGTTATTACTGTTCTCTTTGTGGTTCTCTAAGATTATAAATGCTATTTCTTCTGAATCCGGTTTTGACCCTCTGTTGGATGAAGAATCTTAGCTTTCTTTAAAGTATAGCTAAAACGGGTCCGTACAGCATAAATCAAAAGAGAAAACCGTGAAACATTTATCTGTTTTCAATCAATTGGTTATTATAACTGACTGAAAATATCATTTTTTCACACACATCTGTCAGTGGTCTAAAGCTCATGGCCACTCACACAGAGCAGTAGGCTATGGCTACAGTCTAATGCTAAATTGAGCTTGAAAGACCAGCTCTCAACATAGGCTTTTTCAGACCAAAGTGTGCTGGAATGCCCCATCCAATTTAGCTCTCTCCTTTTCTCCCTCTCCCTCTTTTCCCTCCAGTTTTCATTTACTCGGTCTCATGACACCTCTTGACTCTCTTCTCTCTGTTTACTTTCACTCTAGGTTGAGAGTGAAACACTGTCAATTGGTTCATTGAGAATAGTTGGGCTCGTTGTGCTGTTTGAAGCTGTATTGATTGAGCTCTTCTCCTAAGACATTTTCTGAACAGCTTCAAAGATGTTTCGGCCAGAGTAGACAGTGAATTTCTTTTTGTGCTCGAATGCAATTAATGGACACAAACTTTAAAATTCACTAAGAACTATGTTTTGGATTAACATGATGCTTTAAATCAAAATTTTTGGGACTTTAAGGTGACATAATGTAGTTACTATACATACTTACTATATTAATAACAATAAATTATGCAACCCTAGCTAAACCAAACCCTAACTGTGAATACATGTAGTTACTTAATATTACTCAGTCGTTATTTGAGTAAGTACAATGTAACTATGCCACCTTAAAATAAAGTGTAACCAATTTTTGCATTGGTTAAGAGATTCAGTTTATCATCTCAACATGTTTGTCTGAGGGATATGGGCTTATTAATGATGTTTCACTATAGGTTTGCACTTTGAATGGGAACAGCAGTAATTAAGAAAGATAATCAAGCACTTCAGCACTTTTATTCAGGACTAATTATTATTCACAGAATCGGGCACTGTTGACACCCCCCTGGGTGAGACCCACCCCACTCCTACACAGCTCTTAGAGAACAAAGAGAAGAAAAGGAGAATAAGCAAAAGAGGCATAGCGAGTGAGAAAAGCCAAATTAAATCTCGTTACAGGCAAAAAACAACAAAAAGCCCTCATAATTACAGTAATCCCTTTCTGTGTTATGTAAAAATTAAAATAAAATAAAAACAAAGCATCGGGATTAGGCTTCAAATGGAGCTTGTCTAATGTCAGTCAGCAAAACGTTAAGCCAGTTAATGGCTCTACGTCATCAGATGATGTTGGTCTTAGTGTGTCTGCTGTTCAAAAGGTCGGGTCAGTACAATTCTTTTATGTTTTCTAAAGAAGTCCTGCTCACCAAGGCTGCATTTATTTGTTAAAAATGACAGGAAAAACGGTAATCACTTTTTCAAAAGTTTGAATAACTTTTAAAATATAATTTATTTCTGTGATGGCAAAGTTAAATTTTCAGCAGCCATTACTCTTCTTATTCTTATTATGCTGATTTTTATTTTTATTTTTTGGAAACCATGATAAATTTGATGAATAAAAGTTCAAAAATAGACATTTTTTTAGCATTATTAATTTATCTACTGTCACTACCGTCTCTGGCGTGATGACTCTGATCCTTCGAATATTCCTATTTAATAATTGTTTAATTGGCGCGTCAACCTCAATAAACCTGTCTCTTGTGTGATACCTCAAACTTTCGAATATTCCAGTTTAATATGATTTCTGACCTGTAAGGTTGACAGAATAATAATCTTACACTGTGTGTTAATAGTCCAGAGGAGAACTGGCACCCCGACTGAGTCTGGTTTCTCCCAAGGTTTATTTTTCTCCATCATGCCCTGATGGAGTTTTGGTTCCTTGCCACTGTCGCCTTTGGCTTGCTCAGTTGGGGACACTGAAATTTCAAAGTTTTCAACTAAATATACAAATAAAATGAATTACTAAATTAACTATATCACTGATATGCCCACATTGTCGTTATATGATCAATTAAAATAAGCTGATAGCCATAACATCACCGTTTTCTCCAGAGCGACTGTACAGCCAAACCAAACTTTGTTGCTATATTTTCACTGTTTAACACTGTGAAGCTGCTTTGAAACAACCATCATTGTAAAAGCACTATATAAATAAAGTTGACTTGACTTGACTCACTTTTGATAAATACAATTTTAAAAAAAAATAGAAAAAGGAAATTCTACTGACCCCACACGTTTAATGAGTAGTGTATATGCTGGTGTACATCTTACACATTTAAATTTGACAGTATATTCACGTAATACCACTTATATTATTTGCAATTAGCAAATAATATTTATGACTGTTTAAAAAAAAATCACCATCCCAAATCTAGTTTCAATTGGAAATATCTCGACACAGGAAAGAAAACTGCTCGTCATGTGATTTTTCATTAGAATCTGAGAGAAGGGAAGGTAATTGAAGCTTCTGGTTGGCAGTTAACATTAGCATCCAACAGGATGGTATCAGATCAGGCTGATTAGTAAGGGTGGCCATAATTGCACTCCAGCGTCTGCCAACTGCTTTCTGTCCAGCTAAATGTGATCCACAAAATTGCTCAGTGTAGTCAGCAGCTCATTTAATGAAACGAGCAGCTCATTCAGAGCCTCTGTGTGAAATATCCACTATATAAATTTATAGCGAACATTACTGCCAATGTCTACGGTTTCTAAACATCTTTACTCATGTGCCTCAGAAAACCACTCTAGTTCTGTACCAGTGTGTATAAGGAGTAGGTGTACTGATATTTATCTGCTACCATACATTCACTGACCGTACTCACTCCGACAGTGTTGTTGAGTATTTAAGGAGGATTCAGGCAGCCTGGGGATTTTTCTGCGCTCCAGTGCATTCTGACCACTGCACAGCTATACGTCTGACACATGGGCTCACTCTCCGGAGGATAATTCTCTTATGAATTATTAATGGCCAAATACTATGCTGTTTCTGCATAGCACCTCCGGACGAACAATATTTGTATGCAATATTTAAAAGCAGCGTAGAATAGTGTTTTAGTGCACGAATAGTGTGTGTTGGTGAAGAAGCCCTGCAGTGCACACTGTGCATAGCACCTCCGGACGAACAATATTTGTATGCAATATTTAAAAGCAGCGTAGAATAGTGTTTTAGTGCACGAATAGTGTGTGTTGGTGAAGAAGCCCTGCAGTGCACACTGTGCATAGCACCTCCGGACGAACAATATTTGTATGCAATATTTAAAAGCAGCGTAGAATAGTGTTTTAGTGCACGAATAGTGTGTGTTGGTGAAGAAGCCCTGCAGTGCACACTGTGTTTACACTCTTCGGGCAAGTATTTATGTACACAGGAAATGTGTGTGGGAAACGTTTTCTGTGCATTTGCGATTGCATATTCATACATCATTCCATTTTTTTATGCACACACACACACCTTAAAACCAGTCTCAGATCAGCAGTGCGCTGTACACCACGATACTCTGACAAGCAGTGCTGGCAACCAGCCTGAGGGTGAGGCAGTAATGAGGAACTACTGGTATGAAATGGTGAGGGAATTCCAAAACACCCACACCCGCAAACGCCCGCTAAAACACACCCCCGCTCCCCTGACATCTGCATTGTGTTTATATGGACCGTGTGGTGGTTAGAAGGCTGAGTGGAAAAAGCATCCGTTGCTTTGCGGGATATCAGTGAACCCGGCGGTCAGGAGCTCGCCAAGAACAGACAGGCATATTTGTGGTCAGCCCTTACCCGGCCACTGCACTCTCAAAGGTTTGGCTCGGTGTAAGAGGGCAGACATTTTGCCGAGACGGTGGGAAGGGTTAACACGGGAATAGTCTTTTTCTCGCTTTCGCACATGTGTAACTTCTCAGAGCCGAGGTGTTGTTACATCGGTTCCTATGACACTTTAAGAAGGATCACCCCCAGCTGATGAGAGAAGCAGAGAAGGGGATGGGAAGAAAAGAAAAGAAAATATGAGGAAGAGAGCTTCAGGATGTGTCAGCAGCCGAACAGTGGTTTGGTAGAATGAAAAGAATGAGGGAGAGAACTTCATAACAGAGCAAAGAGGAAACATTCTCTTACCGCAAAGAGTAGCATTACACAGGATATGGAAATGTACATTTGTACTGGAGTTTCACCTAACACACACACACACACACACACACACACACACACACACACACACACGAGCAAATTAGAAACAGTTGTACCACTTTTAAATGCAGTACTGCATAGCAAAACCCTGCATTTTATTTACTAACCATCTGCAATGTAGTATAAACAGGTACTCAATTATAACGTTTAAAGTACATTTTCTTGTTTTAGTTTTTGTCAACATACTGTATACATGTAAATTAGTCTTATTATAGATTTAACAATGTTAAAGGATCAGGGAAGAAGGAGATGGGAACCGGTAAACTTTCAACACTTTGATCAACATAAAATAAACAAACAAAAAAACGAAAGTAAAGTGGCAGCCCCTCATAACGGCCCAGGCTTAGTTCTCTTTCGTCCATTAAAGGGTTAGTTCACCCAAAAATTCGGTCAATAATTACTTACCCTAATGTCGTTCGACACCTGCAAGACCTCTGTTAAACTTTGAAACAGAAATGAAGCTATTTTTGTTGAAATCCGATGGCTAAGACAGGCCTTCATTGACACCGATGTCATTTCCTTTCCTTTAAAAGGCACTAAAGACGTCGTTACAAAGCCCATCTCACTACAGTGGCTCTACAATCATTTTATGAAGCGTCTATATAACTATATAAGTCGTTCGGTTTTGTGCGCACAAAAACTGTTCTCATCGCTTCATATTATTGTATTAATGATTGTAGAGCCACTGTAGTGAGATGGGCTTTGTATCGACGTCTTTAGTGCCTTTTATGGGTCTTGAGAGAGGAAATGACATCGGTGTCAATGAAGGCCTTTCTGAGCCATCGGATTTCAACAAAAATATCTTCATTTGTGTTCTGAAGATTTGTGAACAGAAGTCTTACGGGTGTCGAATGAAATTAGTAATTAATGACAGAATTCTCGCTCCCAGGGCTGCGAGAACAAAATGACTTCATTCTGTTCTCGCAGCCCTGGTTTGGGAGTTCTCGCAGCTTGTTCTTGACAAATCGCCCGAGCAGAACTTTTTTCTTGCGGGTGTCTGAGAACTATTGTGTGATTGGTCATACATTTAAAGTGGGCGTGGTTAATGTGGAGGAATGCAGATGTTCGAACTTTGTTCTTGTTCTTGCCACCTCAAGAAAACAATCAAATGTCTTTCACTCCTTCCGAAGCTTCTCTGAGAGAGACTTGAGTGTGGCGCGCAGGTGATGCTGATCATCAATCAATGCCACCGGCCTCGCCCCGTTCTCACGGGCCACGTCCTGCTTGCCACAATAGATTGAGCTTTTTCTGCATTGTGTTAAACTGCATTTCCTTTAAAGGAGATGTTGGTGTATCTATTGTGTCTATTGACCGTGGAAGCAGTGATTCATCAAATAGTAATCAAATGATGGAGATAATATGCATTGAATTTGATCACTTGCATCTTTCTTTAGTTAATCGGGTGCTAAAACAACATACACATGCAAACGGTGCCATCAGAGGGTGCAATCCTTTAATAATAATTGCCACTTTTACATGTAGTACTGCAATGCATAACTCTGTGACTTATTCACTAACCATCTACAATTTTTTGTCATGTAAATCTGCATGCATTATGCATTTGGCAGACGCTTTTAACCAAAGTGAATTGCATTCATGTCATTTTATCAGTTCATGAATTACCTCAAACCCATGACCTGGTGGTGTTGCTTGCGCAATGCTCAACTGTTTAAGCTGCATGCATTTGTGCTAAACTACATTTAATTAAAAAGATGTTTGTGTACATTTCTGTTGATCATGGCTCCAGTTGTTTATCAAATGAGGATCAAATAAAGTCAAAGAATATCTTAACTTGGCATAATACAAACTTGCTGTGAATCTGAGCACATTTTCTGCATTTTAAAAACCTGTTTCAGGTATCTAGATTTCAGTGGTGGAGTGTGCAAGTAAACAGTGCTACTGCGGACGCGGTTCATTCTCAGGCAAATTTCCCAATAGAGTTCAGAATATACCAAGCTTTGCTTTCCTTCCAGTTGGCTTTCTTTTCACCTATCGTCATCTTCTCAGTTACAGTATATAGGACGGCCGGCCTCTGTTGCTATGCCGCTATCCCAACCTACTTCTCCAAGCCCTGAAATAGCGCCGGGGGTTGCTCAGGTCTTTCGTCTCTCTTTTGGGGATTGTAAAATGAGGTCTGTCCTACCACTCAATGATCCTCGTTTTCGTTCTCTCTCCCCAGACGACTAGACAGTCCTCTGGGTCTATGCGGTGACGTGTCTGTGTGCAAAAATAAGAACAGGGTGTTGTGTGCATTAATGCAGTATCCCCACCTTAATGGGGTTTTGTGTCTGGATTCGAAGAAAAATGTTTGCCATTGTCTAAGTCTCTGACAGATGAATAGGTGATGTTTGCCTTTTTAGGATTTGAACGTATTGGAATTTCAGCCGGTGAACCATTTCCTGTTCAAGTGAATGTAATGGTTTATACATAAAGAGCGTTTCTCACACACTCAGAAATGTGTTGACATAATCGCCAGGTCACCTCAGAGAAGGTTAGTATATCAAAACTCAAACCTCTTGGTCTTTCTTGGCATGAATGAGCTCATACTCTTTAAGAACACACTCTCTATCCAAACAAGCACTTAAACTCACAGACTGGCTTCCTCTTATCAGATCAGATAAAAGTGGGTCCAAACAATGTATGTCAAAGATAGCATCACACAACTTGTGTAAATCAAATGCAGGAGAGCAGCCTCTCCAGCTTCCATGATCCATTAAACAGCTTCACTTGAATGAACTCCCCTGAGATTTCAAATAGCACTAGACCCATTAACAAAAATGATTTGCTCATCCTGACCCACAGAGCTTTCATCAAACATGCTATTGGTCAGTCCACTGGTCAATGTCCAGTGAGTCTCCTGGGGACGTCACTGTGAAAGCATTATAGCATAAAGCATCTTTCATATGCTCTGAATCTTACGCAATAGCGTGAACATTAGCATATAGCCATTTCACTGCTCCAATCAGCTGATAAGATGGAGACCTACATGAACGGGTCAATGTTGCATTAGCATTTAGGATAATGAAACTAGTGTGCTAGAAAACAAAAGACGGCTTTTCTCACACCACAACCTGTTTGCATTGCAGTTTTACTGTGTGATTTGTGAGCAAATCTGAATTAGTGGACTTAATTTATTTTATTTCTAATCTAAGACTTTCTATAGTCCACTTTTGCATGAATTATTTTAAAGCTAGGGTTAAATAACAATAACTTACATCATACAGTTTCTACCCTGCAGTATCACCAACACACTATATTAAAAAAATAAAAAAAAAAAAAAAATATATATATATATATATATATATATATATATATATATATTGATTTAGAACATAATTATTAATTAGAAACACACACACACACACACACACACACACACACACACACACACACACACACACACACACACACACACACACACATGTTGGTCTATGTGGTTTACAGGGACTCTCCATAGGCGTAATGGTTTTTATACTGTACAAACCGTATTTTCTATCCCCTTACACTGCCCCTGCCCCTAAACCTACCCATCACAGGAAACATTCTGCATTTTTACTTTCTCAAAAATACATAATTTAGTATGTTTTTAAGGCCTTTTGAATTATGAGGACATTTGATATGTCCTCATAAACCACATTTATAGTGTAATACCAGTGTAATACCCATGTAGTTATACAAATTTGTGTCCTCATAAACCACATAAACAGGCTCACACACACACACACACACACACACACACACACACACACTGAACTAGCAAACTAGGGTAAAATTTGTCCGCAAACAAAGAACTGCCTACATAAGTACATTAAGCAGTTTTTAGGTAAAGCAGGTTTATTTATTTTAGATGATCAAATTTCTTCATCTAGAAAACCGATTATATCTCAGCCAATTGTAGGTGGCATAATGCTTTACTAGAATGTTACACTCAATGGCTGTTGGCTTTTCAGTGATGTGCTTTGCATGCAATAGATCAGTCACAACAGGCAGGACAGCATTCTTTTGCCTCTTAGTATCTGTTGCGGTTTCTGCATTTTAGTAAAGAAATCATAAATAAGATTACAAAAATGCTTTGTAAGTGACAGCCAAAGCTGACAGATATCAGATAAAGTTTTGCTAAGCAATTTTTGGCAAAAAAAAAAAATCAGTTTTATATTTGTTTTTCCACCTTAGTCAGTCTGATCTGACCAATCTCCAGCAGACCTTTCCCTCCTTAGTGTGTGCGCCTTGCCGTGTTACTATGGCAACACCTCAGGGCTGGCGGCATCAAGGCGGACACTAGAAGGTCGATGATTTTACTGGTACCATTCGGGGCATTTGCATCACCTTGTGTGGCATCGCCTACCGTTTTATGGTATGATGCAATATGTAGTCAGAGCTGCTGCACCTCAGATGCATAATGACAGCTCTCGCTGAAAAGTTTCAAGGTGTTGCCATGTTTTCCCTGAGCCGTTTATCTTTATCCGAGAGCCAGAAGACAAGATAAAGACAGAAGAATTTAGGGCAAATCACACATGGACGGTATTGCCTGCCAAACACAGAACATAATTTACTAATAGGACAGTTGCTGTAATGGTTCAGCGTTGTGCTGTGCACACACTGACCTACTAGTACCAGTCTCTTCCAGTTAAAAGTCTTCCCTTTATTATGTTAAATGTGGACTTACTTCACAAATTGAATCAATCATATTTCCAAACAGTCAGTGCATCAGTTGTGCTTGTGGGAGTTTTGGTGGGAAGAGAGTGGTGGTTGAGGTTGTGTCTTTGGCAGGCGTGAGGGTGGGCAGGTGCAGTCTCGGTTGAAAGAGGAGAAACGCAGCACCATCTGGCACAGGGATCCCCCTCCCAGTGGGAGGAGAGGGAGAGATGGAGGGATAGGGGCAACGGAGGAGTGTGACCAAGGTAATTAGTACACTGCCTCAGATTAGACTAATGGAAAGAGGGCGGGACCACCCACTCCTGAACATAGAGATGGACCGTGGAAGCCAACGCCTCCGTATCCAACCCATGACTCAATGGAAAACTGTGCCACTAATTATATTTTTACATATTTCAAAAAAACTTACCTATGTATACAATTCAGTACAGTTTTATAGCTGAAATTAACAACAGAGGCTGTAAAACACCAACAACATTTCGGACTGTGCACACAAATTATGATTAATAAAACATATTTTTCACAGAGTTCCTTGCAAATGTCATGAACTCAAAACACTTTACCATACGGTGCATGATTTGTAGACTAATACAGCTTGCATTACATAACCTGATCCATACCCATGGCTCTTCTGACATACCAAACTACCAAGGTGTCTCACGAGTGAAACACATATTATGATAAAAGAGCTCAAAGTGTTGTAGAAACAAGCTAAAATGGTTATTGCTATTGGTTAGGTTTGGTGTAGGTGGTATGTTATTTTCAAATGTGATGGAGCATCACTTTTAGTGTTATCCACTACACTGTAAAAAAATGTTGTTGGTTTTTGTTGGTTTAACTTAAAAAAGTAAGTAACCTGGTTGCCTTAAAATGTTGAGTTTATTGAAATTAAAAATGTGAGTTGATACAATGAAGGAAATTTGTTTAATAAATAGAAACTAAAAATATGATTAATATGATTTTTTTTATAAATCATGAACATAGCACTGTTTCACTGCATTATCAGAAAAAAACACACACAATTACTCAATATGCTTACAAAATCTTTTAATAATATTTTAATAAAGGTTGTCGAATCTCAAAAAATGTTCATTGTATTAACTAAAATTTTTAATTTCAATGAACTCAAAATTTGAAGGCAACCAGGTAACTTTTTTTCTAAATATTTTTTTTTTTACAGTGTAGCCATTTAATTTCTGAACTGCCACAGTACATAAAACAAACAAACAAATAAACAAACAAACAAACAAAAAAGATAATAAAACATTGCCAGATTCACATGCATCTGTTTTGGATAAAACGTGTGTGTCATGCAAGCACAATGTTGCCAAAGGCACATTTTTTCCAATGAACCCAGGCTTCTCATATCTGCTAAATCAAGACACTTTTGCTAGGAAAATCCATCATCTTTCAAAGTACTTCAAGTTCATTAGCAGCTTTTTAAATAGCAAGACAGATAAACAAACATTTTGACATACAGCTTAACAAAATTGTTATTAAGTGTTTTCCTTTTTTTAAATTTTAATTTAATATTTCTATGATTGAATTATCAGTGTTTCATAAATTTACTGTTTGAAAAAAAAATATAAAAAATTTTTAAGATTAAATTTTAGTGAGCAATACATGATGCCAAAGTAAATCTCAACAACTGATTTCAATCAATTCAATAGTGAGTTTTTTAGAAGATTCCTTATGCCTACCCTTACGAAAGAAAAATATATTGCAGTATATTGGAAAATATCATGTAGTACATTAGGCCAAATATTCACATGGGTTTTAATATTTATATTTTCTAATATATTGCAATATATCGAAAGCGGCAATCATTTGTATATTTTGCAATTTAATACATAAATAAATATGATATTGTATAATACCATCAATATATTATTCCATGTATTATAATACATTTCAACACTGTAAAAAAATATTGTTGGTTTAACTTAAAAAAGTAAGTAACCTGGTTGCCTAAAAGTTTAGTTGATATGATGAAGGAAATTAGTTTAATAAATAGAAACTCAAAATATTACTGTATCTGAACCACATACAAAATTTGATAAATTTTAACTGCATCATCACAAATAAAACACACAATTACCCAATATGCTTACAAAATCTTTTAATAATATTTGAATTTCTCAAAAAATGTCATTGTTTTAACTCAAATTTTTAATTTTAATGAACTTAAAATTTTAAGACAACCAGGTAACTTATTTTTGAAATATTTTTTTGACAGTGAAGTAATATATTATATATTTTCCTTTCGTAAGGGTATCTTTTGTTTAATCTCACGATATCGTGTTGCTCTATAGAATGTTGTTGTCGCTATGCGTGTGTTGGCCAGGAATCTGAAGGGCTCTTGATCAGGGCATAACTTCCTTTTTGATGTAATTGCAGTGTTGCTGCCTTCAAATCATCAGTCTCTCATCTCCACATTCCTTCTTTCTGATCACTTTAAAGTGAGAAATGAAGCCTCTGGAGCTCTTTAACTGTCTAACTCTTCTCAGACATATGCGATAGAGATCCAACATGCTTGAAGTTATCTCTGATGTTACATCTTTCTAAGTCACTGAACAGTCTTGTACAAACAAAGGAAGAAAGAAAGACCTCCGCTTCACAGGCTTCCCGCAATTTACACGCACCCGGATCAAACAGCTAATGCCGCAGAAACGTCTCTTAATTAAGTTCTCGGTGCTGCCTGGATAATTACGTCATGCTTTTTAAGGTCTTGTGCAAACAGACACATAACACAGGAGTGGCTGTGAGAAATAAAAATAGCAATTTGTTTTTGTTGCTGTTGTGGCTTTAGTCATCTTTGAGTTTCGTCTCGATCGCTTCGCGGTTTCCCATCGCCACCCGTTTTGACTTGTCACTGGCTTGTTGTAGCAAAGACGTACTGAGAAGAAGCACTTTGGCAGGTGCAGGCTTGTCCGCACATAGTGACATATGTAACATTCCTGTCACACGAGTCACGCCACCTGCTCGCATTCCAGTTCAGCCAGTGTCTTTCCTTACTGTCAGTAACTCAAGGTACAATCCCACAGTTTCTTTCCCTTTTGTTTTTAATCTAAGGCCATGCCTTTGTTTACGCTTCAACGGGACATTCCATTTTTATTTTATATTAAAGCATATTTTATTTATATTTTATACACCAATTTGAGCTACAGTAGCTTGTCTGTTTGATCAGACCGCACGGGTCGGCCTTCCCACGTGCATCAATGAGCCTTGGCCGGCCATTGCCTGTCACTGGTTCACCGCTGTTCCTTTCTTGGAGCACGTTTGATAGATGCTGACCACTGCAGACCGGGAACTCCCCACAAGAGCTGCAGTTTTGGAGATGCTCATCTAGCCATCACATTTTGGCCCTTGTCAAACTTGCTCAAATCCTTACGATTGCCGAATTTTTGCTGCTTCTAACACATCAACTTTGAGGACAAAATGTACAATATATCACAACTGGTGTCGTGATGAAGAGATAATCAGTGTTATTCACTTCACCTCATGATGTCATGCCCGATCGGTGTGTTCAGTTTTATTTTCATTTTATTAAATTAAATTATTTATTTGATTTATACTTTTTAATATAATCTTTATCAAATGTCAAAATTCATATATATTTTTCGCATACTGTACATTACTGTTTAGATTCCTAAATGTGCCTGCAGCATTTAAAATTAGCGTATTTTCCGCCAGCATTTTGTTTTTCATTTATTTAAAATAGTATAGACGTTTCATTTTGGCTATATTGCCGCTATTAAGTGAATTGTAATATCAGTGCATTCGTAATTTTGATGAAAGATTACAACTCTAACAGTCCAGAGTAGAAGTACGCAGAGGGAGACAGTAGTGGAGTATTTTTACTTTCCAAATAATCTTATTTTTCAAGTATGTACTTTATCCGTGTTCTTCTTTGGGAAACTATTGCTTCACAACATTCCAAAACACAATATTGTAATTTTTACTGTACTGCGTTTCATATTGAATATCATTTAATACTTAATAACATTAAAAATGTAGTGCTGTATACTTTTACCCAAGTAAAAGTCATTAAAATTTTACTTAAGTACAAGTAAGAAAGTACTATTAATGTAATTAAGAGTTCAAGGTAAAAAAAAAACAACAACTTTTATTTATGAAGTGTAGTAAAAAGTATGTGTGGTGTGACAGGCAGCTGGCACTCGTGAACATTAATCACCGGCCCGCTCTCGCGGTCCCTCGCCCCGCTGCCTGTCACACCACAGTACGACATTATATATTATGCTTTGAAATGTAGTGAAGTAAACGTTTTCCAGAGAAAACACTGGTAAATGATATTACTAAAAAATGTACTTTAGTGGAAAATAAAAATACTCCACTACTGTCTGCCTCCGGAAGTGTGTATATTCACCCATAAGCCTATGATTGTTCTGTTATTGAGGATCACAAGAAAATGTAATAAGAAACACTTGTCAATATTTTTTAATCTTTAAATTGCTTAGCACAAAAGATGCCCGAAAGTTCATTACATAATTATTTCTCAGAAAACAGATCGCAACGCTCTACTCAACTCAAATTGTTGCGCTTAAAGGCCAAAATTTACATCAGAGCACAAATTCTAATCTCTCTCTCTCTCTGTTTCTGTTTCTCAGGCGTCCTCCTTGACATACAGAAACACTTTGACGTCGGTGACAGCGGAGCAGGCTTGTTGCAAACAGGTAAGTCTCTCATAATCCTTTAATTACGTGGTTTTGCAATCATGCAGCATGAACATGCAGACTCGCTGACTTGTATCACTGACACAAGGTGGAAGAGAAGACTAAAATCCATTAAGCCCCTTGCAGTCGGAGTGACAAGGGAGTGAAAAAAAACTATAGATGAGGTGGTCTAGTTACACCTCCCTCCTCACCAAAGTCAGTGTAATTTGCTGTGCTTGAAGCACTTGTTTAGGTTTAACAAAGCAGAGGACAGCCACAGTTGTTTGGATTAGATGGAGACCCGCCCTTTATTCAGCATTGCAAGGACATTACATAGATTTTCCTATATTTCTATTAAGGAAAAAAGACCATAGTATATGGTCTACTAAAACTGGGGAAGCTGTAAATGTTTTTAGACTGGCTGTTACAGGAAACTGTAATAGTACTGCAGCGGATTCCCAACATGCAAGTCCACACGGTTCCTTTTAATGGGAGGAAAAGACTAGTTTATTCTGGAAAACACAGAGCTGTTGTTAGCTCAGCGATGCATGTGGTTTTTGCTAACGTTTATAACAGCTAAAATTAAAAAATGACTAATAATCGTACACTCATTATATGCAGAAGACAGTGATGTGTAGCACATTATGACATCATTAAAGGTTATTTGTGGTGGGTGAGGAATCAGTGGATGTAAACGGAGGGAGGTGAATGAGAGGTTCCAGTGTTCCAACGGCAGGTTTGCGCTTGGTCAGGTGGGGGGTTTTGGAGGCTGTTAGGCTGGGCTTCCTGAACTGGGCTGGGCCCACGTCAAATGGCTTTTGTGAAGGAGAGCACTTTTGGAGTGCTTTGCGGCTCTCTGAACACTAGAACACACAAACTGTACTAGTGTGCATATTCACACACATACCTGAGTGTGCACACTGAGACACTGTCAGACGCGTCATGTGCAGAGGCAAGAATATACAACAAGCACACATGCTCACGCACACACACACATACATATAAAGAGGCTCATTGAGCAGCAGCATAGTCGGGGATGTCTGGGATTCAGATCCAGCTCAATGTTTATCTATTGCCCCCATTCATTTGGTTTAAAAATATTAGAATAACTGGTTCATAGAGACCTCAGCACATAAATCTTTCAGTATTTAAGAGTGGGATGTTTTAATTCTGGGTAAAATTAGTCTAAAAATCTACACCTCTTTAAACAAGATAAATTAGCTTGAGAAGAACAATGACAGTTTGTTTAAGATGAGCAAAAAATTATTATGAACAAATGATTTATATTATGTATGTACGTATACAAATAGTTGATATTTTGTTTAATATAAAAAATGTTACCTGGTTGCCTTAAAATTTTGAGTTCATTGAAATAAAAAATTTGGGTTAATACAATGAACATTTTCTAAGATTCGACAACCTTTATTAAAATATTATTAAAAGATTTTGTAAGCATATTGGGTAAATGTGTGTTTTATTTGTGATGACAGTGAGACATGCCAAATAGTGCTAATTTCATGATTTATCAAATTTTTTATGTGGTTCAGATCCAATAATATTTTCAGTTTCTATTTATTAAACATTGTATCAACTCAAATTTTTAATTTAAATAAACTTAACATTTTAAGGCAACCAGGTTACTTGCTTTTTTAAGTTAAACTAAATCAAAACATTTTTTACAGTGTTTAAATGTGTGTGTGTGTGTGTGTGTGTGTGTGTGTGTGTGTGTGTGTGTGTGTGTGTGTGTGTGTGCGTGTGTGTTTGTGTGTGTGTGTGTGTGTGTGTGTGTGTGTGTGTGTGTGTGTGTGTGTGTGTGTGTGTGTGTGATTGTTGATCTTAAGTGTTATTTTATGTGTTTTGGGGCAAAATTAGATAGATAGATAGATAGATAGATAGATAGATAGATAGATAGATAGATAGATAGATAGATAGATAGATGGATGGATGGATGGATGGATGGATGGATGGATGGATGGATGGATGGATGGATGGATGGATGGATGGATGGATGGATGGATGATAGATGGATGGATGGATGGATGGATGGATGGATGGATGGATGGATGGATGGATGGATGGATGGATGGATGTGGATGGATGGATGGAGTTTTTAGTGTTTTAGTGTCAAATCTAGCTCTATTCAGCTCAATTATTATATTATATAACTGACTGAGATGAGAGATGAGTGAGATGTACAATGGAAAACTTTCATTCATTCAAGGCAGTAAGAAAGAATTCTGTTTTTGCTTAGGTGACCAATTTAGACTGTACTGTCACTCACTGAAGAAAATGTGTTTTTGATTAGCCTGTAATTGGTAGCAAACAAACATTACAATTCTGCTTGGCTCAGGCTAACCATAAAGTGAATGACTGGTTGGAAACTTTCTATAGGTTGATTCTCAACAGGGAATTTGTGCTTCTTTTCATGCTTTGACAGCATGGCAGCCAATTATTGGTCTATATGCTACAAGAGGGATGGCACATCTCATGCTGTGAAACTGTCACAAGATTCGCACTAACTAGGGGTTAAATTGGTACATCTAAGGGTGGGGAGACCAAAAATCTGCCAAGATACAGCCCCACCGATACAAACAAATAAATGTACAAGAGATTTATTTTTTTGTGTCATTTGCTAAATTTAGATGGACTAATACAAACAAAATCTGGGCTGGAATATAAAGAAAATGGAATGGAGTGTATTTTTATTATTATTATTTTTACAGCACAAGGGTTGCCATATAGACATTACTGGTCGAGTTTTCTTTTTATGTTTTAGCAGGGTTTTTTTGTTACACACATAAAATGATATAACAAAAACATCCAAGCAAACCACATCCTGAACCACATCCAATGCCACCTAGAAAAATATGAGCAGGGTAAAGTCCCTTTGTTAAGCGGTGCATGTGGTCAGTATTTAGACTGTAGAGAAAGTGTCTGCGGTAGGTTTAGTTTGGCCTCTGATCCCAATCTGACCTCATTCTTCACACAGCGCAACGAAATTTCAGATGCTCTGGTCACTGGCTGAGAACCTCAGTGTGAAAAGTTGGTTGAAGGGATGGCGTGAGATCAACTGGAGTGTGACCTATTGTGCTAGGTGTGACCATTGTGTGTTTAACTCGTCTTAGTGAACAAGTGTAAGCTTTTTTCTGTTTTATATATATGATTTTTAGATCTATTAACTGTGAACAGTGTTTTTTTTCTTTTTCTAAGTGTACACCTCTCTTAGACACGCACACACACATCTGTTAGTTTGACAGAGGAGCTAGCCTTCCCAAAATCTACAGACTATAGCAGGAAGTAAGTTCACATGGCATGAAGAGAAGTAGAGATTAATGTCTTAAGGAATAGCTGACTAAGGCAGCCTACCATAAAACAGGAGGTGAAATACACTGACAGTTTGGGAGGAGGAATATTTTCATAATATAATTAAACTCAAAGGCCGATTCTATGAGTGTCGATCTGTCATGACGTTGTGCCATTGTCATAACAAAAGGAAGTAAATATACAGTAAATCGGTGAATGATGGCCTGTGGCAAGACTGGAGTATCCAGTACCACATGAGGTCATATACCGCAAGCCTTAGCTCTACACAGCGTGATTCAGGCCTCATGCATCAATTGATCTAATGCGGTGAGTACAAAATCACTCATAAAAAAATCAGAGTTTCAGATTCAGTTCCTGAAAACTCCCTGGAAAAATATTTCACATATTTAAAATATTGATTATATGATACATGTCTGGTTTGTGTCCTTCAAGTGATGCCCAGTGTCATATTTCCAGACAAATGTGTGTCTATACTTCATATTGACACATAGGCCCCTCACATGTAACCTTACATGGGCAATATTGGCTTTACCGGGCTTTACACAGTGTGCTTTTGCCTGTGGCTCTAATACCTGTCACTCACCTCCACATCAACAAAGACAAGCCTTCTAGATTTGATCCCACTCACAATGCTCTCTCGTGCCTCATTTCTTTTTGCCATGACTGAGTTTTAACCAAAACCTTTATCAGATTAAAAGATATTAATTTTAGATTAGTGGGAAAGAGCAATTATTGTTGACACACACAAAAAAAATTGACTGTTTGCTAGCCACAATACCTGCAGGCGGTTCTGGATGTCTGCAAGATTGAAAATGGAAATAATGGAGATGGAATGAGGAAAGAAGATAGGGTTAACGTGGATGTTATTACTGTCCCGAGGGCCTCCTCCTGCTCTTTTGTTTGGTAGGTGACATCGGCATTTTAAGGGTGGGTGTGGGGTATCTAGATGGCCTCTCTTCATCCAAAAGAGAAATATTTGCTGAAGATGGATGGATGGAGATGAGATTTAGGCAGGTGAATGTTAAAATGTGGTCAGTGACACAGCCGTGGGTGGTCTTCAGTCTCACACAATCTAAAACCTGCACTTGTTTTAAGGGCAATAGTAAGAAACTAAATAATAAAAATAATAATAATAATAAAATAAGTCTTGCTTGACAGTGGAAAACATGCCACCACAATGATCACATGATCAGGGGTGCGTTTCCCAAAAGCATCGTTAGCCAACTTTGGTCGTTAGTTCCGCCATCATCATTATCAACATATTACATAGCTGAACAATTTTCCGTTTAATGTTTCCCGAAACCATAGTTCCAATGAATATTCACAAACTTACATGGTTCAAATAGTCATGACTAGCTAGTTTAGTTTCTACAATGAGGATCCGTACTATGGGTCATGTTAAGCAGTGAGTTATGTCGTTGTACGGGAAACGCACCCCTGGCTGGTTGCCAGGGCATTGCTATGCAGTTACTGAAGGGGTTCAGAGTAGGGTTGCACAATTTGTGTGAAAAATTTAGTTGTGAATTGTCTGTTTGTAAAGATTGCTATTTAAAATGCGATAACAAAAGTTTACGGTTTGCTGTGCTTTTTTAAGGGTTAATTGCATAATTTGGCCAAATATTTTGTGATTAATATTATATATCCATATGACTATAAAATAATAATGGTTATTATTATTATTATAAGTAGTAGTTTAATATGTTTGTTAGTAGAATAAAAAACGGCCAAAAATTATAATCTTTTTATAGTAAACCAGTCATAATAACTTAATTTTCTGCAATGTTGGTGAAAAACCCGAGGGAGCCCACAAATCTTCTCTTTTGTTGACAACAGCAGGTTTATGAGCGCTTCTCATAATAAAGATGATTGACGCATGCTGTTCACAAGTCATAGCGCGATTTCTGCTTTATTTGAATAAATCGTTCAGCCCTAGTTCAGTGTGACTGTTAGTGTGTTAGCTACAGGCCCAGGTCAAAAGAGCCCACCCCAATTATCAGTGATATGTATCCATAATTAAGCCTTTTTCAATAAAAATCTGATTTTTTTCACTCACTTTATTGTTTGCTAGGATATAGGTCCAGTCTATTTGAAAAGTCATAGCAAACATGAGGTATCATGTCCAAACTTTAATGCTCAAGGTTATGAGGTTGGTGTAAGAGTAGAGCAATAGTAACTAATAATCATTGTCATGAGGAGGAAAATATGATACTATATGTTTCATACCTCTGACTATACGGTCGAGACTCTAATTAGACTGTATTGCTCTAAAGGTCAAAAGGTCAGTGCCCTGTGGTCAAAGATGGCAGCTCTTGCCTGCATGTTAGGTGTGCGTCTGCCGTAGCCTCCTCTCCCATCTGTCACTGCAGGAGCGAACACTGCTTTTGAATCCTGACATGACTCCGCTGCGTTCATGTCTCTGTCTAGCCGCTCCGTCTGGGGCATGTGTCGTATATAGCTGGAGTCTGTGGCCAGTCAGTCTGTGAGTGAAGGACTGCGGCCCAGGTGCACGACTACATCCAGACAAAGAATGCGCTATATCGAGAAGAAATTTCAGTGTGGATCGTGACTGTCAGGATATTGGCTTACATAGCCATGAGCCATTAAAAGACATTATTTAAAAAGTGAGATGTCAGCCACCGACACAGGCCTCCTGTAGTACAGCACTTCAACTGTATGTTTACACAGCCACAATTGTCCCCTTCTCAGCTTTCATTTTAATGGTGGATCTTACAGTTTCTGATTTCTTTGGCCTAGACAGCGAGGAGCTACTGTATCTGTGTATCATCAGCTGTTCACACTCAGACCACAGCTGTACTGTGATATCCCTCCTTTCTCCGTCTCTCTGTTTCATTAGATTTCTCACAAAACGCATTGCTCTGGAGCTGGTTTTGCCGCACCGTCAATTTGACAGGCGCCTAATATTTAGAAAATGAATTAATGGATTCCACAGCGGGAAAGAAACAGTGGGAGATGTGCTTGAAGGAGAGGGATGGAGACTAAGTGAGAGGAATGGAAATGAAAGAGGAAAAATCCCAGCACCTGTTCATCACTCCCACTGTCAATGGCACAGAGATGTAATGATCCACGGCCGTGTCAATGTGAAAACGGAGGGGGGAAAAATAAAAACCAATTTCTCTCTCCATCAGCTTGGCTCTGACATTGGGTAATGAGCAATCAATACACCAAATCCACATCTCTGCACATGCTGTGAATATATGTAGGTCTTACAGCTTGAATCTGCTTTAGATCTGCCTGACTGGTACATCTCACAAAGAAATGTCAGGGTCATATTTCAGCCAAAATTAAAAAATAAATACAAAAATGATTAATATATATTTATATTATAATTATAGAATAAAAATAATAATTATTATTACTTCTCTTTTATTATTTAATCCTAAAATTCTTTATGTCCGTAATTTTTTATTCTGTGTACTCGTTGTAATGAAATGTGTGTTTGAATAAGATAAAAGCTGGGAATTTTTAGGCCATGTCTCAAAGGGGACAGGGCTTCATTGATCCCCCTTAAACCCCACTCTGATCCTCAGCTCACTCTTGCAGAGCTTCATGTCAATCAAAAACCTGCAGCCAATCACAGCAAGCGTTAACCCCAAAGCCAGTGCGTGTCCCGCCTCGCTCATATTCGATTCACAACGGCATCCTCTCTTATATTTAAAGAGTCTTCTTGGACAGTTTCCGTCTCAGGGATTGAGAGTGCATATAAAAAGCGCTTCTGAGGCTCTCTCGGTGATCAACCGAACAACGCATTTTTTACAACGTCCCAAAATCCCTCAGACATTAGAATTAGATTAGGCATTGCACAAACTTTGTGTATTTTCTTGGACGATGAAGACATGAACAGATCAATACAAGGCGAGGGTCTGTTCTCTGTCCCCTGTGGACAGAACCACCCATCCACACACAATACGTCCTCATCACTCAAGGTCAAAACATTTATTACAGTCCATTCAGGGAGGAAGCGAACATGGGTGTGATCCTATGATATATTATATGTGTGTACGTGAGGGTTTGTGTGCTTTTGGACTTACCAATTGTGAGTAAATTTGTCACATTTGGTTGAAACAGCTTTGGCAAGGACCTCAGCATAGACACACACACACACATTTACACACTCTGTCATTTGAATGCAGTCCTATCATTAGATGTACAGCTCTGGGCAGGAGAGGAAAACTCCACACCCACTGAAAAAGCCCATATCCCACGCTTCTCACACACCAGCTCCCAGCTATAGCGTGGAGTCTAACCAGCCGTAAGCAAGGAAATTACAGGATATTATCTTTTCTTGTCTCAATTCTGCTTTCTAACCAAGGCTATTATAAAATACAGTTAAAGCTCCATTTCCCATGTGCCTTATTTTTTGTGTGTGTAAATTTCATGTCCATATTGAAAGAATCTCAGTGTCAAGACATATTTCCGCTGCACAATTGGGAAGTAACAGATTAAAGGTGTACTGTGTAGTATTTTTGCAGTAAAATATCCAAAAACCACTAGGCCGGTGTTATATATTTTGTTCAGTTGAGTACCTACAATATCCCAGATGTTTCCAACTATTTGTGAATTGTGAGAAAATTGCTATTATACCGGGACATTTCAGCATAGCGTCTGAGGAAGTCGCCTGTCAATTGCGTCATATCTACGCTACCCTCGGTTTCGGGTTTTATTTGGCAAGAGCGCTTTACTCTTAGCTGTGTGAACAACTGAACGCACGGAGTAACGTCATAACATCATTTTAAACACACTTAAATGTATCTAATATGGTAAACAGAGCTGCGTTACCTCATAATCATAACCGAAAGAGCGGATCAGTGCAGGCGCCCGGCGAATGTGTCCCGTCCCGTCATAATAAAAGTCCCGGTGCTCGCGAGCCGTGTGCTTGTTTAACAATCGCTCCAGCGGCCGTGCTCAGCTCCACAACACTCAGTCCTGCTCTGCTTCACGCTACAGTAACGTTAATAACCACATGTATATATACGTGATTTCTGCCCGAGTCCTACTTTCCACCAGCTGTGAGGTGAAGACCACATGTAGCAGCACTCAAACATTTGCGTCATCAAACTACACATTTGTTTTGAATAGGCGCCCTCCAGTGGACGGAAAGTTGCATAGTGCACCTTTAAGATTTTTGATGCAACCAATTTAAATAAAGTACATTTTCCAAAAGGGTGACAATAGCTCAGCACTTTAATGTAGCTTTTTCAGTAACAAGCTATTTTCCCTAATAGTAGCTTTGTAGTGTGACAAGTGTGAGTTTTTTGTTCCTTTTTTGTGTCACACTGCGTTTTGCATTAAGCTTTCGAGCTGATAGAAGTGAGACAGGAATCACTGAATCTCCTGAACTGTCTCGTCCATCTAATAGTTTTGAGAAGTCCGATTCGGTTTAGTTAAACATTTTGTTTTGACAGTTTGTTCAGAGAGTTAATAAAAAAACCTGTCAGAAGAAACAATTCATTTCTTCACACGAGTCATTTTAGTAAACCAGTTCGTTCAGAGAGTTAATTACCACTTCATTTTTTAAGTCCTTGCTTGAGATTTTGTCTTTTTGTGGTGAAATACTTAAGTTGCTGTTCGCCACTGTTTTCATTATATAAATACGTGAGTTTCTAGTTTTTATTTGTTGACATTGTAGGTTGTTTTAATGTAAGGAATCAAAGACGGCTGAACAGAAATAGAACTAAACAGAACTACAAAATTGTGATTATCTGGTAGCTAGCTTCAAAATAGCTTCTCCAAATCGGTTCCTGCGTTCTAAACCGATGAGCATTTTGAATCCAGCTCTTCATCTGGATTCAATTTAAAACCTTAAACTAGGCTGTGGTGTTGTTATTCTATGTGTAGAAGGTTGTAAAAAGTGCAACTGTGCTTCTTCAAAGAAAAGTGTGTTTCTGTGCCTACACACCATGTAAATGTCCCACACACACTCTCCGCTAACACCATTCATCTGTAAAGTGTTGAGTTGATCTTCCTTTTATCAGCGGCGCTCCTCTTCTCCCTCTCAGATCTGTTGAAAGGCACGAGTGCAGAGAGCTAATAGTGAGTGGTGAAAAGCGTAACAACCTAACACCATTTACCACCACTTCCACATGCGGGCCATACAATCATAAGGGTTCACCCCAGAACCTTGGCAGAGCTAATAGTGGTGTTTAAAAAAGAAGAAGAGGAAAAAAAGTATTTGCTACATTCTGGTACGCTACAAACAGTGTGGCCCAATTATGGGAAACTTTACCCAACAACTCGCATGTAATTTGCCAAGAAACATATGTGCGCTCACACACAAAAATCAAACACACCCACACCGGTAAGCCAAGACTAGTGAAGCCTGATTTAGTTTCTTTGAAATGGTCTGCAGCGAAGTAAACGAGAGGAATGCTGGTGATGTTCAGCGGGTAGGCAGGCCTGTGTGTTTGTGTTATGGTGAAAGCGTCAGCTAAGCTCTTCATTGAGGGGGAATTCTGACAGAGGTATGCATGAGTGTGAAGGTTAGGTGAGAAAAATCCAAAGGTGGAGTCCCTGGGTAGATGCGCAGATACATCCTTCATAGGTATGACAACGGCTTCTGTCTGGGATGCCAAATGCCACTGCAAGAATCTGACAGAAGCACTACAAAAATGGGCTGTAAAAATGTAAAGCAGTTCACAAAGTGTTTCCAGACTAGTTTGAGACATTTGAAGAATCAACATAGAATGTTTAGCACTAAACATTTTTTTAAATGTGAAATGATATTGAGAGAGAGCATTTCCACCAGATAAACATTTCGATGTGCTAACCCTTAAAAAACATCCTTAGATTGAACCTTCACAAATTTCAAGACGTTTCCTTGAAATCCTCTATAGAGGTTTAAAGAGGACGCATCAGGTTTACTTTATTTAAGGGGAATTGTTGGGGTAATTTTACACAGAGAACATCAGCGTCTGATACCTCTTTGACAGATTTACAGCAAAGAGAAGAATCCAGGCAGAAAACTGGAATATTTTTCATACTTTTGACCGTTTTCTGTTCATCAGTGGTATGCAGCAGGTGTGTGTGTGTTCATGGGTGTCTTTAAGCTTAGTCATTGTGTTATTTAAAACGGAGTTGTCAGTTGCAGTAACATTTTTCACAACATTAATTGTTCCGAAGGATATTTAGAAAGATTAGTGCCGTACATAGTTTTATGACACATCATTCATTGGGCATTTGGCCTCTGGGATTGTTTCAGTTGCTATAGGTTTCGCTTTACAAATACATTTTTGGCTGCATTCTCTGTTATTGTGGATATCGGAAAACCTGTACCATAAGCGCTCGGCTACATTAACATGATCTTTTTCATTTGAATCCTTCTGTATATAAGACCAAGCATGAGCACAGTCAGTCATATCTCTAATAGGTGTGTATTCATTTTTAGATCCCCTCTAGGGCTTTTTTTTTTTTTTTTTTTTAGCATTTTTGCTAATTACTAATTTGCCAATTTGGTATCTAAAAATGACCTGGGAGAGGTCAGCCTCATTTACCAGAACTAATCCACAAACCATATCCGTTCTTCCTCCCACAAAACAACTCACATTTTTGTTTCTAACCACTTTCAAATAAAATGTGCAGGTAGCATGGGCATACAGAAAAACAACAGTATACTCCAATTCAAACTGTAAACCACATAAAAGTGTTTTTTTTTTCTACAAATCTGTCTCATACAGTACTTATACACTGGCCTTGTGACATTAACCGAAATAAAATGGTCACAAAATAATTTGGCCTTATCATGACTGTGCTGCCTAGCTGTTTGACAGAAATCCATTTAGCCATGTTCTAAGGATATCTCTATTAAACAAACTTTGCTCAAGCACATTTCTAATGAGGGGTGAAAAAATCTTTAGGGAACCTTTTTTCTCTGTCTATGAGGAAGGGGAGGGATGGATAATGGGCGGCTAATTCATGGACAGGCTTCCCCTGAGCTAATGGCTAAGCATTTGTCATCGGCTTTTGAACAGTTTTGAACAGACAATAACAGTCACTTAAAAGCTCACCATCCTCACAGCTGTGACACATTCGTTTTCCTTGCTGCTAGCGCAAAACACTGACAGAAGTGTATGAGAAGTGATAGTGGATGGTGTATTTTTGCATGTTCCCAACGGCTATACAGTTATGTAAGTTAGTGTCTATTCCATTGCAGGATTAAGAGTATCAGCTGTTAGTAATGACATAAGAGCTTCTGATAGGTCACCGTCTAGTTTCTAAAGATGGATTGTTAGTTGGAGTTACTTTCATATGTTAGTTAGTTGCAGACTGTTAGTTCAGAACTGTTAGATCAGCACCTAATATATCATTTTCTCCCTGATTTGATGTATTGCATTTCAGTGTTTTAATAATACAATAAGTTTTAGGACGATTAATCTTGTTGCCTTCATACACCGTGTACATGAGGGGACCTCTGTTTGTGTTTTACAGTATATCCCTCAGAAAAAGCTGAGCTTTGAATATCTTTGTTCCCAGCTTTTACTTTCATCTGTTTGTTTTGTCTTTTTACTCTCAAACAACTCAACATCCTCTCTTATTCTGTTGAGGCCTCTATAGATTGTGAACACTCAAAGAGAACAGACACGTGCAGGTATTCAACTATCCACATTCACAAATATACATAGGCGTCAGAGTTTCCTGTTTAATGTCACTTCCTCAGCATCTGTCGCTCTGCACCTGCAAAGTCCATAGACTGTCTTTTGTCTCAGCACGCTGAGAAATGAATGGATCTGGCGTTCATAATTCACTGTATCCGTTTATTCTGTGGTTTCGGACATGTTACTACAGCAAATAGTTTACAGCACAGGTTTTCAAACTTCCAACAGGATGATTTAAGGAATATATATATAACGTTTGTGGGTTCCCATATCATTCTTTTTCCTGAGTCTTAAACTTTGTTCAAAAGTTCAAGACCCAGGGAAGAAAATGATGTGGGAATCCACAATAAATATTCTCCCAAACTGCATCTTCCTGAATACGTGTGAAATAGCTAACATGGGTCGCATTTAAACTGCAGGTCTTGATGCCCAATTCTGATTTGTTGACTATATCTGTTTTTTTTGTTTTTTTTGGAGAACCAGCTTACATCTTCTTTTAAAAGTGACCCATATCAGACATCTGCGTTTACACTAGACATTTAGCAAAACAACCCGGAAAAGTTTAGGGCCGAAAAGGAAGTAAAAACAGTGCGATTTGAAATGGACACAGACAAAACGATAAGTTTTTGCTTTTGCTTTATGAATGAGGCCTGAAACAGATCTGAGAATATCGAAATCCATGTTCTCTTCTTCTGCTTAAACATTCGTGGGTCCGATCTGCGACACATGGGAGTTAAAAAAAAAAATCTAAATTGGGTCACTTGAACCATGTAATGCAGAATGGCTGGCTCTTTTTCTTTAGAAATGCAGTATCTGCATACCTTCATGCACCTGACTCAGTTATTGTCCAGTGGTAATTCAGCTGAAACAAGATAAAAATCAAGAAATATTTTGGCAGGTAGAAGATCCGCTTCACACATCAAAATCACAACATACAGCACTTGTCATTACATCATGACACAAATATTCCAATCATTTTATCTGAAAACTGAATGGGAGGTGGTGTCACATGTCTCCAAATGCTTTATTGTGCCGATTTATATAAACAAAAGCATAATCTTCAGTTCATCCAAAACACTGCAGAACTTGCATAACATAAGAGCTAGGCACTGTTCTCATTGTCTATTTGTGTTGGTTGAACATCACAATTGAAGGACAAGGTCTGTCTATTAAATTACCCTGAACGCTTGGCTATACGATAATGAGATTAAGAAGTTATGAAAACATTTGCAAAGCTGGAGCAAGCCGATAAGAGAAGCTTGATGATTTACTACGATGAACACACTCCGCTGGCTGAGAGGAGAGATTCCTCAAAGAACAGAAGGAGAAGAGAGTTCTCTACACATACTTAATACAATATACGTGGTGGTGCAGGTATGGAGTCCCTTTGTAGGCCAACTGGCAATTAGCCTCCCACTGGTTCCCCTCGATAAAAACCAATAGGATTTTCCCATAGGCTTTTGGATTATCGCAAGAAAAAAGGGGTAAAGCATTACAAGTATCACGAGTTATGTAATCTGATTACTTTTTTCAAGTAACTAGTAAAGTGACGCATTACTTTTTCCAAATAAGTAACGCAAGTTACTTTGTTTCGCCAATTATTGTCTAAATGTGAGCATGCATTTATTCATCTCACTTGCACAAAAACATATTTAGTATTCCTTAATATGAATAAGAGTGAAATGCAAACGCAAACCCGCATTAAATATGTTAAGTAGCACTATGCATTTGATCTCACTTTCACATATGTGTTTCATTTTTTGTTTTTATTGCTAAAGTAAGACTGTTGATTACTTTCCATAAAAAGTAACTAAGTTACGCAATTAGTTACTTTTTTAGGGAGTAACACTGTCCCTAAAACTAAGGAGATTAGTTTTCTTGTTTTTGTTTTTACAAGAAAACAACAATATAAATTAAAATAGTGTTATATTATATTATTGATTCAAATAGATAGTAACTAAGAAAATATAATATCTATATATCTGTATCTATATCTATATATATCTATATCTATCTATCTATCTATCTATCTATCTATCTATCTATCTATCTATCTATCTATCTATCTATCTATCTATCTATCTATCTATCTATCTATCTATCTATCTATCTATCTATCTATCTATATATATATATATATATATATATATATATATATATATATATATGAATATATAAATATACAATTTTATCTTTAGTATATTTCAGATTAGATAACACAGAGATAAAATGGCTCTAAGCATAAAATGTTTCTATCTTGCGCATGTCACAATCTGTTAAGCTCTGCTAAAAACAAACTTTTTCTAGTTAGTTCCATTTTGCAGCTAATAAAGATTAATAGTTTTGTCTCTGCATACAGTTTCACATTTTTCACTCTTTAAGTGATGCTGCATTCATGATGCAAAGACTTCTCTTTTTTTGTCACTGACCAGATCTTTTTAAATCAGAGGTGTCCCTGACACTTTCTGGCTAATTATGATATCTTCACGGAGCTTAGCTTCCCCCTCATTAACCTGTTGTATAATGCTTTCCGTCTCAATGCCAGCAATCCTCATGCTAAACGAGCTTGTAGCCGAAAAGTAAAAATTCTTTCTGCGCATTCAGCCAAGTTGTGTTGACGTCCACCCTGAGGTGGTGTGTCTCTATGCGTGTCCTTTTGGCCGTTTCTGCTTAGACAAGCCAGTCACGATTTTTCTGTGCTCAAACACCCACTCGCACACTGCCCGACTGCCGTCCAAAAGAAATGATTAGAGGAGAACAGAAGTCATTATTGTCACACAGGTGAAGGCTTAGTGGACGAGCGTGTTTCTCCTTGACAGCGAGACAAAAAGGATGGTAATTCTTGACTGAGTCACAAACTGCATAGTGCAGTACAGGTATAGTCCTGTTGTCATAGTAACATGTCTCAAGTCAAGCTTTGGTCTTTGATCAAAGGACGCAATAGAAGTATCATTAGATTCAGCCTACACAGCCACTCAAACACACAACTAACTGAAGAAGATTAATCCGATCTGTTCAATTAAAAGGCCTTGAAAACGACCACTGATTGATATTGATTTCAGAGGTGTATATAGGTCTTATTATTTTCTGAGGCTACTCCTACACTGATTACATCACTCACTCCTACTTCAGCTGCGATTGAAGGCTGAGTCACGAAGTTGAGGCGTTATTTGAACACTGCAAATAAAAGATATCCAGGCAATTAAATGCGGCGTGATGTCATTAGTTTAGTCATCCACAGCTAGCCCACCACACATGACCCACTTTTGCCTGTTAAATCGCACTTGCCCACACTGGCTCAAATCGCCATTGGCTGTATGGGGAAGCTGTTGGAGCTTTGGTTGCTTCATTCATTTTGACACAGCCCAAATATGTGTTGTCTATGAGTGCAAAAAAGCCTAATGAGCCTATTAAGTAGCCTGACACAAACGTTTTGAAGAGCGTGACATTACAGCACGTCACCAGTTTCAGATGCGACAGTGACTCTCAGGCACTCCGCCAGGCCTAATGTTTTTTCTGCGATGTGATGTAAAGTGGATAATTACAGTATGCAATTTGCATCGGGCTGTAATTTGCATCGGCAGAAGCAGGTTGGGTTTCCTCTGTTTATGGCGGTTTGCAGGTAGCAGAATGTGAGCTGTCACCTCTGCTATTTAATTAAGGAGTTCTGTTGTCAAGCCTCAGCCACAAATCCGAAACTGAGATGTTTCAGGGATGTGACATCTCAGACACTGTGGTAACAATCAGGTTGTTTCTTTAGTCCGTATCCTTTACAGAGAATTTACGTTTGGGTCAGAGCTTTGGTATGTTGCGGACAATTAGACCTTAAGTATGTAGAATGCAGTGTCATACAGATACAGGAAGGAAATAAAGACATGTAACCTTAAAAGTTAGTGTACCACATGAAACACTTTTATTTTAAATTGTAGAAAAGTGTTTCCTAAGAAAATTAATATAGAAAGTATGGGGTCAGTAATGTTTTTGAGAAATATTACAATTTTAAATAGCTGTTTTTTTTAAATATATATTTTTATATGTAATTTGTGATGACAAGGCAAATGAAAAGTCCTTCATTTATCAAACACACAAAGCAATGATGACTTGCAGTGCATTTGCAACATGAACACTGTTATTTTCAGTTCAATTAAACATTTGTCAGATTTAACCCAGTAACTTCTTTCTAAAAATAATCGACTAGGAGTCATTTGTTTGTGAATTGGCCTTCACTGTCCACCACGCTACACCGTTTTCGTTCACTCTCATTAGTCATAAATTCATGATTCATAAAGGCAATTCACTGGTGTACAATAGAATACCCATGAATAATTTGATCTCATGGAGTCATATGAGAAATTCCAATTAACTTAAGTTGTGCACTTAGATTACTTTTCTAACTAAGTAACTAAAGTAACATTACTTTTAAATTTACAACAAAATATCTGAGTTACTTTTTCAAAAAAGCAATGCAAGTTACTTTGTTTTTCCATTTCTAGCTGCGCAATCTACTGTACAGGCATGTCCTTTAATCTGGGGCTTATTCATTTCACTTTAGTTGTGAAAGAACCTTTACTAAGTAATACAATTAGTTACTTTTTTTAGGCAGTAGCACAATATTATACTGCATTACTTGTAAATGTAACTTTCCCCAACACTGGTCATATGAGGTGGTCATAGATAATGTGAACTTTCCAAATTACTTAAATAATTCCTCATTTAAGAAACATTTGTTCACCAGCCTTCATGCCATTTTGTAAGCAACATTATGTATGCACCATTCACCTATATCATCTATTATTAGTATAGTGTGAGTCTCATATGATGTCTGTTTGCCATAGATAAATAGCTACATTGACTCTCATGAATAATTGCACCGCTGTCAGTGAAACCATTTCTTCCACTGCAAACATAATGCAAAGTTTGTGTAAAACCCAAAGAAATATTCCAGGAAAAGACTTTTCCATGGTCTCCGAGATGGTTTTCAATATTTGTGTGCATGAGAGGACATATAAAAAAATAAAACACAGTAGTAAGCCAGTGCAATTAGTTTCTTTGGTTCCTGTTGCTAAAGCACAGCATGGAAAACAGCAATACTGTTGTGAGGCTAACTATAGTTATGGAATATAAAATTGAAGAGCTAGTGGGGTCCTGCATGACAAAGACCAACTAGGGTCACCACGCTCTGACAGACGGGTTAAAGAAAGCAAGTAAGGAAGAGGTAGTGTTTGTCATTCTCTGTCAGGACAGTGAAGGCATGTACTCCTTCTTTATATCACATTTCATCCTTTAAGGGGAAAAAGAGGAGGGTGAGTGTGTGTGCACTCATCTATCTGGGAGCTTTTCTGACAGTTTCAAGGCGGCATGAATTTTAAATAGAAGACAAGTAGCGGTGAGTGACAGGGGAACATTGCGCTCTAAACGAGAGGGAATCCAGAATGACATTTACAGGCGATGAATCAGCCACTTGAAACACATTACACGGCTGCTCATGTTTTCTTAATAAATCTCCTCTGAAAAATACCATTGGAGGTCACATAAAGCGGAAAATTCCCACAGAAGTCACCTGGAAGGACAGGTAAGGTGTGTGACATGCCCTAAGCCGTGTCAGAAATACCATTATGAGGAAGTATTTTAATGGCGAAGAGCTTCAGGCAAATAACTTCGGGTCAGAGCAATTTGCAGAGGACAAACTAAACAGCAAACCCTTTTCAACGCACCATCATTATAAAAACAAATGTTTAACACATAATTAGTAATTAAAGTAGCAAAGTAAATTTAATTATAGCATTGAATAATAGAAATTACTTTGAAAGAAAGCAGCTGATTAGAAAAATGTTTAATATACAGTATACAGTTTATTGGTCATTATAGAAAAATATTTGATCAACCAGAATTAAGTATTCTAGAGAGCTGTGTACAATATTTTAATGTGGTTTATTTCTGCATTGAGATAATCTTTTCTTTATTTGTTGATGGAATTCTTCTAAGCTAAAGCATGTAGGAAAAAAGCATGTACTTGCTCTTGCTATTTTTTTTTCTCATTTGTAATTTGAATTGGCAACTGCGACATGACTAAATGTAAATGTCTAGTCTTTGTCCCTCTGTCAAGAATCTGTCCTTAATGTGAAACTCACCCTATGAAGAATGAACATCCAACATCCTGATCTGTCTAGCATGCTAATTCAGAGTGAACAGTTCATCAGGGAAAGATGAGGCATGAATATTTCACGAGCCGTTCACTGCACACATGTTGTGTGTATGGTGTTGGTCCATATGCTCTGTCTCTCTCTTTGGAAACTCTGTCTCACGGTCACACACGCGCACACGTTTGTTTTTGTGAATTGTGGGGACATTTGTACAAACTGAATTTTCTTTCCCCCTACACTGCCCCTGCCCCTAAACTCACCTATCACAGGAAACATTCTGCATTTTTACTTTCTCAAAAACAAAACTCATCCTGTATGATTTATAAGCATTTTGAAAAGTGGGGACATGAGTAAATGTCCTCATAAGTCACCCTCTTCTGTAATACCCATGTCATACACATTGTGTCCTGATGTGTCACAAAAACAAGCACACTCACGCACGCTCAGGTGTAATTGATGTGCAAAGTTATATGATGTGATGAACACAGACGAGGAGTGAGGTCATTTCCAGAGGTATTAGCAGAGGACATGGCTTAGATGGCTCAGGGTGAATTGGGGAGATCAACATCCAAGAAAAAGGGAGAGGTGTTGATTGCTTTAGCTGAGCTGTGCTTGGATGGATCATAGCCTGTGGGATTTCTGTCCAGTCCGTATTTCATATCTGCCATAATCATCCGTTCTGACTACATGCACATTATTGACATTCATTCTCAGTGTGGCTTCCTTTATTTTTCTTTGTTTCTTTCTTCCTTACTTGCTTGCTTAGGAGGCCCACAAAATATTTGAATACAATAAAAAATATTTCACAAAATTTTAAAGTTAAGTTATAATAATAAAGTTAGAGTTACAATCTAAATGTAAGTAATGTTAATATTTATAATAAATGTAAAAGTACATTCATTTTATCAAAACTATGAAATTCAAAGTTTTAGTGAGCAGAACAGACAGATTTTGATTTTATATTCATACATTTTAACTAATCTTAACTTGAAAAATTTAAGTAAGCTAATTCATACATTTAATTTAAATTGTCATGTAATCTCAAATATTTTTAGAAATTGAAATTTGGCTAGCTTTAGCAACCTAATTCAGTAAATGCTAACTGCTACATTGGTAACACAATGTTTTAATAGCCATAGCATAGCTGAATAAGTACGACATTATAGAACATTTAACACATACTCAAACTATAAGCTTATACTTCAACTTCTCATCATTTGTGTAACTCCACGAAACTATCATTAATCTTGCCAGAAAATGTTAGCTTAAATTTAACATTTACTCTCCCTTTTGAGTGCCATGGCGAAGCATGCTGGGAAATAGAAATCCAACTCAGTGTCAGTTATATTATAAGTTTGTTGAAATTAAAAGAAACAAGTTCATAAAACTCAAAAGAATGAAACAATTCAGATTACTTAAAATGTTTCCGTTTTGTGAACTCAAAAGAAAAGAAAAGTCATAAATACTCATAAAAGTTAATCTGATTGAACTAAATTGTTTAATTTAAGGTTACCCGCTCTCAAACCAATGAATTATTTTAAGCCTTAAGATTTACAGTGTGTTTTGGTCAAATAAATGTAGCCTTGGTGAGTGTAAGAGAATTATTTCAAAAACATTTTTAAAAGTTTTACTGACCCCAAACTTTTAAGCGATAGTGTATGTAGGGGGAAACGTTTGAAAACCCGCTCCTACGCAGCGTGTGGTAACAGATAAATTGACAGGAGAGGACTGTGATGATGTGGTACTTACTGGCAGAGTAACGATATGCAAATAGTTTCATTATGAGACCTTTTTGCTCGTTGTGATGCAACAATGTGACGTTTTAATCCTGTCTTCAGTTTTGCAGGTTGCACAACAGTGTCAGATGCACTCTCATGTTTACAACATCCTCTTTATCAAATAGGATACTGTATGCTTTTGAAAACAAGTCCAGCTCTGACTCATTTAAACCACACAAACATAGTTTACACACTTTTGTTTTGTATTTACACAACTTTGAGCATTCAGAAGTCTTTTTCATGTTTGGAACGGATTTCAAAGGCAGCCTCATTACGATCACTAAGCGAGAGAACTCAGGGATGAAATAGCAGATCATTTAGCATATAGTGCTGCTGTAATTTGTACAGATTCGAGTGTGTGGAGAGAGCGCTGATTTCCCAGTAGGCTCGGTGTGGGCTCCGTGCCTGTTTCTAGAGTGGATATACTCAAGTCGGGTCGAGTTTGGCTTGAACAAGCAGCCAAGGATAACACAGGGCAATGTTTCCGGTGGCTTCAGCAAATTCAGCCTTCCTCAAAAATGGGGAGTTATTAAATATCCAAACATGGCCATTGATCAAGGGTGGGAGACGGCTAAAAATTCAGACCAGACTTTATAGCCTCAGACTTGGTGTTTCCAAGGTCTCTCAACCTCAGCAAAGCACAAAAAAGGATTTAGTTGTATTATTAAATATCACAGCACTGTAATATATAGTATATGTGTGCGGGTTTTAGTACAACTCGACTGCTCTGCATTTCTCCATCTCTGTAAGATTACAAACACATCCTCACTTTGCAACACACAACCACTGCAATGTTTATGCAGATGTCAAAAATCTGAAGCTCTGAAGTTTTCCAGATGAGCATTAGTACATCATGCCATCTATGCAAACTCATTACGAAAGCATTTCAGATGCCTTTTTCTGCGCACCCAACTGGAGTTGTCACGTCAGCAGCTGCAGGATTAAGAAATCTTACTCAATGATTATGGTATCTGGGACTCAAATGATTTACATTAGCTACTTTCAAGTTTACTTTATTTACTGTAGTTCTAGAAGTATGCAGGTGTATGCAGTATAGAGAGTAACATCTGGGCATACCACAGAAATATGATAATTTCTCTCATGTCATGAGAAAGTAAAGGGTTTACCAGGTGTGCATATCCGAGATGTATAGGGTAACTACAGAAATTATGGGGAAAACACAGAAGTGGTGAAAAAAATGGTACAACTGGAACTTGCAATTAAAAGTAACCTATTTAAAATATAGAAATGAAATGGGAAAATATATAAATTATCAAAATATAAAACAACATAAAATCAACATTAAAAATATGAAAAAATATTGAAACTAATAAACAAATAAAGGAAATTACACTTTCAAAATCTAGAAATAATCAAAATATTTTAAAAAATGGATTAAATTAAAATAAAAGATGTAGAAACTACAGGGGTTGTAGCATGATGTGAATTATGACAGCATTAAGCAAATCCACAGTCCTGTTAAACTGGATGGTTAAACCAATCTTGAGTTAGAAACAATCTTATGAGTATATGGGTTTTTCTGCCCATTTATTGTAATGGGGATATCACATAAGGGGATTGTGGGAAGTGAATAAGGGAAATAAAAAGTGAATCTTAAAGCTTCCTCGTCTTTTTAAAGAATAAGGATGTGGATTCTCCAAGCTGACGGATCATCTTTTTTAGTTTCTATCAGTGGACTGAGTATTCAGAACTGACAATGTAGCATTTCTGTGCTGCCATGACAGAAATAACAAAGTATGAGATAAATGTGACAATGAATGTTAAACATGTCCGCTTCTGTTTTTCTTTCCAGTCTTCATCTGCAGTTTCATGGTGGCCGCACCCATTTTCGGTTACCTGGGGGACCGTTTCAACAGAAAGATCATTCTGAGCTGTGGAATTTTCTTCTGGTCCTTTGTGACGCTGCTAAGCTCCTTTATTACCAAAGATGTAAGTGCCATACTCTCATCCGCTCCTCTACAAGCAGTAGCCTAAACCTTCAATCTCACGTCTGCCCAGAACCTCTCATCATATCATCATGATTATCATTTTAGAAGTATCTTTAAAATATAAACGAAGCTAGTTTTTGCTTAGAAAGGGGTTGGTTCTTGCAGTGCTATTGGTATTTTTAGATGCAGAACAGCAGCCCAGCAGTGGCATCTCTAAAGCTCATTCAGTTTCTGGCTCATTTGAGAGCGCTTTGAAATGACGCTCAAGTCATTCAACATAGCAGGACTCATTTTACACAGGGAAAAGAGATCTCAGTGTACTTTATTATTTAGATGTCTCTCTCGTCCTTCGCTTTTTTCTTTTTCCATTTTGCTAAGATGAAATTTTGCTAAGATGAAATGACATGCTCACTTAGCATAACACTAGGCCTGTCTCAGAAGACCTTTTGTTAGAGCTTTACTACTGTTTGTCATCCTCTTTGTCTTCTGTATCTTACTCCCTGCTTCATCCAGCCCTCGCTCATGTCATTAAGGGATCACAGCTGTTAGCCAAACAAGTTAGAGAGTCACAAAAGCCACTGAACTCAGTAGTTTTTTTTAAATTCAAGGTTCCCCCATAATCCTCAATAATCAAAAGCCCCATATCTTTTCTATCTTTGTTTGTGATAAGAATTATTTTTTTGTTGCATTTTGACTATACACATGTATAATACATTTCCATGCAAGTTGGGAAAAAAATGCTAATCAGTATTTTACATTGATATTCAGTACCACTTCTTTTCTTAGTCTTTTTTAACACCTTTCTAACTCCACCACATTTTAAGGTTGACATTTAGAATGGTCCCCAAAATCAAAACTAAAAAAAACCCTGCATATATATATATATATATATATATATATATATATATATATATATATATATATATATATATATATATATATATATATATATATATATATATATATATATATATATATATATATATATGTATAAGCATATTTAAATTATTCAAGACTGACATCTTTTAGTAAATACATCAGTGCTTGTGTAAAACATAAAAGTCTTTATACGCAATAAACAAATGTTGAGAGGAACTGGGATAACAGTAAAGAAAAACTGTTAAAAACATGACAATTTAATTGATGCTTATTGACTATAATCTCTCATAGACCATCTCAATTAAATTGTGTGTGTGTGTGTGTGTGTGTGTGTGTGTGTGTGTGTGTGTGTGTGTGTGTGGCCAGTCTCCAGGGAGGTTTTTGCAACAGAGAGAGATAGTGGCAGCTAATTAAAAGGCCATGTTAATAAGAGAAAGACAGTGAAATGACAACGGAGGAATTTTCCTCGTGGCTACGATAACAGATTTAAGTGATATCTAGTGACATAGTGATGGTTTGTGTGCGGTTTGGTTGTGTGTGTGTGTGTGTGTGTGTGTGTGTGTGTGTGTGTGTGTGTGTGTGTGTGTGTGTGTGTGTGTGTGTGTGTGTGTGTGTGTGTGTGTGTGTGTGTGTGTGTGTGTGTGTGAGAATGATCGGAATACGACGACTGAATGCCACGGGGGTATAAATGCGCTAATCCCCTCGATCTGCAATGCTGAGTTGATACTGACAGGACGAGGCAGTCTGCATCAAAGTCACATGATCCTCCAAGACCGCACACACATGCACATACATGCATACATGAGTGTGGAGACTGCAGATATCCTTTTATCAGTCAATCATCCGGCCCACAGCGACTGTTATATAATGCTCTTCGCCAAGAGAAGTCTGCAGATCATCTCGTATTTATCATCACCACCATCACATTAATGTAACTGCAACATCGCTGCAAGGTCTGCATTACAGTATCATAAGAATTCACTGGAATGATGAAAAATACTATTACGCTAAGAAATCATGAATTGTGTTCTCGTGTATTACTTTGATGAAAATTAAAGACGTCCTGCACTTGTAATAGGTAGAAAAAACAGCTCTGGAAAAACTTCCATGTTAAGTGGTCTCTTCATTTTTTCCAGAGCTGTATTATACAAAATCTCTGGATGGCTTAAACTGACCTTGAGACCGCTTGTTGACTTGTTCCTCATCCAAAATCCCTCTTAACTTGATTTTCGGCATCATTTAATGAGATTTCTTAGGGCTTTGGGAAGAGACAGTCAATTCACTGCCCTGCGTTGATGCAACAAGATTGAAAGATGTTTTTCGTTGCACATAAAAGTCATGATCTTAAAAACAGAGGTAGGGAGCTTAAGTGGCAATTAAAAGAGAGATATCTGTTTCCCATGTCTGATTATTTAACATCATTGTGTCGCTTTTGTCAGATGATAAGAAAACAAAACATCAGGGGATGTCAGCGATAGTGTTTTTTAGTTATGCGCATATTCATGCAGAATGTATTTGAATGCTCATGTTTATGTATATGATTTTGAAGGATGGGGAAGTCAGGCGTGTACAGTCAGTCTTACAGTACAGCAAACTCATGAATTGGTTGTGGTCTGGAACAAAAATAGCAAGGCAGATGCGTTAACTTTGTTGTTCAACCTTGGGGTTTCAACCATTCAACCACAAGCTCAAATAAAAACGGAAACTTGAGTGGAAAAAAAAAAATCCTTCCAAAGAAAGTAATACCTAAGCCCGTACAATCTGTCAAAAACTTCAAAAAGGTCCCAGGATAAAATTCTCTAAATAGTTGCACCATTTTGGCTAACAATCAAGGTGAACCAGACTACCTGCATACTGGGAATTAAAGTAGACAGACACCCCCTTCTCATTTCATATTCAATATTTTTAATTATTAGTAATATTCTCCAGTGTGTGTGTTGGGCTGAAAGGAGAAAAGGTTGTGTAACAAACAAACAACCAGTCATCCACTCTCCCTCTCCTCCCTCTCCTCCATCCCTCTATTCTGTTTTTCCCTCACAGCACTTGTGTCACTAAACAACTAGCTCATTGCTTTTTTCATTTTTGAGCAAAGTCATGAAAAGCAGGAAAGGAGCCGAGAAAGAAAGGGAGAGGGAGGGATGGAGAAATCCTCTCAGTGCCAGAGGATAACCCAGCTTGCTGCAGTCTCTCATTGCTGATTCCTGTCACGTACACTAAAGAAATCCCCCCGCTGAGAATTATGTAACATTCAACAACAAGTAAAGTTGTTTTTCTTTTGGATATGTCGTGGGGCTGCTGTCACACCAAAGACTGTCAGGTGGAAAAGAATAAAGGATGAAAAGCAGGAAAGGGAGTGAGGGATTCCCAGTAATGAAAAGTGACCATCGGATGACAGGAGGACATGAGGTTTGCTGCCTCTTTTCTGACAAAAAACAAACAAAACAAACTTTAACCATGAAACCTGGGCCAGCCCAGATCCAAGGATCACAAAACAATAACAAAAACACATTAAATATCTGAAGTTATTAATGCTTGTGGAATTGTCCTCTTCCTATCATATCCCTACAATTTCTCCAGATATATCAAACAAAGAGACTCACAATTACACACACTGTACAACACTGCCAAATGTACACAACTGCGGTACAAATTACAAAGAACAAAAGGTTATCTCCTCTCCCCCATCTGGCAACAGCATTAAGTTGGTCTATGCCCTCTGAGAACTCAGAGCAAGGCATGAATTAAACATCTTAAATTATCAGAATTTATCCAAAGTATATTATTAATACAAATAATACAAGCTAAAGACAAGTTTACAATACATTTTTTGTCAAATTGTTTTGTTGTACTAATACAATTTATATAAATGTGTGTGTGTGTCTGTGGTCCTGTTATGGTGACGAAAAAAATGTGTCCCTAAAAAGATGGCAATATCCAAAATCCTTGTCCTTGTGGGGACATTTTTGGTCCCTATGAAGAAAACCACTTATGGATCATAATCTTATGTAAAAATGCAGAAAGTTTTCTGTTATGGGTCAGTTTAGGGGGATAGGGGGATAGAATATACAGATTGTAGTACAAAAATCATTATTTCTATGGAAAGTCCCCATAATACATGAAAACGTGTGTGTGTGTGTGTGTGTGTCACGTGTGTGTGTGTGTGTGTGTGTGTGTGTGTGTGTGTGTGTGTGTGTGTGTGTGTGTGTGTGTGTGTGTGTGTGTGTGTGTGTGTGTGTGTGTGTGTGTGTGTGTGTGTGTGTGTGTGTGTGTTTGTGTGCATAAACACTCAGTAAAATCAATTTCAAATAAATCTAATGTGAGAAGTTACAATGTAAAGTGCAGCAGATGTGTGTGACACTAAAGTTGAAGTTACAAATGATATTTTATACAATATAAAAAAATGGAAAGCATCTCGGTTATGTGTATTTACGTGTGAAAATGCATAAAGGCGATGACGTTCTACCGTACGTCAAATGTGACCGACTGAAAGGGAACCGTTATTTTGAATTGTAATATTATTTTACAATATTACTGTTTTTACTGTATTTTTTTACCAAATAAATGGAGACTTGGTGAACATAAGTGTTCTTTAAAAATATTAAAAAAATGTTTTAATAGATTTTAAAGGCTATAGATAGGTATTTAACTATGTTCACACGCGCACACACAGACAGACACACACACACACACACACACACACACACCCCTCATTAGCATTTACAGGAAGCTTGTTATTACACAAAAGTCTGCCATAATAGCATCTGGCTAGTCAGGTGGCTTTGTGAGCCCCCTCAGGAGATGGAAGTCTGCTATGACAGCTCTGTATATGTGTGTGTGCGCTGTATATGAGCATCATATCATAATGGGATGACCTGCTGTCTCTAGAGAGTGCCCATGTTTGCCGCTTTCATTTTCTTTCTCTCCATCAGTGTTGGGGTGTGGCTAGACTCCCCACAGCTGCCAGACAGAGACCACCGGTGACATAATAAAAATGAGATATAAAGAAGAAAGTAAATCGAACCGAAAAAGAGGTCAACCCGTAAAGAGGAATGGACTGTGAGCACAAGCAACAGAGAAATCTATAACTAGCCTCCTCCGTTGGCCGACTGCCAGAGTGACCCAAATTCTCCACAGCAGTATAGCTGTCCATTACACACCCACAGTTAAATGTCTTCATATAAACGACTATATATACATTGAATCTAGGCCATTTCAGGGAAGGGTGGTTTCTTAATCTGGCTTCCTTCCTAGCCGATACAGGTCAGAGGACAACGGCCACATGTTCCCACTTTCAGAAATGTAGGACACTTGCTCATTTTTGATGACTGCTGAACGTCTGAAGAGCAACAAAACCTGAAAACAATCTCAATGTCAATCAACAGATTTATGAAAAAGTTTCAGGGTTCAATGACCTGTCGCTCCTTAGATGCATTCATTTCCCCCCCAATAATTCACATCTGTAAGGTGACACACATCTAAAAGAAAGAAAAAAAAGCTTCACAATGACCCTGAAAGTCAAGGAAAACAATGAGAGACATACCTTTTTTTTGTCTATATGTTGTGTGACACGATCACATGGGAATGTGTATCTATACTACGAGTGTGCAATCTCCTGGAATCTACATGCTAAAATGAGTTTTTCGCATGATACGCACTTTATGCAGTGTATATGACGTGCGCTTGGTTAGGATGGGGGTGGTGGGGTGGGTGGTTTGTCCGTATAATATGCCATAAAGTGTGTATCATATGTACACGAAAACTCATTTTTGTTCTCATATTATTTATATGCATTTTCGGGAGATCGTTCTCATGTTGTGAACAAATTCCAAATTGAATCGTATATAAAAGACAACCTAAACTTTTCTGATCATATGGAATTTCTTTTGCAGTATTATTGGCTGTTAGTGCTGTCCAGATGCTTGGTGGGAATTGGTGAATCAAGCTACTCATCCATCTCTCCAACCATCATTGGAGACCTGTTCACAAACAACAAAAGAACCATGATGCTCTCTGTCTTCTACTTGGCCATCCCACTAGGAAGGTGAGTCCCACATTTAAGCAATACCTCTGTATTTTTTTTCTTCCCTCAAATCTATTATCAGGTACAATTACATCTATTAATTTTCAATAAAATTGGCAATGTCCTAGAAATATCATTCAATTTTGTTTCATTTAATTGCAGATGTTCATTAGATGGTTTTACAATAGCACTGAAAGTGATATATGATCTGATATCCAACCAGATAACATTATTGCTATTTAACCAGCCATAATAAGATTTGTAATGTATATTAAGAAATTTGAAGTCATGTTTGGTGAACTGTGGCTGAAGGGAACAGCTTCTGACAGCCAGATAATCACAGATACCATCTCAACTCGGTAAAGGTCAGCTGTGGAGAACTGAGCTCAAAACTGTGTGTTTTTTTGTGTGGTCACAGCCTCAAATGGGCCAAATAGACAATGATATTCTAAATCTGTTTGTTGCTGTGAAAGACTTTAAGCGCACCTATTTCGGTTACTTAACACAGGCCGTGGCATTTTCTTTTGTTCACTGAGGTGGAAAAAGATTGAAGAGAAAAGGGGGAAAACAACAGAGGAAAGGTGATAAATGCATGCATGTACGTGCATAGCATTTTTAGCTGTATTGCGTTCTCATACAGCGTCTTGGAATTAAATTGTTAATCTGACGGGGAGACAAACAACAACATAAAATGTTAGTGGCCAAACTAATCTGAGTTTTGCCCATGTAATACCGAGTAGCTGTTCCCCCATTGAACTGAAGAAAATAAATATCCGAACACAGCAGCTGCCGCCTTCAAGCCTGTTCTGAGAGCTAGTAATAGTATCGGTGAGAGATTGAGTGCAGCTAGAGGAAAAGGACGGGATGGAAAAATAGCCAACCCAGGAGAGTTTTGGTATTTGTTGGCTAACTGGGTTCGGCCCTAACAAAGCGATCGACAGTACGAACAATAAGAGGTGACAGACTGGAGCGCTGCAGTGTGCCGCCTCACTTCCTGTCTAGCGCCCTGTTTATCTGCAGTCAGGTTGTTACTGTTTCCAGGAAGAGAAAGGTTTTTCTCAGGAAGGAAATTTGAGTCTTCTTATGGGCATGGAATTTTTTTTAGGTGCTAATAAGCATAGAGAAACAGACTAAAAACGACAACTTGTTTTACAAATACATACGTATATATAATGGTAGCACCACATTACAAATGCTTGAAATTAGTATCCAAAAACTCTCATCCAATCAAGAACATCAGAAAGGTACTATTGATTGATTGATTGATTGATTGACCTTTTATTATCCCGAAGGAAATTTGTCTTGGACACATACAAAAACACTGTCTGCTGTATAAAAAAAAAAAAAAAAATAAATAAATAAATAAATAAATAAATAATAATAAATACGTAAATAAATAAATGCATGAATGTCACTTGTACACACGCACTTTACACACACGCACACAATATCTGCAATACATATACAAACTACAATCAAACAACCAACTGCACATTGCCCTTTAAACTACAGTTCTAAAATTTAAGCGGCTATATTCCATGAATACATAGTTATGTGTAGGGTTAATTATTGGGTTTTTGACATTGAATATGGTCACTGTAGGCTCATGCCGACAGCCATATGTTTTCGATGATAAGGTCCTATTGTTTGATGGGTCAGCTCAGGTCGGTCCATCAGGTCGGTTGGTTATGCCAGGGGCGGTTAAAGGTAAACAATGTAGTTTACCTGCTGAGCGACAGCCTGGCGCGAGTGTCTGGGAACACAGGAAGTGTGTGTGAGGTTAGATGGTGGGAGGGACGCTCCAAATTTAAACAGAAGGATTAAAATGCTGCAGTTATGCCAGGGACTGACACACACAAAAAGAACAAGCCCCAAATACAGCAGACTACAGTACCAATATAGTATTGCTCAAGTAAATGTACAATACCGTTTCAGACTACAGTACCAAACCACTCTATAGGTATACAGTATTGCTCAAGTAAATGTACAGTACCGTTTAAAAGTTTGTGGTCGGTAAGATTTTTTCAATATTGTTTTGGAAAGAAGTTGTTTATGATCACCATGGCTGCATTTATTTAATCAAAATATAGTGAATGTTCTGGTATCAAAGAATGTTATAATGAAATAAAAGATAAATTCAGTTTACTTTGTTTCTGTGGCTCCCTCATGCATTTACTAGTGCACTAGTGACAACATTGTAGGACCATAAACACCTTAAAATGTGTTTAAACAGGTGTAATAATACGTTAAAATAGTGAACACTTATCTTTTTCACTTTCTTTTGCCTTTTACAAACCAGTGAGGGTTGGTCACAGGTGTACACACATGAGAAAGAAACAGAGAGAGAGTGACTGAGAATGAGACTAATAATGAATCCGATGCTGAAAAGATGGAGGAATACATTCAACCTAAAATTGAGAACTGATGGAAAGGAAAACTCAGAGAAACCCAATCAACTTTTTTCTTTTTTTTTTAAACAGACTATGACCAAGAGGAGAAAACAATTCATACAACAGCCGATGACAGGCAGCTCAGTCAAATAACATCCAGCAACAGTCTCAAACCAGATAATCAGCATACAGATAGTATACAGAAAGAACAGTTCACATGTGCTTCAGCCACACCGAGATCATAACAGGGCAATTATGAACTTTATCAGACTGTAAACAGGATGCAGAGCTGAGAGAGTTTGGTCTACGTCTGAAGAGATATGACTCACAGATTCCTGAGATACCGACAGGGTTGAAATGATCCCACCTTGAGAGCTCAGCTCGTCTTCCTCCTTTCCTTGTATCACTCATGTCAGGCAGTCTTGCCTTAGAAGAACTTTAAGGAAAGTTCATGAGACACATACCGTATCCTACAGCCTCAGACAGGGATTCTGAGAATTAGGTCATCTGAACGTTTGATGTTAGTATTTCACCACAGTCCCCAAATCCGTCCAAAACCCCAAGCGACACAGTGTGGGAAGCTGGTGTCTCTCTCAAGTCATCTCTCTTTCTTTTTCCCTCAGAGCTGATCTGTCATCATAAGCCCCTGAGTAATGCTAAGTGGTTGACTCTCTTACATAGCCAGAGGTGATGTTCAGTGTAAAGCCATTATCAGCGGCATTAGTATGCATGCTGAGTTCAGGCAGCCTACCCAGCGCATGAAAGTTTTAGGGTGCATGACACAGCTTTGGGTGGGAAAAACAAGCAGGCAGAGAAAAAGACTGAAAGACAGAGAGACCAAGTGAATGAGACAGGCACATGGTAAAACAGCTTATAAAAAACTTCTTAAACCAGCCTAAGCTGGTCAGGTTTGCTGGTTTAGAAGGGTTTTGGACATTGACCATCTACACTAAAAGAAAACCAGTTTAAGGCAAGCTTGAGCAGGATGAAAGACTAGCTAGACTAGCTGAGAATCTGAGACCAGTGTTATTAAACTAGGAAACATTTCTAAATAAACATTTGAATTTCACATTCATTTTGGAAGCCCTAATATACTAAAACTTAAAAGCTAAAACTCAAATTAAAACAAACAAAACAACACCTAGCAATTCAAAACTTAAATAACCCAAGCTCAGTCAGCTTAAATCAGCTTAGACCAGCAAACCAGATGGAGAGTGGATGTTTATTTCTAGAATATGATATGTTTGCTTGTGTATAATGACATGTTTTGCTTTCTGTCCGCAGCGGTCTGGGCTACATCCTGGGATCCATTGCTAAAGATGCTGGAGGGGATTGGTACTGGGCGCTGAGGGTAAGAGCACTTGAAATGTCTCCCTGTTTTTTTTTTTTTATCAATATTTTAAAGGAAGCATTCACAGCCTCCACAAATACACACGATTTCCTCTCGGCCTGGTCAAAAACATCCCTAAAACCCATGGCAGACAGGTGAATCCCGAAATACCTTTAGCCCGTCTCTTGAAAAAGCAACACAACATTCCTGCCCCCTTGAAGCTAGTGCAGTGGCCACTGACAACCCAGCTAGCTCAAGTGCATTAATATAGCATTACCTCCAGCTCTCTCGGGTCCCGCTCATACACGCTATCCGTGAGTAATGCAGTAACAAGGTCTTCTCAGTTCTCGCTGCGGTCTTTGTACTGCAGAGACCCGGGAGAAGAGGGGGCTCACTTACACAGACCCTTTTGTTGTAGGATAGTCCTCAGTAGCCTTGATGTATTACAGTGCTAACCCAAAGAGCAAACCTGAGCACCTTTTAATGCAGCTAAAATTACAAATTAATGAAATGATTGAGTGAGAGGAAGGGAAGTGGTCTGCAACTTTTTGGGCAGCGGAAGAGAGAGAGCAAAAACAACTTTCTGGAGAAAGTTAGAGGCCTCTGAGGTGCTTTAGATTCCCATCTTTCTTCCTTCATTAGCTCAGCGCTGTTTTAAAACCAAACGCTTCTCTAGTTCAGTTCACACTTTTAACAGGTGAATGCTCAAGTTAGCAGGTGGGCTTCATTACTTGTTCCTTTCTCGTGGTCATAAAGAATCGACCGAAGGTCTTATTGTGAACTTGAATTAAACTCCTTGTGTGGCTGCCTCTTAAAACTCCTGCGAGGTTCTGTTGTCAAACTCTTAGGCCTAAAAGGGGACTTTAAGAGGAGCATTAAACCCTCTCAAGCTTACAAAAACACCTCTCTACATGACAGTTATATGACCCTCAGGAACATAAATGGCTTTATTTGGTTGCTAGTTTATCTGAACATTTTGCAAACAGTAGCGGAGCTCCTTTGTTTGAGCTCTTGGATGCAGTAAAACATTCCATAAGGAGACAAAGCTCATGGTTTGGAGGACTATTAATCATCACTAGCACTTTAAATGAGCATAAAAACAACAGACAGATGAAAAGGGACTCCATATCGGCCATATCCTGCTCTGAGAGGGGAAAAAACACTGTGCCACTTTCCGCTTGTTTTGCAGTCCCCTAAAGAACTCATTCGCCTTCCGTTCTCAAAAAGGGAGTGTGTTTTTTGGAGTAGAGGATTATATTGTAATTATTGAGAGCCATATCAATCTTCTGCAGGTCGGAGAGGGGAAATGCCTGGAGATACAGCACCTTGATCGCCCTTTCTTTGATTACACTCGTTCTTTGGCGCCCCAACTCTAACCTTAACAAGCTCGAAAGAAGCTACAGCACTAGCTTGAGATTAGCAGGAAAGGGTAACGTCTGACAGAGTGTGAGACAGAGTCAGAGTTCAAGATGACTGATCAACGCAGGCTTTGATTTGAAACTAAACCAGAGAGGCAAGGAGAGATCTCCACAGTGTGACTGTTAGAAAATAGGTCCACTGCAAAGACCTCTTTTACGGCTGCTGGTTTTTCTAGTTACAGAGGGATAACAAGCCCAAATCCAGGCTTTAGCGAGACACTGCAGCTCTGTATCAAAAACACTGCAGTGCACACAGAGACACATTCAGTCCACCGAATCACAGTATAGTGCAGGAAACAACAGCATGTCAATGGGACGCAGTGATCCGTTTCACTCTCATGTGGTTCTTTATAAAGATTTATAATGCTGAACGCTATACAAAAAAAAAAAAAAAAAATTCACAAATTTGTATAAATGTGTGCGTGAGTGCATATTATATATATATATATATATATATATATATATATATATATATATATATATATATACACACACACACACACACACACACACAGGTGCTGGTCATATAATTAGAATATCATCAAAAAGTTCATTTATTTCACTAATTCCATTCAAAAAGTGAAACTTGAATATTATATTCATTCATTACACACAGACTGATATATTTCAAATGTTTATTTCTTTTAATTTTGTAAAATTATAACTGACAACTAAGGAAAATCACAAATTCAGTATCTCAGAATATTAGAATATTGTGAAAAGGTCCAATACTGAAGAAAACTGGTGCCACACTCTAATCAGCTAATTAACTCAAAACACCTGCAAAGGCCTTTAAACGGTCTCTCAGTCTAGTTCTGCAGGCTACACAATCATGGGAAAGACTGCTGACTTGACAGTCTTCCAAAAACGACCACTGGCACCTTGCACAATGAGGGCAAGACACAAAAAGTCACTGCAATAGGCTGGCTGTTCACAGAGCTATGTCCAAACACATTAATAGAGAGGTGAAGGGAAGGAAAATATGTGGTAGAAAGTGTACAAGCAGTAGGGATAACCGCACCCTCGAGAGGATTGTGGAACAAAACCCATTCAAAAATGTGGGCGAGATTCACAAACAGTGGACTGCAACTGGAGTCAATGCTTCAAGAACCACTACGCACAGATGTATGCAAGACATGGGTTTCAGCTGTCGCATTCCTTGTGTCAAGCCACTCTTGAACAACAGACAGCGTCAGAAGCGCCTCGTCTGGGCTAAAGACAAAAAGGACTGCTGAGTGGGCCAAAGTTATGTTCTCTGATGAAAGTAAATTTTGCATTTCCTTTGGAAATCAGTGTCCCAGAGTCTGGAGGAAGAGAGGATAGGCACACAATCCAAGTTGCTTGAGGTCCAGTGTAAAGTTTCCACAGTCAGTGATGTTTTGGGGTGCCATGTCATCTGCTGGTGTCGGTCCACTGTGTTTTCGGAGGTCCAAGGTCAATGTAGCCGTATACCAGGAAGTTTAAGAGCACTTCTTGCTTCCTGCTGCAGACCAACTTTATGGAGATTCAGATTTCATTTTCCAACAAGACTTGGCACCTGCACACAGTGCCAAAGCAACCAGTTGGTTTAAGGACCGTGGTATCCCTGTTCTTAATTGTCCAGCAAAATCGCCTGACCTTAACCCCATAGAAAATCTATGGGGTATTGTGAAGAGGAGGATGTGATATGCTAGACCCAACAATGCAGAAGAGCTGAAGGCCACTATCTGAACAACCTGGGCTCTCATAACACCTGAGCACTGCAACAGACTGATCGACTCCATGCCACGCCTCAACTAAATATAGAGTGCTGTACATGCTCATACTTTTCATGGTTATACTTTTCAGTTGGCCAAGATTTCTATAAATCCTTTCTTTGTATTGGTCTTAAGATACTGAATTTGGGTTTTTCCTTAGTTGTCAGTTATAATCATTAAAATTAAAAGAAATAAACATTTGAAATATATCAGTGTGTGTAATGAATGAATATAAAATACAAGTTTCACTTTTTGAATGGAATTAGTGAAATAAATCAACTTTTTGATGATATTCTAATTATATGACCAGCACCTCAAACTTGTATTTAGAGAATGTATCTTGAATTAAGTTATTTAGTATATACATGTAGTCACGTGGCTTGATAATTTTGTGAAAACCACTAAATGTTTTTTTGTTTGTTTGTTTTTTTACAAATTTAAAATTACGGTTTCATTCAACTTTTTTTTTTTTTTTTACCACAAAATAAGACAAAAATACTGATTAGGAACTTTAATCAGTTTGCTTTTTGAAAAATCAGAACTTTTTGTAGTGCAGATGACTAAATCTTTACAAGAACACACACGGCCATAAGACACCATTTTGAGTAGAGCTTTACTTTAATGTACTATAAATGATCTCCAGGAGGATTGCGTCTGACAGACAGAATTGCTTTGGCTTTCACAAGCGACGGAGGCGCTTGCGCTGCTTCCATGTGGGCGAGCGAACCAACAAACACATGCACACACACACATACACACACTGCTGTGCTGTAGCCATCAGGAAGGATGATAAAAGAGATAATAGCTCATGGCCTGGTGGACCACAGCTGCTCCCACACAAGTGAGAAAACTGAGAAAGAAAACGAGAGGATGGAATAAAGAAAAATCACCTAATGGAGTCCACTTCACACAGCAGTCTAGTACCCTGCCAGCACTACACACCCTTATGTGAATATAAATAAAACTCCTCTGTAAAACCATAAGCTAATCACAAAATACACAACACAACATTATGGACTCAACAAAATAACTTGCTAGACCAAACAGGATGTGAGACAGTTTCTTATTGTTCAGCCCACAAGATTTGTTTAACAGACAGACTCACAGTAATATGAGCAAAAATGTTTAGTCTAGTTAAAGTAAAGAGCACTGCACTAAAAGAAAAAAAAATCTACAAATTGTGTAAGAAGACATATCTGGTTCAAGATATATTAACTGAAAATGTCAAGTAATTTGCTTCTGAAGTACATTTCTATCGTTTTAAGTATGTTTAGATGTTGTTCTTGAAAACAAGTCATTAATACATGATACAAAACTCTGCAAAATGGCCTTTTTTCCTTCTGTCCCAAGGTTTCTCCAATGTTAGGGTTGATTGCTGGGTTCCTCATCATCATCTTTGTCCCTGAGCCGAAGAGAGGGAGTGCCGACCAAATCGCTGGACGTATAAAGACACGCACTTCCTGGCTCTGTGACATGAAAGCTCTTGCCAAAAAGTATGCCACTTGTTTATTCTTCTTTTCCTATCCATCACTCAAGATTTAAATGAACCAAATGTCAAGGATTGGGGCGTACCAGACGCAATCACTTAATCAACCAACGAGTCAAAAATTGGGGCCCTCGATGTCTATTTTTATAGTCCTGCCTTCACTTGAACATGGTGACAGTTTATTGGAGAAGCTGGCATAGAATTTCAATTGCCCATAGTTCAAGTAGTCTCTGCTTATCCTATGGTGTGACTATACTTAACTAAATTATAATTAGATTATATTCAATTATATTACATTCTATTCTTTACAATTTAATTGATTGTATTTTTAAACACCTTCCCATTTATGAAAAATGTACACAATGTCTGTCATCCATTACATTATCTAATTGTATAAATATTATATATTTAATATTTTTTAATGTATTTTTCACACCACTAGATCAACCATCGTTGTTGTTGTGACAACAAATGGATGTAGGCAATGGGCATATGATATGTCAACTACCCATATGACATTAGTTAACAATTTCACCAAGTAGGACATGTTTCTGGATCAACATATTTGTTGATCCTGGAACAACATTTCAATCAACCAATCAGATTTGAGGGATAGGTTGTTTTTTTGTTTTTTTTCTAAGTTTAGGAGTTTTTTTTTACAGCAGTGGTCAGGGGCTTCTGGGTTATGTTTAGGGGTAAAGAGATGGTTAGGACTATGTTTTTGGACAGGAATGCCTTCTATGGCAAAATTACAGCAACCATACAGTATACATTACGTCAGAAAGACATACAAAATAAAAAATAACAGTAAAACAGGAAATTGACAAAATTGTCTAAAAGCAAACTCAAGATTAATACATATTCATTCATTTTCTTTCTCCCTAGCCGTAGTTACGTATTTTCATCTCTGGCATCGGCCGCAGTGTCCTTTGCCACGGGGGCGTTTGGGATCTGGATCCCGCAGTACCTAGTCAGAGCTCAGGTGGTGCAGAAGACAGCAGTGAGCTGCACCAATCAACCCTGCAGCAGCAAAGACAGGTCAGAAAACACACACACACTCCACTTCAAACCGAACGGTCAAACACAAACGTTACACTTTTGACAACGACTATGTTTCCTTCTCATCTCCAGTTTGATATTTGGAGCCATCACCTGCGTGACGGGACTGTTGGGAGTGGTGATCGGCGCCGTGACCACGCGACTCTGCCGTCAAAAGACGGAACGTGCCGACCCGCTGGTGTGTGCGGTCAGCATGTTGGGCTCTGCCATCTTCATCTGCCTCATATTTGTTGTGGCCAAGAAAAGCATTGTGGGAGCATATGTAAGTAGCTCTACTTTGTTCAGTTTCAGCTTATTTCAAAAGTCTACACTGTAAAAAAAGGAATTGTTCATTAGTTATATTCAGTTTTTTAAATTTGTTTTCCAGTAAAACACACACACACACACGTTTGTTTGCGTGACATATGGGGACATTCCATAAGCCCAATGGTTTTTATACTGTACAAACCATATTTTCTATCCCCTTACACTGCCCCTACTCCTAAACCAACCCATCACAGGAAACATTCTGCATTTAAAAACTGTATGATTTATAAGCATTTTGAAAAGTGTGGACATCAATGTGCTCATATTTCACCCTCTCCGTGTACACCAAACCCCCCCCCCCACCCCCCCACCCCCCCCCCCCCCACACACACACACACGTATATGTATGCATGTGTGTATACTTGAAAAACAACTGATTAGACTAGAGTGAAATAGGCTAGAATATTACAATTATGGTGTAAACACTGAGATTCTCTCCTGAATTTCTTCTTAACACTGTGGCCTAATTATATATCTAGTACAACTCCCTTCTGACTCTCCTTGTATTACAATAAGTACTCTCAGTCAAAGTCTCAAATAAGGTCACATCTATTCAGAGTTCAATATAAGGCTTTAAACGATATAAAGTCTGTTGCATTCAGTGGATTTAACAGCCATAGTTGCTTGGCAAGGTTGTTAGGTCCAAACCCAACACTGAAAGAATAAGAGCAACAGGCACTGCATACTTATTTAACAGGCATGTAAAGCAGGAAAAGGGAGCAGTTTTCACAGTTACTGTTGAGAAACAATAGACTGTGGCATTTGTGAGTCACTAATTTAGAAAAGGTTATGCTGCATTAGAAGACAAATAAAAAAATTATACCAGGTCACATTCGTTCTTCCAGCAAAAAAAAACAATCAGGTCAGAACAAAATGTTGCACACTCCCTGGAGGGCCAAACTGGACTGGGAATCTCGTAAGTGTTTATGATGAGAAGTCTGATGAGAAAGTATTTTTAGGGACTGTTTGTCTTTCTTTTAGACAAAAGAACCTGGTACACTGTGATAATGCCATCTCTTTGGTGTTATGTTTGAGAAACTCTGAGCTTATTCAATGTTTGCCACCTTATCTTAACTATGAAAGGCTCACCAACTGTATCCTCAACTGACCTGGATTTGCACCCTCTTGTTCCTTTGTTACACGTCGTGATGACTTTAAAAAGGTCTAAGCAAACAGTCTGACCTGGGGTCTCATGGACCATACCAATCTTGGGTTGGATCTTGATCTATAAGACAAGAATAATAATTTATAATGTACCCTGCCATTCAAAAGAAGTGTTTTTTGTTTCTTGAGCACCAAATCAGCCTATTAGAATGATTTGTGAAGGATCGTGTGAAAATTCAGCTTTGACATCCCAGGAATACTTTTTGTTATTTAACATTCAAATGGAATATCACTTTATAGCAAATCGGAAAATGTGCAATTGAAAACGCGTGTTTATGTCAATCTTATTGAGAGTATATTTCAAATCCAGGGTATTTATGGAAATGAATGACACATGATTTAGACCACAGGCCCATCTTGTCAAACAGGTAACATTACAGTGGCAGCCAGATCCCAACTAAAGACATGAGCACCCCTTCAATCACCTGTCAAAAGGCTTCTGTAATTACACCCAAAAGGAGCATACGAAAAAACAAGGAGTCCAAAACTTTAAGGAGGGAAAATATTTGGAGTGAGAAAATTTGATAGTGACAGATGTGCAGTCTGAGAATGTGACAGTGCGCTGAAGCTCTGTCAGGGTCTGTTCCAGCAGGGACAGCTGCTGTCTCGTCAGCATGTTGGCTGATCACAATTCAGTCCTTAACCAGAGTCCTGCAGGGCTTTACAGTTTTAGCTTGTCTGTCCGTCACGCTGTCTGAATCTCAAGTCACTTCGGGACAGAGTTTCATGCATGTCCAAACACATACACGCTCTAATTTCATCACCTTCTATTCAGATATTCTCTCACACTGGTATATACATGAAAGATTCTAGACCCACAAACTAAAACCATTACCTCCATTTTACACCGAGGTCATCTCTTAGAGCCCAACATAAGACCCAGTCAAAGTCAGAATGGCCTCTTGAATGATCAAATTCCCTTGCAACCTACAGTTCTCCATGCAGTCCCGTCAGGTTTGACCCCAGCAGCTGCCGTCAGTCGTATTCTAGCCTCGAGTTGTGGAGAGACCATCTACATTTTGTCAAGTCACTAAGATTAGTGGAGATATTCGATGCTTGTGTCTCAGTCTGCCATAAGCACCTTGAAAATCCAGACCAGACACTGTGGGATATCAGTTCATTTATGTGGGAATGCTTGAATTAGTTCTCGTCCGATTGAACAAATCTGTTAAAATAACTTGTTAAACGTGACACGTTTTCAGCTGCCAGACATTTTGAGTTCCACTCTAGTTAATGCTAACCGCTTGTCTCTTTTTTACGGTTTGGAGCACAACATGGTTCTCCTCAAATCAAAAATTGCATACAACATAACCACAGCATAATGACATGTTTTCATATTCCACAACATTTATTGAGGTTTTTTGATTTAGTAGATGAGCAGGGTTAATGAGACGGGTCGGTCTTTGACCAACTTGTCTGTAAGCCCTGCTGTGTGCGTGTGTGTATGTATGTATGTATGTGTATGTGTATATGTATATATATATATATATATATATATATATATATATATATATATATATATATATATATATATATATATATATATATGTATGTATACACACACACACACACACACGTCCAATTGTCACTATTAACTAACTAATAATCATGACTTTTACCTCAATACACTACTAATTACTGCTTAGTAAGGTAGTTGTTATGTTTACGTAACAGTATCATATAGAATTAAGGGGTGTAGAATATGGTTATGCAGAATAAGGCATTAATTTGCGCTTGTACTAATAAACAGCCATTATCCTAGTAATATGCATGCTAATAAGCAACAAATTAATAGTTTGAATTGGACACATACATATATGGTAGAGTAACTTTTCATTTTAAAGAATGAATCAAATAAAAAAAAAAAGACCTTTTTTCTTCTAACCCCCTCCCCCCCTCTTTTTCTCCACAGATCTGCATTTTCATCGGAGAGACGCTGCTCTTTTTGAACTGGGCCATTACAGCGGACATTTTAATGGTTCGTATTGAAAGCCTGTATTTATCTGCCTGGCCGAGTGGAAACTTTAAAGCCTTTAACTGTAACAAAAGTGGTCATCTTCTCAGGCTGGTTTCTTATTTTGAATGGTAAGATGCATGACTACGAGGTTTGGCATAGCCTGGGTGGGGCCCAAGACAAAATTGCTGCCTTTGATTGCACTTAATGGAAACGACACTCATGGAAAATAAAACGGAATAACATTTTCAGTTTGGATGTTTTTGTGTGAAGGAAGAGTTAGAGAAACTCCGAGAGAGAAGCAGTAAACAGAGTGCATGTACGGTAGAGTGAAAGATTTAGCAAGAAAATCTATCATGAAGTTGAGTCAGCCAAGGTCTTACTGCATACTTAAACTCCAGTCAGCCTGGGTCAGTGTAAAGCGCTCTGACAGTGTCTGCTTAAGTGAGCACTCATGCTACTTTCGTTTTACTGTTTTGTTTTCATGTGATTCTCACCGCTGTTTTCCTGTCACCTCTTTTCTCTCTCCAGTATGTTGTCATACCGACCAGAAGAGCCACTGCTGTTGCCTTCCAGGGCTTCACCTCACATTTACTAGGGGATGCTGGGAGCCCGTACCTCATTGGCCTGGTAAGAATGTCTCACGCACAGGGTAGTGAACTTCATTGCTTACTGCTACAAGTATATACTGCTCAGTATTGAGTATTTGGTGTGTATTGACCGTGTGCAAATTATTGGTTGCTTTTGGAGGGTCTGACCAGGCTAGGTTTTAACCCTCTAAAGGAAGTCTAAACAAAAGCTTACAAGTGTATTTTTACATACATGCAAGCCTACAGCCTTTTTCAAACATTTCAAAACCCACAAAAGTCATGAAGAAGAAACAGCTTACTGACTCTCAAGCACTTGTGAAAGATACTGTACACAGGCTAACACTAGTAAGAAGAAGTCAGAAATGTTCAAAGCTGCACACAGCATGATGTGTGGCTCTTTTTCTTGAGTTCACAATAGCAGAATTAGACAAAAGCCCTCTGAAGGTTTCCCATTCCTCCTGATCTGCGTTTATTTCCAGTAATACCTTTCCTCGGGAGACATCCTGTTTGTATATATGCCAGTCACCAGCTCATTCATCTTACAAGTGTTCCCTTCGGTCTCTTAAACATTTGTGTGCAACAATAAGCTACACCGCTTTGTGCCGTGTGACATTTTGCTCTATGATTTTGTACGCTGACCTTGGCTCCATCTCCCTTTTCCGATTTCCACTCGTTCATGTTAACAAAACAAAGGCACACCAATCCCAGTGCAACATAAATTCATCATTCTTCTCAGCTCCGGATAAGGCACGCTGTGGTTCCTATACTTCCGACTCCTGTAGACATTCCTGGCATTCCGAACAGGAGTCACTGGAGTTGGTCCAAGCTAAATAGTAAGCCTTGTGCGTGCTTTTGACAGGTTCAGAGCCCCCTGTCATGTAGGGCTCAGGGTTCAGACCCATTGTTCACTTATTCCATTATCACTTTCAACCTCTTACAACAAAAGTCCATTTGCAATGTGTTTGCTCTTTATCTGTCTCACACATTTAAGCACACAGCAGGAGACTGTGTGGCTAATCTGCCAGTATCGTTTATACAATTTTTTTTTCTCTCTCCATCATATGGTATTTGAACCTAGCACATAATTGATTTAGTGACTTGACATAGAAAGTTCAAAGAACAGCATTTATTTGAAATAGAAATCATTCATAAAATTACGTCACTTTTGATTAATTTAATGCATCCTTGTTGTCTGGCTATTACCAAACCAAGCTCAATTTCAGTTTGAACATTGGTCTGGGGAGTCTGCTCTGTATTTTCTACTGCACAAGAGGCGTGATCAGCGAACATTATTCGAATGACTGTACGCAATTGGATAGTCCTTCAACCACTCAGACCACAAGAGGCGTGATCAACGAGCATTATTCGAATGACTGTACGCAATTGGATAGTCCTTCAACCAATCAGACCACAAGAGGCGTGATCAACGAGCATTATTCGAATGACTATACGCAATTGGATAGTCCTTCAACCAATCAGACCACAAGCGGCGTGATCAACGGACGACGAACTGTCATCATGTGAAACCCACCAATAGAGCGCCAGGTGGATAAGCCAGTCTGTGATTGGTTCCCGCAAAAGTGTAACAGAAGCAGAAATTAATGTACAGGTTTCCAGACTGAGTTACAGGGGGAAATCAAATTGCTGGCAGATTGGGCTGGGTTTGAAAAAATTCAAACAACCCCAAACTTTTGAATGGTTGTGTATATTTTATCAAGTTCACTTTGTATTGCACTATGTACTGGATAAAAGTTTCTTCTACATGAAAAAATATAAATGTAAATTCTAGAGGAAGTACCTCCATGATCTTTCTGTTGCTAGCACTGGAAGAATGCTATAATTTCACTCAAGTCACAGTGTTAGCAACCCAGCACATTCCCTCTGCTCAAAACGCCCTACCTGCGGACAGACAGCTGGCCGTGTGGTTATAATGCAGCCACATGTTTTGTGACGTTTCATGTATGCTTGCTTGGTTCACATGACTCAGTTGCTCTCTGGGAATACAACAATCGTCTCAGTTAATAAGATAGTGGGTACATTCTCCTCTAAGATAGTGGGTACATCTTCAGAGGAAGCATGTGGCCATTCTGCCCTGTCAAATCTAGCAATGTTGGACCGAGTCATCCATCAACAGTTACTTGACAATTTCACTCCGGAGGTCTGGCAAGCTAGTGTGATGGTGGCTGTGACGTGCTTAAAAAAAAAAAAATCTGCCAACTCTGAATTATAAAAAGAACAGTTTTCAGAGAAAAACCACAGGAACTTTGACACTGGGAAGTGACACTATAGTTTTTCCAGACATTATAAGAGTGCTGTTATTGGAGAAGTGACACCCAACAGCTTACTGAAGAAAGACTACTGGAAAGAGACTTAAGAACATGTGGCAGGCAGACAACAATATGTTTTAAAGTGAACAATATGTGCACCAGACCTGTGAATGAATAACATCTCCTAAATAACTGTTAATGCTTCATTTCACTCCAACTAAAAACATTAATAATAGGTGTGAGTGAAATCTTTATCCAGTGGGTGGTGTAATTATCTATAAAAATAGACTAGCCACAATCTACCATCTTTTTTGCACAAAAAAACCCCTCATTAATTACGCACCATAAATGTTTAACCTCAGCCCTATTTTTATCAGTAGAAATAGTTCAACATTAATGTTTGGCATCATAAAAGCTGAATGCAAAATATAATGGCATCATATACGCATACTATACATGAAGTGGGGTCTGAACACCCACGCACGCACGCACGCTTACTTAGCTATATAAATGGGGACATTCTATAGACCTATTGTTTTTATAGATAAAGATGTTTTTGTTAGATGTAACTGACTTCTGGGGACAAATTTGCCTCTAAAATAAGGTTAAGTAGGTAGGGTGCACACACACACACAGACCTCACTGTCAGCACCCACTCGTACCTTTTAGTGTCAGCATTCCTACCCGACCCATGAGACTCGCACTCTAGTGCTGATGCTAACAGACTAGCCGTGCTAAAGCTGCCAAAGCGAGTCAGATGGACTCTGAGGAGCCCTACTAAACATCATTTTAATGCTGCTGTCAGCTTCATCTTTTGCTTCATTTTGTAATAATATACTATGCTAGAACGGCTTGAACAAAGCATTTCATGGGTTTTGTCCTAAAGTTGAGTTTTGTCTATACTAAGCAACTATACTAGTTTTAGCAGATGTATCCATTTAAGAATGATTTTCCAGGAAAATGGAACAAAAATGATTGACTCATCCTGCACACTATATTTGTACAATTTTTAGGAAGCATGTTGGGTCGTTTTTAACATTAGTTGCTTACTATTGACCGAGTGAATCTTAAGGTTAGAAACAGCATAACATTTAATCAGATTATGATAAATTGAAACAAACAAAATACCTTCTTAACTGAATCAATAGTTAAATTAATGGTAATTGTATTTTTGTAGATTTATTCACTTACTATTGAACCGATACCAATAGATTAAGGAAAATTAACAAGGAATAAACGTTCACCAGTAACTAATTGACACAGCACAGCTCTTGAAGACAATATTAGGAAGTTAATTATTGCATTAATGTCGCTGATGGCTCACAGCAGACTTTTCCTTTGTTTGCTAATGAGTTCTCTTTTGTTTGTGTCTCTGTGTTCCTGCAGATATCAGACTCACTGCAGCAGAGCTACGCTACATCAGCGTTATGGCAGTTCCTGAGTTTGGGATATGCCCTCATGCTCTGCCCCTTTGTCATCGTTCTGGGGGGGATGTTCTTCCTCGCCACCGCCCTTTTCTTCCTCGATGATCGTGACAAAGCGGAGAAACAGTGAGTGCCTAAGCCTTCACTCATAACCTTGATAGCTAACAGTAATCCAGTCTAATCTAAAGTCATTGTTCTAGTGTAATCGAGTTGCTTCCGTTTCAAGGGTCCACACTTTACATTCCTAAATGGGGCTATCATTTCTCATTTCCTCCACTGACAATGACAATCAGGTTGCCATGGTGATTTTGGTAGCCTTGGCCATTTCTGTGTAGCTGGTGAATAGCCTCAGGTGGATAGGTAATCCGTGAGGATGAACGAGATGAATAGATGGACATAGATTTAGATGTATTCTCAAACAAAGACACTGCATAAGTGATCTGCCAAGGGGGAAATGACATCATATGCGTTACAGATGACCTGTAGTAGATCAAGTGCTCCCTCAAATCAATTACTGTTATTTCAGTACACTAGCAAGTTTATGAATATAGCATTTACAGAAAGTGTTTGCAAGACTTTGTCCAGTTAAAACAATCATGGCGACATGGGTGTGTGTGTGTGTGGGGGGGGATTAAATGTCAAATAAACCACAGTGTTGTCTTCTGCTATTCAAGCTACCCAGACATGTCATTTCATTTTAAAACGTCAAACTAAGCCATTATGAGATACCATGTTTATAGTATATACAGTATATGCCCTATATATGTATATTTACATATAGACATTTTAAAATAGATCTTTATTTAAAACATATGCTGCTTTGGTTATAAAAGAGTCTCATTCCCTTAAAAGGCAAAGGCAAACACGATACCCAAACTTTGCGACTCACTTTCCTTTTTGCGGCAGTCTTTTATCAAGTGGATTTCCTGTGTGTGTTGCCACTCAAAAATGACTTCCTTCCTGTCTGCTTGGGGACATTTTTAGGCAGGGTGGTATGTTGGATTAATGCGGAAGATCTTCCCACGATAGGTCTTAGCGACGGCCCAGGAGGTTGACTTTTCTTCTTGTCTCGCCATTTATTACAACAGACAGATTAATCATTATAGTCATTTTTCACTAGGAGCTACTCAACAAGATTATTTAAATGTTCTTTTTCCTGCTATATATCATATTAAGCAGTGGAATACAAATAGTGCACTTGACACCACAGATACAGGTCTTGGATAAATCAATCTTACCAATGAATAAATCTCAACAAAAAAGCTGTTTAAAAGTGTAGAGTCAAACAGAATAATATACAACTGACTTTTTCCAAGTAGATTTCCCTGAACAATTCCCACTTCTACTATTGGTCAGAAAAACAGATAGCCCTGCTGAAACCAAACGTCACTTCAGATGTAAAAGAAATGACAAAACACTTCACTTTTAATTTTAGAATATGAAAATAAAAGGTCACTTTTAAGTTTAAAATAAATGTGACAAAAATACTTCACTTTTAAGTTTAGAAAAAATATATGTTATTTTTTTTTATTTTTTTTACTAAACTTAAAAGTGAAGTATTTTTGTAACATTTATTTTAAATTTAAAAGTGACGTTTTATTTTCATATTCTAATTTTAACAAGTGAAGGTGTATTCTTAAAGACATTGAAAGTAGTTGACTCCCACAGTTGGTTGTAGATTATACAGGAGTTTTACCACACCATTGGATTTATGTTGTCAACACGGTTTAAAATAGGTACTGAATTGCAGCTATATATGCCATGTAATGATCTGAAATATTATGCATGCCAATTTGCCAAAAGCAGTCATCTACAGATTAAAGTGGTTATGTTTGTGGATAAACTATAAGCTTATATCCAGGCATCATGAGCATGTGCATTTATACATTAAATATTTCCAACCATTACTCTTACATAACATCCTTTTCACAGTTTTTCATAAGCATTGCATCATCACGAGGTTTAATCGAGTCTAAAAATAGCATTGTAACTGTGCTGTTTCAGGCCCGGTAGTTCTTTATTCACAAATATCTTGTTACGTGAATGTAGCACATTCATTTTTCTTCCTCTATTTATAGACGCAACATGCAAAATGAAAGGCATTCACTGGAGCAGAAGAATATATATTGAGCTTGAAGAGTACTTTATTTCTAGGTTGTTAGCTGTTTTGGGCCTAGAGGGAGCCATTTATAGTGCAGGGAAAACACAGTGCACATAGGCAGTCACGCAAAACACACACACACACACACACACACACACACACACACACACACACACGTCTCATATCCTTTTCTGCCTGGCATCAGTTGGCATTGTGTCCATGGGGACGTACTGAATATATAAGCATCCCTGAACTGTGTGTTAAGCAGTCTGTAGGGAAGGCAATCACACTGCCATGAAGTGTCCCCATTGATATTTCCAATAAAGTAAGTGAAATTATTAGCAAGATTAGGATATCTCATAATAGGGCCAAGAAAAAAGTCAAAAAGCTGAGATGCGTTTCTTGCTTTAAGAATCCCTTTTCGTCACTTAATGTTTCATAAATTTTGTATAATTAAATATTTCAGATTTTGTTTTATGTACATATACATTCACTCTGACAACACTACACAATACATAAAAGGATTAGGTGACCCAAAAATGAAATAATTGTCATCATTTACATACCCTCATTCCAAACCCGTAAGACTTTTGTTCATCTTTGGAACACTAAATAAAGATATTTTTAATAAAATCTGAGAGATTTCTGTCCCTCCATTAACAGCCTACGCAACTACCACTTTGACGTTTCAAAAAGTTCATAAAGACATTGTAAAACTATTCCATATGAATTACGCGGTTTTCATTAAAATATCTTCTTTGTGTTTAAAACATGAAAAGTCTTATGGGTTTGGAACTTGTAATTTGTAAATGACGACAGAATCTTCTTTTTTGGGTGAACTAACCCTTTGAGGACAGCCCAGTTTAAAAACCCTGCATTAAGAGATTCTGCTCATGTGAGTGCACATTTATGAAAAGCATTGTACAATGTCTACAAAATTTTTCCCTCATTATTGTTTCATTTTTCCCCTTTAATTTTCCAGAGTAAACCAGCTTTCCCGGCCGCCGTCCACAGTTAAGGTAAGACTTCAAATTCCTGCAAGTCTCAAACAAAGGCCTCCAGGTTACACAACTCTTATCCTGTTGACCTTTTTAAATACAGAATACAATGGTCCAAGCTTATTTATCAGAAGGCATTCAGGAATGTAAGAGGAGAAATAACAACTTTGTTTTACCCATTAAAGTAGTTGAGAATAGAATAGAATAGAATAGAATAGAATAGAATAGAATAGAATAGAATAGAATAGAATAGAATAGAATAGAATAGAATAGAATAGAATAGGTGACCAGGTTATTTCACCAGTTAATAATCTCAAATCTGGCTCCTCTTCAAGTCTCTGATCCTGCCCCCTTCCCCTCTTTCTCTTATCAGCCTCTCACACTCACTGTTACGAGCCTATTTTTATAATTACCATGACTTGGTATGCCCTAAAAGAACGGCAAAGCATCAAAAGAAAGAGAATAAAAACAACATTGGGAAAAAAAGGGTTCAATGGTTGCCAGTTTTTTTAGGTGGAGGACAATGTGCGTGGGAGCATCACACTAAAAATAACGAGTATCCCAAATATTCGATTAAGAGGGCAGATTGTGACTGTTAAATGTGGGCATGTATTTTTGTTCTGCAGACAGGCTGTCCCAAGCTAGCTGTCCTACTGTTCTACTGTACCATCTACTTTCTAATTAGCGAAACTACCGCTCTTTATTAGGTTAACAGCCTCAACTGGCTGCAGCTTAAAGGTGCCCTAGAATGATTTGAAACAATATTTTAAATTGTTCTCTGATATCTAAATAGAGGGTATGAGGCTTATTTAAAGCTACACTATGTAAATGTTTTAGTTTATTGTTAGCTAAAAACACTTAGTTCTTTCAAAAATATATGTGCTCATTAATGTATATTTACTTCTTTCAAGTAATAAAGTACTTTCATAAGTTTATAATATGCCATTGAAAATACATACGGGTGAGGGGTTCGAATGCAAGTCGCAAAGTTGCCCCTCCATCTTAAAAGTACATTAGCCAAAGAGGGACATACCCGTAAATTCAAGCTTCGTTTTTTACATTTTAACACTCGATGGCAGTCATGAAAGAGGTCGAACTGGAAGCCATGTTAATCTTGGACTAAATCGGCCACCGAAGGAGTTAAAACGAAATTGGAATTGAGAGGAACAGAAACTATTATTCACTGGATTGTCATATACCTTTACACCGCTAGATGGGGGAGAATATCACACAGTGTAGCTTTAAGGTAAAAAATTGTCCAGATATGGTATTACAGGTCCATTTACAATCCTAGAAATTGTCCCTTGGATGTAATGCTCTGTTTTTGCCTTATTTGGAAGGGTCGTCAATATTAATGCAGAGTTCTGCTCTTATTGGCTGTTTCATTGGCTCAATGACAGCTAACACATGTTACGTTACACCATCCGTCATGGCAATGATTTGACAATGATAGCTTTTTGAAATATTTTGAAATGAAATATTTACCCGGAACTTAATTTAGACCCTGGTACCTGCGGTCGAAAAAACACAGAGTATCACCCCAAAGCTCCTAGTTCCTGAGGAAAGTTCCTGCGGTGGAAACGCGGCTTATGTTGTATCGTCTTCTTGTTGTACTGACTACTCAATAAAAATAATTGTTCACAAAAAAAAAGATCACTATTGTAACATTAGCCTTGATAAAGATCTTAGAAGCCCTAAACCAATGCAATGAGAAAACAGCAGAGATTGTGTACAGTAGCCTACTGTTTAAAAGTCTGAATGCTAACCAAGACTAAATATTTTGATGAAATAAAGTAAAAACTGTAATATTGTGAAATATAATTTAAACTAGTTATTTTAATTTTAATGTATTTTAAAATAAAAAAACCCGTTTTAAAAGACCAAATCCAGCATTAGTCCATAATTACTGAAAGTTCACTGTCTATGAGTGTGTGTTATCAGCTGCTAGGCCAGATTATTTGTGGCATAATGACAAATCCTGAACAAGACCCAGGATGCTCTCTCTGTAAACGTCACTGACGTGATTATCTGAGCATAATACCCCAGTATTAGTTACGTTGCATCAGCCAAATATAATCTTAGAGTTCTGTTGTTCTCTGCATTTCCTAACGCTGCCATAATAAATTGAGAGTGAATAAAATAACTGTCAAGTTTGTGACGGACACATATTGTGATGTCAGTGGGGCAGCTGTGGGAAGCTTGCAGAGCTGGGAAGAAGCTCTGGTTTTAGTGTGTGTGGGGGTTGGTTTACCTCACCAGTAGCACCAGACAGATGGCTCATTGGCTGCTGGGTTATAATAATTAAAATGAAACATCATGTGGGGAAGCCAGAGACTAGCATGTTATTGCTCCAAATTTTAGTCAACAACTACAAACAGCCAGAGACTGACACTGACACCTCTTTGTTTTTCATTCCCTCAGGTTACCAAATGAGAAGGGGCTGCTGCAATGAAGAAAAAGTGGAATGAAAATATGGGCTGGTGGAGGGGGGGAAAAAAACGAAGGAATAAAACTTGCAGCTAACTCGCTATACGCACACTCAGCATACTCTCAGATCACCGCTATCATCGTCATCTCTGCTTTTTCGTTCCATTCTGAATCCAGGAACCCTCTCAGCCAATCAGCAGCTGGTGTGCAGCTATTAATGATGTATATAAAGAGCAATGTGGGCTCCGGTGGGTGTTTAAAAGAGGGTGCCCAGCGCGCTCAGTGCCATACTACTGAACACAGCACGGACACATGCTCCCGTCCTGTCACGCTGCCTGTCGATCTGCACCAAGTGCCATAACATCACATTCCTAATGCGGACCAGTACCAATGATGCTCAACGCCAACAGGGGCTCACCAATACGCCAAGCTCCCCCGAAAAATCAATAAGTACAGAATGAATTCTCGCATCCCATCAACTACCCAATAAAAACTACATGGTGAGTCCTGCCTTAAGAAATCTGGCAGAGGCACAGGTCTGGTCCCCGGTCACTTTTCTTTTATAAAGATTATTTTCCTTAAATGTATTTTCCGTTCTTTTTCTTAGCACTTACCATTTTAAATGCAGTGCCAGTGACTTCATGCAACCACGCATGACACCTTTGAAATCGATCATTATCTTTTCTCTTCTTACTCTGACTGTGTGTTTTTACAAATGAAACTGGAGGGACTTCATAAACTATAGCCGAAAGGGACACTGGATTGTAAATATTATCTTTTTATAATGAAGAAACAACATGTAAATGCTTTCATACTGAACTTTACTGGACCGTCAGCCAGGATAAAAAGTGCATAGTATACCCAAGAAGGGAGTAGAAATGTTAAAAAATGTTGAACAAAGCCAAGGTTATCGTCACTTATCTAGTGATTTTCAGTGCGGAATTCCGTCCGCAGTGCCGGGTTACCCACCCCGACAGGAAAACCTTCATTTTTACTGCGGATAAGATTCACAAGCTCAGTCTATAAGAATGAAAGTCTTTGTATGTTGGCTTACCTCGCTCATTTGGTTTTACATATCCCTTTACTGGAAAAGAAGAGAGAGAAAGGATGATAGTGTATCGCAGCCAAGTTAATTATCCACCATTGCAATCCATCCGTTTTCAAAAAGGGAGAAATCGAACTCTTAGGTTAAGCCAAGTCTGGATTCTTTTTGTGTGTGAGTGTGTGTGTATTTTGTAAATTTAGTGAAAATTTCTTTTAGCAGAGATTTGAATATGTTGCATATACTAAGAGAAGCACGTTGCTTTCCACTGAGTAATCTTGGATATGAAGGCGTATAACTGTAGAAAGTGTCAGTTTTCGCTGTTATTGGCCTGTGTGTTTTTGCTTCAGAATAGTTTGTAATATATGCAATTTAAAAGATTTCATCATTAACGAACATGAAAGCTTTGACAGTGGCAATAATTTGTATAGTCTCATATTTAGCAAGATTTTCTCAGCACACACACAAACCACTGTCACTTTTCTTGAACCTGGTGTTACCAAATCTGTCTGCGTCTGAAGCCGTTCAAATGTAAATCTGTTCTCATAGAGAAGCTGATGCTTTTTCAAAACTTGAAAAAAGCACCTTGCCTATAGATTGAAGTGGGTAAAAAAGCTAATCTGTTTTTTGAAGGTCTGACTTAACACGTCATGTGAAATTACCGTCCCTGTTTGCCAGTCATATCCTCTTAGCTTTCATCATGCCAGGTGAAAAGCCTTTGAATGTGATTCTGTCCAATCCAATGTGTTTACACATGCAAATTTATCTTAATGAAACTTTTGTATTATTATTATTATTGTTATTATTCTTTTACAGATGTCATTTCCTTTCTTTTTACAAATATGAGTTTTATATATATATATATATATACACAAACACTATAAAGATAAACTATTATGCAGCAATTTTAATATATTTTAAACTGCTTTAATGCAATGTATTTATTATTATGTTCTTGTTTTGTTTATTTGTTACCCTTGCTGATAAGATGGTATAAGGGGAAAATAATGTCATAGATATTGTGTACAGTTTTGTTTCTGTTTATTTTTCTTTGAAAAGGCCTCCTCATCACCATTTGAAGAATCTCTCAGTTGTTCATCTCAGAGAACTGTGTTTTCACAGGAGCCAATTATTTTACTGGTTCACACAAACACACAGCATGATTTACACTTATACAAAAGTACATGTATTGTGTACCAACATGTTTGTTAGACCAATGAACTGATAATTGATTTATTTTGCACAAGCAACTGGGTGTGTGAATAATGTGCTGATCAGGGGGTTCCCTCTTACTGTCTAATCCAATAGTTTTACACTGGCATTTTGTAAGTGCTAGCTTTGAGGGATTATTACCCATTCACTGCCTGGCTACTAGCTTTTCAAATTTATTTTACATGCTGATTATATGACTTTTGTTTATTTGTTTTTGAAAGGCAGCGCTCACGATGATCTAGATCGGATGAATGACTGGCTTAATATTTGTAAGGCCTCATTTATTTTAAATGACAAAACCCGATGCTAATGAGCAGTTTTATGAGATCATTTTAATTGCTGAATCGTGAGAATTGAGCATTTCAGATTGGACATTTTCTTGTCATACAAGAATTCTGTAAAATTTAACCTATTTCTGATGTCAAGCAGAAATTAAAAGGTGATTTTATTTTTTAGAACAAGTGTGATTATAAAGAAGAAAAGTATCTAGGACGTTTACTGTGATGCTCCCACAGGGATATACACCTTATATGTAACTGATCAAAATAAACTTATTTAATCAAAACAGAGCAATATGTTGTATTTATTTATTTTGACATTCGATTTAAGTGACTTGATATCATTTGAATGATATCAATGATTTGGTTTTTTGGAAAGAAATTAATTCTATTATCATTTATTCAGCAAGAATACATTGAATTTATCAAAAAGAGAGAGTAAACACATTTGTATTGTGATTAAACGCTTTATTTTTACTTAATCAAAAAATTATTAAGCATCCTGTAGTAAAAAAAGATGTATCATGGTTTTTCGTAAAAATACAACTGTTTAAACGTTGATAATAGTAAGAGAAATTTCTTGAGCAGCAAATCAGCATATAAGAATGATTTCTGAAAGATCATGTGACACTGAAGACTGGAGAAATTATGCTAAAAAATTCAGTTTTGCCATCAAACAGATAAATGACATTATACATTATATTAAAGCTGCACTATGTAACTTTTCCATCCGCTAGTTTGATGACAGCTTTGAGCTCAGAATCTTGGGACATGTGGTCTTCACCTCACAGCTGGTGGAAAAGAATCGGGATAGGATTCGGGCAGAAATCATGTTCATGGATTCGATTATTAACGTTACTGTAGTATGAAGCAGAGCAGGACCGAGTGTTGAAGGAGCGGAGAGTGATTAATACGCAACACACGGCTTGCATTTCTTTATACATTTAAGTCCTTTTAAAATGATGTTATGACGTTACTCTGTGCGTTCGCTCAGTGGCTGCGGTGACACTTGTTGCACACTGCTAAGAGTAAAGCGTTTCTGCCAAATAAACCGTAAACCGAGGGTAACACAGATATGATGCAATTGACAGGCGACTCCCTCAGATGTTCCTGCTCCTTGGCTAAAATAGCAATTTTCTCACAATTTACAAATAGTTGGAAACATTTGGGATATTGTAAGAACTCAACTGAACAAAATATATAACACAGGCCTGGTGGTTTTTGGATATTTGACTGCAAAAATACTACATAGTGCACCTTTAACCCTTTCACACATAGAAGGTCACGACAGTGGACAGCTATTCAAAAAGCTCTTGTGTGTGCATGGGTTTTGACTGTGTATGTGTACATCAACCTCTAGAGTGGACACTGGTGCATCATCCAAGACGCAAGCCATTATAAGGTGAACTTTTTCCTTCTCCATACCAAGATGGCCAACAGTCAGTCAGAAATGCCAAGTTGCTTCGAAATGTCAATCCATACCTTTAAAATTGTAGATTAGGAGAAAATTCTGATTAATCATCTGTCAACTAAATTGGACAAGCTAAATTTCAGCTACAGTTCATACTATTACTGTGACAGTTGTTCTTGATAATATTTGTTCTGCAGTAATTTTTCTTTGGCTGTAAATAAGTGTATTTGTGTTATTAGAATGCCATTTGTGGTTACATTAAATTCATTACATTTTACATCAAAAAGCAATCTGATACTATTATAAATGTGCTCTAATGTCAGAGAGCCCCATTAGCACATACCTGGGGGGACAGAAAGGAGACTTTCACTGCTCAGGAGCAGGAAGCCCTCTCTCTTCCTCCTTTTCAGCGGTAGGAGGGGCTCAGCAAAAGGTTTCATTTTCATCGGGCAGTGTAAGACTCAGCCCGGATTTGGGGGACTGGATGAAGTCCAGCATTGTTTAGAGAGGCACACTGCACCTCTGTTGCCCGGCAACAGTTTCTGTGACACCACAGAAGAAGAATGTAGATGGAGAAGGTCACCAGTGTGTTGACAAGACATGAAACACCTACATAGCCAGTGAGTGAAAATATAAGGAAATGTGCCTAGCAACAGCCATCACATTCATCCATATTACAGATGAAAAAAAAATATTTGCTCATGGTGTGACCCAAACTGCATATGAAAGCAAATCGAGAAAGTTCACAAATATATGCAACCATGGCCACAGCTGAGTACAGAATTACCTCATAACCTAAAACAGTGGTTCTCAATGGGGTGCACAGGTACTGGCAGGGGTGGGTGGGGGTGGGGGGGGGGGGGAATTGAGTTCACAGGAGATCAGCAGAAAATAAAAGGAAACAGCCGTTGCACCTCTTTAGCAGATGAAATGACAAACTGCTGTGCTGAGAGCCCCTCTGAAGATCTAAAGCTTAAGAACCACTGCCCTAAAAATGTATGACGCGATTCCAGTAGACCCTAACTCGGTCACAAAAAAAGCACAAAGAACAGAATACCCATAATTGACAAATATCTCTAAAGAGTCAGTCGATAATGATGAGGTGTTTTCCTTTAGTTAAACGCAGATCTGATTGTCTCAAATGCCCCAAAACTGCTTCCTTTGGCCGAGTTCAATCAGAAATATTGATCACAAGAGCTTTTCTAATCACAAGTGACCCCATCTAACCTTTGACAGGCAGGTCCTTATCTAGTTTAAAGGTAACATCTCATTGTTTGACTAGTTTACAGTCTTACCATTCAATTTCAGTTATACACGCTGAAGATGATCTGTCTTACAGACAACCATTTCAATATTTACATTTGTAAGAACATTACAATTCTAATTAAAGGGGTGATGAATTGAGAAATCAACTTTTCATTGAGCTATTGATATATAAAAGGTCATGGTAATATAAGAATATCCTGCAAGTTTCAGAGCTGAAAACTTAATTGTTAGTCAAAGAAAAGCTTTTATAGACACCAGGACTAGAACACGATCGTGTTTGCATCTTGACGTCATCTAGTGGTGAGACACCGCCTCTACAGAATAATAAGCACGTCTAATTCAGTAGCCCCGCCCACCGACTCATAGAGTTGTTCCGATGGCGCAAGCCAGCAGCAATAAACATGCCAAAGAAGATAGCAAAATATTGCACTATTCCTGGTTGTGGAAGAACACAGTCGCTGCATAAGCTTCCTTCGGATGATAATATTAGGAATGTGTGATACTTCATTTATTTTTAATCACGTGGTGAAGACATGTATGCGTGTTCGCTTCATTTCACAGCGGAAACGTTTGTAAACAAGTCTCAGGTCGATAAAGTAAAAAAAGGTTTAGGGGTAGGGGCAGTGTAAGGGGATAGAAAATACGGTTTGTACAGTATAAAAACCATTTTGCCTATGGAATGTCCCCATATGTCACAAAAACAAACGTGTGTGTGTGTGTGTGTGTGTGCGCGCATTTGTGTGTGTGTGTGGTTCACGCTTATATCCACTGATTGGGCGGGCCAAGTAATACAAAAATAATATTTCAATCAATCATGAGTGGATGAGAAATAAATCATTGTGTTTGTTTGATAAAGACGTTTACGAGCCCTTTGATCAAGAGAATCATTCCGGTTGCAACTTTCAAAACAATCCCTCCGTCATGTGAACTGAACTAACAGGGGAGCTTAAGCTCATTAAATATGCAAATCTTCTCCAATCCTAGCTGTGGGCGTTTACTTCCAAGTCTCCAGTGGGTCACGCCCATCAAAACCCAGCGTTCAGGAGAGAGTCTCCAAACCAGTGTAGAAAATAGCCTATTACTTATTAGTTATGATGTTTTTGAATGTAAAAACCACACAGACGTCATTAGTTTACCTCAGACCACAGTATAAAAAAAATTAAAAATGCCAGTTGACACCTCTAAACAGGATTTTGAAATTAACAGAATAAATTTTACATTTCAAGGATTTAACTTAAATCAGAACAAACTGGCATTCGATATTTATATCTGGATTAAATTAAAATCAACAAACTCTATTGAAGTGAAGACCTTTTCTCACTGGACATTAAACTTGGATAAACTGACAGAAATGCCAAGCAAACCAAACCTAATTCTGGCATGACACCATGAGAAAACACTGTCAAAGTCAACAGAGCAGTGGAGATCTGACAGGAAACTCTAGGGTGTAGACAGGATATAATGGTTCCTTATACTCAGCAGGAAAATCAATGTGGTGATTTCTTTTCCATGGAACTGTTAAAACACTCTGTGAGCCAAAGAAACAAACAATAAAAACAAGGGTAATTCATGGGCATTTGTAAGCTTAAGCAAATACTTGCTGAAGCTCAAGTTAATTTTTTGCTTAGAAATTTTGACATGTCACTTTATAGCCATTTTGACAGTTAGATACATGATAGTTCATCCAATAAAGAAAATTATGTCATTCCAAACCTGTATGACTTCTGTGCAACACAAAAGATTTTGTAGGCAATAAACTGACATAACTTTAAAATACAATATCTCTGTTTGCATTGAACGTTCAGCGCTGTAACTTTGCAGATACTGTTTATGCTCAAGAAGCAACATTACACACTAACTAAAGTTTAAAAAGTGATATCGCATGCACCCACCCCTTTAATGGACATCCTGATTTTGCCAAGGTTGACACGTTCCTGGGTCAGCATAATTTGTTGACCTTGCATGGATCAATCAGAAGGAAATGATGGGTGAATAACACCGATGCAGAAGCGCAGGAGTGGTAAGTACTCAAGTAAAAATACTTTGATACTTTACTTAAGTATTTTTTTCGGGGATCTGTACTTTACTTGAGTATATTTTATTTGCATCTACTTTTACTCTTACTCCACTACAATATTAAAGGCAAAGTGTACTTTTTACTCCAATACATTTCCCCATGCCCGCTCCAAGTATTAAGTATTTATTACACTTGATTTCCAAACCGGTCTGGTCGGTCATGGATGATCCAGTCGGGTATAGACTTGGAAAAGCTGACAAGTCAGGTTTGCCACACTAACTTTAGCTCAGTGTTTCCCCAACTTTTTTATTTTGCGGCACACTATTTACTATGAAAACATCGGTAACATTTTACAATACAGGTGCACTATTATAATTCATGCCTAACTAATGCACAGATAACCATGAGTTAATGTATTACTAATGAAGAACTAAACCATTTATTAATGATTACTGCATCAGCAACTAATGAACATTCTATATGATTAATAGATTAAGTAATATATGAATTGCTATTAATTAAATGACATCATTAATTCCCTAATAACATATTACATTAACTAATAATGTAAATTCATGTATTCAAAGCCATGCATTCCAACTCTCAGTTGTCTGTTTAATTAATCATTAATCATAACAATTGGCAAAATTATATCATAACTTTTTTGTTGAGGCACATGACTATTAACTAATTGTTACGTAATATGTCATTGTGGTTATGGCTTTTGAATTAATTTTGAATTAGTTAATAGTATCTTGCTCCTCATCTGTTTTATGGAGCTAATGTTATGGAACATGTCTATTTTAAGTTTAACCCCTATACTGCGTTAAGGTGCTTCATTGTCTCCTATTAATTGCAAATCTAACAAATTCTTATTTGCAGTATCTAATCTTATCATTTGTTCAATTAAAGCATTGCATATCAGTCCCAAAAGATTTTATCTGCTTATTGATATTTACAGTTAATTTGAATATTTACTTTTTACTTTCGGTACTTGAGTACCTTTTAAATCTGATACTTTTGTACTTTTACTCAAGTGATGTTTGAATGGAGGACTTTCTACTTTTACTGGAGTATTTTTTTATGTAGGTATATATACTTTCACTCGAGTATAACTTTTGAGTACTTTTACCACCTCTGCAGAAGCGCCTAACCCTGGTTGTAAGCCTAACTAGACATAAACTGTAAACTTGTCCTTCAAATCTGATTGGTTGATTAAAATGTTGTTCCAGGATCAATACAGATGTTGTTCAAGGAACATGTTGCATTTGGTGCTCTGATATCCCTTTATAGTAGTGCTGGGCAATCGATTAATCACAATTAATCACATCCAAAATAAAAATAAAAAATATGTGTGTGATGTTACGGAAGCACCCTTGGAGACAAAGAAATGCAGTGTAAGGGTGATTCATTGACAACACTCAAACTGCGAAGATGCAATCAGTTAAGTTGGCAGAGCTTTGGAATCTTTGAATGCGAGGGAAGGATGGTCTATCCAATCTTCGGGAACTTACAGACTTTGGAGAGCGTGGATAAGTGATATGCACACTCGTTGAACCTCTATGAAGCGGAGATACTCAGGGAAACACACAGGAGGCTTGGAGAAGGAGATTCGCTGGAGGGAAACTCAGGAAACACACTGGAGGTAATCGCTGGAGGTCGTCTGGGGTGAAAGGCAAGCGTCACTTCACACAAACAAGACCAGACAAATGACGGAGGTGAGGTGTGTGTACACTATAATGCAAAAATTTCTTAAACATATACATGAAGGAGTGTATTTATATATGCAATATATATATATATATATATATATATATATATATATATATATATATATATATATATTTTTTAAATCTACTCTGGATGTCTTTAAAATGGGGTCTCAAATTCGATTGGCAGGTTAAAGAACAGAGCTAAATAAATGAAATGATAATAATAAGTTTATGCTGATACACCCCGGCCATGTGACACCTGAATGAATTGAACACCCAAGAGCATCTATCACATTTAATGACTTGCATAAATAATATATGATGTGAATACTTGAGGTATGAGGTTATGTAGATGATTGAAAATTGAACACTGGAAATAAAAACGTGACTAGACACTAGAATATACCAGCAGATGTAAAGAATAAAAGATCTAATCTGTGGAGAGGTTCATGACATTCCTGCTGTCTGATTATGAATTAAGTCATTCCGCGCACGTTTTAGTGCAGTCAGCGAATTTGATATTCTTCCTCAAAATCCAGAGACCAATACAAAGGTCAATGCTAAGAATAGCACCCTACAGCACAAAACTCAGCATAATTGTGCATTTAAGGAATAAAATAACACATGCTTAGCCTAAAAGAACACTTCATTAAATATAGAGGCAAAAAGGGAACACACCACAGCCTCTGTCTTCCTTCATTAATATAAAAAAAGAAAAGACGACAAAGAATAGCAGATGAGAACAGACATATCTCATATCTAAAAAAAGCCCTGGGGACAAGTTTAGGGCATTCAACAAAAATAAATAGTGCATAATGGAGGCATCCAACAGTATTTATCATATGAAAAAAAAACTGCTTTAACGGCTCTGGTTTCTAAATTCAGACAGAACAGCTATATGCATTTAATTATTTATTATCTTTGTCTTCATGTTGGTTTGTCTATGCAAGCATACTTCGCAATAAATCTCCTTCTGATTCTGGTTTTATGAGGGATATTAGCAAATATGATTGAGCAATCAGAATCAAGTATTCCAGAAAGTCACATTATAATAAAAGACATTATAATTTACAATAGTAATTCACAATAGTAAAAGAATCATAGTGAAAGTGGCACGTGAAGGCCGAAATGCTAACCCATACTCGGAATTTGTCCTCTACATTTAACCCCTCGAGTTAGTACACACACTTTAGGAGTAGTGAGTAGTGAACACAAACACACTGCAAACTGTGGACACACACACCCAGTAGCCTAGTGGAGTAGCGGGCAGCCATAGTAGTGGGCGGCAAAATAATGGTAACGTTTTCCTATTTACATGTTGTGATGTATATTTGAGACAGACAGAAAATGAAAAGTTATGATTTTCTAGACCGATGTGTCTAGGAATTATTTTCTCATTCCTCCATTATCAAGAAACATTGCTGCTGTACCATTGCTGCAGCTGCGCCATGATATTACAGAGTTACGGCACGCACGGAGATGAGAATGGTATCTATGGACTTATCTAACTCTCGGGGATACTATCCCTGCATCTCAATCAGCTCCCTAGTTCACTAGTCAGGGCACTGATCAGGACACAAGTCAATGGGCTGACTCCCTGATCAGTGCCCTCACTAGTGAACTAGGGAGCTGATTGAGACGCACCCAATGAATAAGCTAAAGTCCCAAAAAGTCGGCGTGTTCCTTTAAAATAAAGCAGGAACAGAAGAATACAGGTACAGCAGAACATAGCACTCTCATTATTAAGTCATTATCTTCAGCACTAATGCAATTAAGAGGCTTATAAGCTTGGTAATTCAGACTGGCATGCTAAATTAACTGCTAGTTTAAAAATTACTTTTAATTTTCATGCCACCTTGAAACACAATCATCTACTTACGACCACTAGATCGGACATGGACTGCAGTGTAATCCAATGTGTGGGTTATCTGCAAGACATTTTTGTGGAGGAGTGTGTGTCTGATAGACAAAGATGTCCAACTTAATTAAATTGCTAATGGGCTCTTTAGCACCAATGTTTAGGACAGATTGAACAAGTGTGTCTCACTTAAGGCTTTTAAGTTGAGAAAAGCCTCCTGGAGTGCTTTATAGCCATGTGTGAGTTTTCGCTTCATATGCGCCAGCTCTGCGTCTTCAACACAGACTGATGTCACTAATCATCTGCAGTGCACCAATCTAACAAGGCTCAAGATCACGTTCTCTGCACTCATTCATTTTCGTGTTTTTTCCTCATTCATTAGAAAGCGCGTGCGTCTTAATGAACACAGCGTGCTACACGTGAGTCATTCACAGCACTTCGTAAGCCCCTGCGGTGGAATCGACCAACTGGAGCATGTATGTAGCATATATGACATATGCGCACAGCTAGATAAGTGCCGGGAAAGACAAATGGTGCAAAACGTACATTCTGTTTTTCACTTATATTGTTTGGAATAAAAGCTGATGTAACCCATGTGTTGTTAGCGCTAAGATTCTATCATATTTTCACATATCTTTAAGAAAGCTTGGCATAAAATGAATAAGTGCATGTAAACATCAAAAACAATCATCTTATTATTGAAACCTGACAGCAAGCGAAAAACGCATTATTGATTGTCTATGTATAAGCTCATTGTGGAACGCCCCCAGACCGCACAATTCATAAACTCATCTGCAGTTGCCAATCTCACCAAGAATGAACAATGGATCCACATCGATGTAATTCTTTTCCAGCCTTTAGTCTAAGTAAATTCAAAACATCATCATTGATTGCGCTTGATATTATATGTGCAATACTCAACTCATACACTGCAAGAATCGCACATGCGTCTGTAACAGTATGTGAGTGTTATCATCAGCACCTGCCATGCTCATTAATCCATTATTCATGCGTGTAGTTACACGTGGCCCCACTCTCCTGATCTGATCTTATACAGGTTGAGAGGATTTCTCATGGTTCATCTCTGAAATGTGGAGAGGAAATTTCATTCTCGGTCAGCCAGCTTTCCACGCGCCTCTCTTTGAACTCATCTTCTATCTACGCCGTTTAATGCTATAATAACATTCAGAAGAGAAATGTCTCAGTCCCTGGCTATGCCAAAAAGTTCCTTGATGACAAATTGCTTGCCTCCCTCACGAGGACAGAAGAACCCCGCCTCTGTGCGCTGAGGCCTGCTGGGCTCTGACGGATAATATGGCTCCATGCTGAAACTGAGCGTAACCTCATCACCTCAGAACTGTTCTGTCCATCTATCTTTCTTTGCTCACCACACAAACTGTGCCAGAACGCATATCTGTGTCACTGAGTGTACACATAAGATTTAGAATTAGAACTATTTCGATGTTTTTTTTTTTTTTTTTTTTTTACACAATGAAAGAATCGTGAGTAAATCTGCACAGATATGAGAGGGTTTGATGTGGATTACAAGAAAAAAATTCTCTTATGATGAAAATATGCTCTCATTTTCCTATCTTATCTATTTACTTAATTATTAATCTTATCTATTTACACTGCAAGAAAAAAGTCAGTGGAAAAACACAGAAGGTACTGGCGGTTTTCTGGCTGGACATTGTGTTAAGTTTACGGGCTTTAACCCTAAAACATAACACAATGCGATCGATATTAAACTCACTCAGTCAATGATTTCACTTTCTCCAGACATTTTAGGCAAACATCTATTTGTAGAAAATGTATTATAAGCATTGCACACATTTATTGATAAATTCAATATTATTCTATTTGATAGGGCATTCAGTTTGTGTTGTGTTTAACTGGTTTTAAGTCCACAATTTTTGAAGTTTGATAATCTTTAGGCTGAAATGTCTAAAACTAATATTTAATGTTTAAGATGTAAAAAGGTAAAAGATGACTAGTTGAGGAAGATAAGAGAACACATCGTTCATTGCAGTCATGTATCGGTGTTAATACATTATAAAGCATTAGGCACTGAGTTTCAAAGCTGGTTAAAGGGTTAGTTCACCCAAAAAAGAAAATTCTGTCATTAATTACTCTTGTCATTCGACACCCGTAAGACCTTCGTTCATCTTTGGAACACACATGATGACATTTTGTTGAAAACCGATGGCTCAAAAAGGCCTCCATTGACACCAATGTTATTTCCTCTTGCAAGGCCCATAAAAGACACTAAAGATGTCATTAAAAGTCCATCATACTACAGTGGCTCTACAATAATTTTTATGAAGCGACGAGAATAGTTTTTGTGTTTAAAACAATAAACAAAATAACGACTTATATACTGACGGGCCGATGTTACAAAAAGAATCAAACTGTTTTGAATCAGTATATTGATTCATGATTTGGATCGCCATGCAGTGTCACGTGATTTCAGCAGTTTGGCAGTTTGACACGCGATCCAAATCATAAATCAATATCATAACCGTTTGAAGCTTTGTTTTGAAATTGGCCCATCACTATATGTCTTTATTTAGGTTCTCTCATCGCTTCATAAAACGATTGTTGAGCCACTGTAGTGAGATATAGGCTTGGTTACGATGTCTTTAATACCTTTTATGGGTCTTGAGAGAGGAAATGACATTGGTGTCAATGAAGGCCTGTCTGGAGCCATTGGATTTCAACAAACATTTCTTAATTTTGTTCCGAAGACATGAGGGTAAGTAATTAATGACAGAATTTTCATTTTTGGGTGAACTAACCCTTTAAGCAACTTAAATGTATCCACGTAGCACGACCAGCAGTCTTTCAACTTCACCAGTCCCTGACCCCATTACACTCACACTAGTGTGACAATCAGATAAACACTCATTCACAAAGAAAATAACTTGTTGCATAACTAAATGTGATTTTACAATCAGGATCATTTGGGTGTCATCACATCTACACATAACCCAGCTATTCAAGTCGTTCAATTTGAGCCTGCTTTCTAAAGCGCCATTATGAAATTGAGTATCATCAGCCTGGGAGCAATGCAACTGTAATGATAATAGAGAGAGCAAAGCAAATGAAGAGGAAAACTGTTTACACTGTCTTGTCACAGCCCTGCAGCAAAATCTCTCTCCAATACTGCAGCACCACAATGACACACACACATACCTACAATGGGAACAAATGGGGGGCTATTCTTGTGTGGGTGTGTGTGTCTCAGCAGTGCACTTCACTGAGGAAAATTAAAGGATTGCAGCAGAAGCCAGAGATGAAAGTGGAAGAGTGAATTGAGGTAAAGTCTGTCAATTCAGGTTCAAATAGCTTATAAAGTTTACATGGGCGGATGAGTCAGAACAGACAGAATATTAGCCACCCTTGACAAGACAAAAAGTGTCATTAAAAAGTCACATTGAAAGGCCAAACAAATGCTGTAGCACCCTAGTAGCCAAATGTACCTGAATTCACCCTATGATTTTGCTCTGATGAGGATTAGACTGAATCTATTTGATTAATACTGATGCTGGTATAGAGTGTATTTACCACTGTATTTATTTGTACTAATTTTTCCTAAAAGGTTTGTGGTCTAAAAATGTTTTATGTTTTTGAAACATTGTCACCTTATGCACACCAAGGCATAAAGTAACATTTTCTATTTAAATATATTTTAAACAATAGGCTGTTACTCCAGTCTTAAGTCGCATTAAATCAATTGATTTTGTGCTCACAACATTTGACAGTTGTGAACACAATAAACATTTGTTATTATCAATGTTGAAAACAGTTAATAAATAAATAGAAAGTAAAAAAAAAAAAAATATATATATATATATATATATATATAATCAATTGACAAATTTCTTAACTTAGAGCAAAATCTATATTCATTGATCCAACTATTGAGATCTTTAAAAGTGCAAGGTGGCAACCTTTGTATGCCACCCCTTCTCAATTCATCAATCAGCTGGCTGACCTTTGAACCTTGGTCAGGTTCAGACAAGGATTCTATTAAGGGGTCAAGGCTTGGCTGGTTAGCACGGGCAGTTGCCGTAATTGCAGTTTCTGTGGGAAACAAAGCTATTTCTTCTTTAATGTCTATTAACGTTTTAATGAAAGTATTATGTTTTTGTACGAACTATGTCAAACTAAGCTAATTTCATTGGTTGGCAGAACAAAAAAATAGACAAGTATAAGTATAAAATTAAAACACCAGCATTGACCAGCATAAAACGCCTATTTTCACCACATAAGAAAAAAAAGATAAATATTACAACATATTACTAAGACAATATTATGATGATCATTACACAATTTGTAATGACAAAAAATAAAAAATGTACTTTTTATATTTGAATTATGATAGGTATCCTTTCACCTTTTAATTTCATTATGATTTGCCAAAGCATGTTTTTTTATGTGGCATAAATAGGCTTTCATATAAAGTTGTGTGGACCAGTATGGATCTATAACAGATGCTTGTCTAATAGTGTCTCTTTTTTTTTTTTGACAAGACAATTGCTTGTTCATAATATATTTACAATTGTTGTGTACATTAGATGAGGTCTATCGTTGCAAGAAACCAAGATGGTGTTCCAAAAATGGAAACGGCAATACTGGTGGTTTTAGAGCACATCGTGTTGCATTTGTATTCATGCTTTTAGCTTACACATTATATACAGATGTTTTTGTTGTTTTTGTTGTTTATTTAGCAAATTTAATATCTACAAAACAGATGCTCAGAGCTGTGATATGATCCACACTAAGTGGCAAAGTCACACTTTTATCTGAACCAGAGAAGAAACACTCTGTTTGCTTTTCCCTGCTAAATATAACACACCAAGGTGTATGCGCGATCATGAATGAAACTCAAACATTGCGGATAACTCTTCAGGGGACTATCACAGGCACACACCTGGTTGTTTGTGTATCCGTCCGTGCTTGCTGTGCATTGGTTTTAATTGGTTTTGCTATATACAGTTGTGTGTGTGTTTGCTTTAACAGCACATATGTGTAGAAGTACATTTTTGAGATGCCAATATCCAAAAGCCAGCAACCAGCATGTGGCCAGAGTGAGACTGTGGAGTCTGATGCTGAAAGCAACAAAAATTGAAGGATGCAGACTTTCCTAAAGACTGCAAGGTTACCCTTTATTTTAAGACCACTGTGTTACAGTGTAGATTTGTTACACTAATTATACATTTAAATACTGAGTAATAATAATAAACTATGTTTTACTAGTTAGTTCGAATTAGGCTGTGATTGCAGGGTTTGTTGAAAGTAATTACGCACAATTCAAAGCAATTACTATAGCACCTACAGTAACGTGCAACAAGGACACTCTTGTTGCCAACTATGTTTATTAGACAGACGAGAGGAGCAAAAGAGACCGAAACAAAAAGGTAAATTAAATCTCTGTACTTGCCGCTAATTCTATGAAATATATAAAACATAACAGCACGGTTTCACAGAGGGTTAAGGCTGATTTACGTCTGCGTCGGACCAACACGCGTAGGTTACGCAATATGCATCTGTTTTAACTTATACTTCTGGGTCGTTGTCCGCGTCGACGTGCAGATAAGTAAGCAAGTAGTGTCCACAAGTATGTTGATGGTGTAACCCCACAGTATCAAGGCAAACGCCGAGAACCTGAAAGAGGCAGAACAATCACAGCGTTTGCAGTCCATGTAGCATCGACATGTTGTTACACTTTTTGATTTTTGGGCCGTAGGTTCAACACAGAAGTATCAGCCCTTAGACTAAGCTAGGATTAGGCCTTAGTTCAATTAGGGCATTTAAGTAGCTTTTATTAAAGGGGGCATTCCGTGTTTTTTTTCTAGGCTTGGTTGTGTTTATGGGGAACAGTATAACATGTCTTAATACTTTTTTCTTTTTTTTAATGCCATATTTTTCTTATATTTCACCTTTAGTCCACACCGCTGTCTCCACTGTCCTTCCATCCCTCCCAAAAACGCAATGATCTTAGATTGGTTAGATGGCCAAATGTAGTTTCATCTATTTTTATTGGCTGAAGTGCCAAGCACAGGTTGCCGGAAACGCCACGCCCCTTACCATTACAGACAGAAGTCACATCTGCGGTGACTAGCAAGGGTTTGTGATCTCACCAACCCGGGAAGAAGCTTGTTGTAGTCCAAACCGACCAGTTTTGTAGGCAATAAACTGCCATAACTTTAAAATACAATATCTCTGTTTGCATTGAACTTTCAGCGCTGTAACTTTGCAGATACTGTTTATGCTCAAGAAGCAACATTACACACTGTGTACATAACTTAAGTTAAAAAAGTGAAATCGCATGCAACCACCCCTTTAACATACCCTAGAAAAAACATTACTGGTGTGTATCTTGAGACAAGGCAATGGCACTGACATATTTTAAGATATGCTAGTGGAAGTTGCATTGTGTTAAAAACAGGTCAAACACACATTTTAGTCTGGGAATAGGTTTAAGCCTTGTCTGCGAAACCAGGGGAAAGAATAAAACAAAACTGATTTTTCCATTTCAGAAATGGTGCTTGTCCATCCAAAACTAGGATATTCTGGATGGTTGCCAGGAGTTTGCCATTTCTGTGGTATTAAGAGGGCAGCACTTCTCATTTCATTGACTTCTATTCATACACGCACGAATGCATCAGTAAACAAAAATTTCGCATTTCGTTGCGTTCCAAAGTTCAAGTTTGGTGACCTGCGAAACTTGCATTGCGTGTATTATTTTAAGTGTATTACTATTTCTTATACACGTATGTCGAATTCATGTTTATAGAAAAGATGCTGCAGAGCTTGACGTCATATCACAACCGTTGCAGTGTCTGAAGACATGTTTACTGTTCGTAGTATAGTGTGACCACGACTTTAAGCATTGCTTTTTGTGTGTGTTCTAGGTGGTTGCCAGGGTGTTGCTATTCAGATATTCTGGGTAGCTGCTAAGATGTTACTTTGCAGTTTCTAAAGTGGTCTGAGTTAGCCTGACAAGCCAGACCCACATTATTGGACTGGAAACTCACCATTGACAGCTCAATCCGAGGGATTGACGGTTATCTTTCAAACTCCCTCTGCACGCAATTGGATAGCGCTACAACCAACGAGAGAAACGTAGGTGAGGCAGAGCTAGTTAAAAGATTAAACTTTCGCCGTATCCGGTCGGCAAAACTCCGAACACATCATCCCTTTTTAAGAATGACTTCAGTGCCGTTCTTTGTTCTTTTCTCAGAGAAAAGCTTAACTCCAAGTCTTCCAGAATTGCAGTCAAAGCTGATTCGAAAGACCGCCGTTGGCCAGTTTCTGTGTTTACTAAAAGCACGCAAGCGCAACTCGGCCGTCATTATGTTAAGCTCCGCCCACCGACTCTATGCACAATGGCCCTCATTTATCAAAAGTGCGTACACCAAATTTTACAGCGTACACCTTGCATACACCCAAACCCACGATGACTTTGAGATTTATCAATATGGACGTTGGCGTACGGCACGCTCAAATCCTACGCCAGCTCAGGAGGTGGTGTACGCACGTTTGAGTTAGTGGGAAAATGCGCAGAAAAACAAGTCATAACACCACAAAACGCACTGACAAGATATGCTATATGACCCACTGTTAAAAACCACAACAACAACATTCAATGTTTATTTTTGTGCAACATGAACGTCAATGTTTAATTTGTGTGACTTTACCAAAGCGTTTGATTTGTAGGCATATGTATTCCTCCAGTCGCGAGCCTGTGCGCTTTATCTGACGTTTCAGGCCCGCCTGGCCCGGCAGCTGCGCACGGACTGGGACTAAAATAATTCAGACTGACAAAATAATAAAAATGACCTTCTTCTTTTAAATAATAAAAAAATCAATAAAAACAACATTCTTCTTCTAAATAACAAGTGTCATTAAGAATAATAATCATAATAATAGCCTAATAAGAAGAATCTTACAAATTGTCATGTAATTATTAATGTGAATGAATCTTACTCCACATCACATCATCATCACTATTGTACACCCCAATACATGTGCTGTGATACGAAATTAAATGCTAATTTTTTCAAAACGTGCTGTAAAATAATGCAGTGATGGTAATTTATCATCCAAACAGCTATTTAAACTGCTGGAGTGCGCTTCTCAACCTCCACACTATTAAGAATACTCGTTATTTGTGTCCATATTTTGTTTTTGTAGATTTAATTCCACTCTTTAAACTCCCAAATAAAACAATTTCGGGGGGGTTTTCCACTTCCCTGGTGATCTCGATGGGCGCGTCTCAATCATCTCAATAGTTCAGTAGTCAGAGCACTGAACAGGGAGTCAGCCCATTGACTTATGTCCTAATCAGTGCCCTGACTAGTGGACTAGTGAGATGATTGAGCGCGCCCGATCTCCACGTTGGAGAAGTTTCGCTTCTTTGCCGTCTTCTGTTTGTCCATGGCGTAAAATGAGGGCGTGGGGGAGGCGGAGACTTGAATATATAGGGGCGTGTTATTCTAATGACGATCGTTTTCAGCCGCAGCATTTATCAAGGGCAAGTATTGCGTACACCTGAATTGCAGAGGTACGCACAGCTTCATAAATCAGGCGTTGAGAGGAGTGTAAGCATAATCTTACGCCAACATATACGCCCGTTTCTACGCAAGATTGATAAATGAGGGCCAATGTGATTGGCCCAACCAGAGTTTGGCGCTCAGAAGGGTATTGAGAGTTGCACGAGGACACTCGCGGCCGCTAGGGTGCGTCTAGATTTCTAGGCTAGGTCTGAGTGGTTGTCCTAGCACATTGCTGTTTCTATGGTGTTTTAAGCAGCATATATATATTATATTGTCATAAGTTTAGGTTTATTTAAGGTTTGACAAGGCTGAAATGTGTCAAATATAACATTCAGAAACAAACATTATATACCTGGTTTAAAACAAGCAAAACAGCAAGTAAAATCTAATAATTCTGACATTATAATATCATTAAATTACACAGGCAATACACAGAAAACTTTCAAACAGATAAAAGTTATTTGTAAAGCATTTGCATGTGGAATAAAAGAAGGCTGCTGTGCAGTATACCATTCAGGACCAGTTTTAGCATATTGCTATGCTGTTAAAGCCTGACAAGCCAGACCCACATCAAGATTTTGGTCTGGAAACTTACCATAGACAGGGCCATAGGGACAGGGCTCAATCCGAGGGGCGGGATAAACGGTTGTCTTTCAAACTCCCTCTGCACGCGATATAGTGCTACACCAACCAGAGCAACGAAGGTGAAACAGAGCTTGTTGATAGATTAAACATTCACTGTATCCGGTCGGCTAAACTCCGAACACATCTTCCCTTTTTAAGAATGACTTCAGCGTCGTTCTTTGTTCGTTTCTCGGACAAAAGCTTAACTCCAATTCTTCCAGAATCGCAGTCAAAGCTGATTCGAAAGACCGCCGCCTTTTGCCAGTTTCTGTGTTTACTAGAAGCACGCAAACGCAACTCGGCCGTCGTCATTATGGCCCCGCCCGCCGACTCTATACACGACGTGATTGGCCTGTCCAGATTGAGAGGAATGCAGCTCAGAAGAGAAGGGTATTGAGAGTTCCTAGATGACACTTGCAGGCAGATTAAATTTGCTGCTGCTAGGGTGCGTCTAGATTTCTAGGCTAATGCTGTTTAGGGAGTTCTATAGGTGATTGCTATACTGACTAAAATCAAGATCACTTCATCAGGTTTTAATGCAGGTTTTATTCTAGACCACCAGGTGAGTCATTAGTCGGACCGTTTAGAAAAGTAACAGAACACCTCTTCCCAATAATCTGCATAACAAACATTTCATGACTGTAGCACAAACTGTGACGGATGAATTACATGTCAAAATGTAAAACTTGGAGTCAGAGGCTCTGTACAGTTTAGAAATAGTCTCACCAAGCGGCAGTAATAAGAAAGAGAAGGTGAAGAACAGCAAACAGAGAAGCAAACAGAGAGAGAGAGAGAGAGAACAGTGTGTCCTAAGTGAAGACGGATGCTGCAGATCTCAGCGTGATGAAGATGCCTGTTTCTAGGGAGAGTAGATGATGACGGCCACTTAATGCTTCACAGAAACTGCACCACACCCTCCTCAGGGAGTTCTCCCTCTTATACTTGTCTGAAATGCAGCAAAATACCTGCATTAAAGACCCTCACACTTGGTGTGGGATGCAGCAAAATATGGGGCCATGCAGTCAATGAAGAGTACGTCAAGTGTTTTATTAGTGATTATGTCAGGATGACCCGTAAAGACTGATGCAATCTGTCAGGGTTTTAACGTTCATTCCCTGAGTGAGAGCACTCACTGGTACCCCACAAAACACACAGAACAGATTGCTTCATACCTCACTGTCCTTAAATCCAGCAACACACACAGCATTGCATAACACACATTGCAGCAGTCCTGGGTATTTACACTTGGTCACTTATCACAGATTAAACACATACATAAACTTTATACCAAAGTTCGACAGCATATTGAAGTTTGTAAGATATACACGTAAGCATTTCCAGAGTAAATGTTGCTGCTCAGTATCACCATCATGCAGTAAACTTGGATAAAGAATGTGAATAATTGATTGTATTTTTATATCTTTTTTTTAGAGACATTTTTGTGGCAAATGTAAATAGAATGTCATCAATCGGCAATTTTATTAATCAAGATGCATGTCACTAAGTGTTATTGATAAGGATGCACCATATAATATGGCGATAATTATGTTCATATTATGGCCAATAAAAATAAACTGACAACATTATGACACTATAGCTACACTACTACCGTTCAAAAGTTGTGAGTCTGTAAGAATCGTTTTTAAAACAAAACCTTTACGAAACAAAAATATATTGCAGTATATTGGAAAATATCATGTAATAGGCTACATTAGACAATATATTCACATATATGGGATTTAATATTTAGGCTATATAATATGCTGAAGTAGCAGCGCTTCGCCTTCTGAGACTAGTTCCAAGTTTGTTTAGAAGATGGCAGTGTCTCATGTGATGTGATCTTGTTATTTTTGTACATGATGTAATGGTGCGTTCAAGTCATGTTGTAAAGATCGTAGTTGAACGCACATGAACGCCACCACAAAGTTGAAAATACCAGTTCGGGATTTTTCTGAGTTTTCTGGGGCGTGTCAGTAGCCTAGAAGTCTAGACGCACCCTAGCAGCAGCAAATCTAATCTGCCGCGAGTGTCGTCTAGCAACAATACCCTTCTGACCGTGGAGATCCACTTTTGCGACACAACTGAAGTGTGATGTTGTGACGCTTCCCGTCATTTGTGCGTTAAAATCGGTTCAAATGCCTTTCCGGTGACCTAAGTGTTGCACGGACAAATGGATCTCCACCTTTAGCTGTAAACGCCAAACTCTGGTTGGGCCAATCACATTGGCCCTCATTTATCAATCTTGCGTAGAAACTGGTGTATATGTTGGCGTAAGATTATGCTTACACTCCTCTCACCGCCTGATTTATGAAGCTGTGCGTACCTCTGCAATTCAGGTGTACGCAATACTTGCCCTTGATAAATGTGGCGGCTGAAAACGATCGTCATTAGAATAACACGCCCCTATATATTCAAGTCTCCGCCTCCCCCACGCCCTCATTTTACGCCATGGACACACGGAAGACGGCAAAGAAGCGAAACTTCTCCGACGTGGTGATCGGGCGCGCTCAATCATCTCACTAGTCCACTAGTCAGGGCACTGATTAGGACATAAGTCAATGGGCTGACTCCCTGTTCAGTGCTCTGACTACTGAACTATTGAGATGATTGAGACGCGCCCATCGAGATCACCAGGGAAGTGGAAAAAAACCCGAAATTGTTTTATTTGGGAGTTTAAAGAGTGGAATTAAAGGCACCAACAAAAACAAAATATGGACCCAAATTACGAGAACTCTTAATAATGTGGGGGTTGAGAAGCGCACTCCAGCAGTTTAAAGCTGTTTGGATGATAAATTACCATCACTGCATTATTTTACAGCACGTTTTGAAAAAATTTAATTTCGTATCACGGCACATGTATTGGGGTGTACAATAGTGATGATGATGTGATGTGGAGTACTACCATTCATTCACAGATTAATAATTACATGACAATTTGTAAGATTCTTATTCTTATTATTATGATTATTATTCTTAATGACGCTTGCTATTTAGAAGAAGAATGTCGTTTTTATTGGTTTTATTATTATTTAAAAGAAGAAGGTCATTTTTATTATTTTGTCAGTCTGAATTATTTTAGTCCCAGTCCGTGCGCAGCTGCCGGGCCAGGCGGGCCGGTAAAGCGCACAGGCTCGCGACTGGAGGAATACATAAGCCTACAAATCAAACGCTTTGGTAAAGTCACAAAAATTAAACATTGACGTTCATGTTGCACAAAAATAAACACTGAATGTTGTTGTTGTGGTTTTTAACAGTGGGTCATAATATAGCATATCTTGTCAGTGCGTTTTGTGGTGTTAGGAATTGTTTTTCTGCGCATTTTCGCACTAACTCAAACGTGCGTACACCACCTCCTGAGCTGGCGTAGGATTTGAGCGTGCCGTACGCCAACGTCCATATTGATAAATCTCAAAGTCACCGTGGGTTTGGGTGTACGCAAGGTGTACGCTGGAAATTTGGTGTACGCACTTTTGATAAATGAGGGCCATTATGTATAGAGTCGGTGGGCGGGGCTTAACATAATGACGACAGCCGAGTTGCTTGCTTGCTCCTAGTAAACACAGAAACTGTCGAACGGCGGTCTTTCGAATCAGCTTTGACCACGACTCTGGAACACTTGGAGTTAAAGCTTTTTAAGTTTATTCTTAGCTAAAAACACTTAGTTCTTTCAAAAATATATGTGCTCATTAATGTATATTTACTTCTTTCAAGTAATAAAGTATTCTCGTAAGTTTATAATATGCCATTGAAAATACATACGGGTGAGGGTTCAAATGCTCCATCTTGAAAGTACATTAGCCAAAGAGGGACATACCCGTAAATTCAAGCTTCTCCTTTCGCGTTTTAACACTGAGATGGCAACCATATGGCACCGTGTCGGATTGCCATGTTAATCTTGGACTAGATCGGCCACCGTAGGAGTTAAAACGAAATCAGAATTGAGAGGACAGAAACTATTATTCACTGGATAGTCATATACCTTTTCACCGCTAGATGGGGGAAAATATCACACAGGGTGCATTTTTAATCTATCAACGAGTTCCGTTTCACCTTCATGGCTCTGGTTGGTTGTAGCGGTATCCTATAGCGTGCAGAGGGAGTTTGAAAGACAACCGTTTATCCCACCCCTCGGATTGAGCCCTGTCTATGGTGAGTTTCCATACCAAACATCTTGATGTGGGTCTGGATTGTCAGTGCAATGGATGCAAAACATGATGCAACCCTCTGCAGAATGTTTATCTGAATGTCTGTAGTTGAATATAATTGGTATTTAGCAGGGACGCTGTCAGGCCTGTCATTTACAACAAAGTAAGCCTGCATTGTAGCCTAATATATAACGATACTGTTTATAGTGATTTAGATGAATTAAAAACATAAAAGATTAAAACTCACCTGATGCACATTAGTTGATGTTCATTTTCTATAAGCAGAGTTAACAAACCTGGTTTTATTTCCATGAAATTAATTAAAAGAAGGTACACCACCATCTAGCTCCACCCAAAGAGACTTGAACGCACATGATTGACTTCTCAACTCATTAATACGAACCTCGACTTGAACGCACCATAACTATATTACATCATGTCAATAGGAAAATGTTTGTGTTATTATGTCACTTATTAAGTAGTAGGCTAGATTAGGTTGACCATATTTTGATTACCAAAAACCAGGACACTCAGCCCAGCAAAATTCCTCAAACGATACTCGAAGTTTAGTCAAAGATGCCTTATTAATTTAAATACATTTAAAATATGCCCCCTCTCTATGGATATAACATTTTTAAATTTCATGTCATCTAAGTCTGGACTGGAAAACTGGACGTTTGGTCACCCAAGCCTGGAGCAGTTTACCTCCAGTCTTTGTGCCAAGCTAGGCGGTGGGTCAGACAGAGTTATGACACGCACGGAGATGAGAATGGTTTGCATGGATTTATCTAACTCTGGGGGATACGGTGAATAAGCTAAGTCCCAAAAAGTCTGCGTGTCGCTTTAAGCAGCACACCTGTTTTCAAAATTGATGATGATAATAAATGTTTCTTGAGCAGCAAAATTAGTCGCATGGACTTTTTTAACAACCTTTCTGGGACTTGAAAGTGTTCATTAAATTGCTGTCTATGGAGGGGCCTGAGAGCTCTTCCCAGTGTTCTCTTGATCAAGATATCCAGTTTAAGATTTTTAACAATTTATTTTTTTATATCGATAGTAGGCCTACCTCTTTTTTACTTTCCCTTTTCCCTTTCTGCTTTTGCATTATGACCCCAGCATACACTTCCGTGATGCTGAAGCAAGGCTGTTGGGAGAACTGCCCACAGATGCAGGAGGAGACTGACTGAGAGGGATTTGCAGGATACAGATGACAGATTAATCCTCTCGAGTGAAATGGAGATGGGAAGAGTTATGAAACATCACAAAAATATCAGGTAAGAAGGCTAAGAGGGAGCAGCGAGGCTCTTTTTCCCCTTAATCTCTCATGAAAGTGATTTGTATTCCTATAACACTCCCTTAAAGGGATTTTTCAGCACACCAGGTATAAAGTCTACAAAGAAGAAGAAAAAGCAGGTCATGATTAGTCAACCTAAAAAAGCATAAATAGTTTTTTTTTCCCTGGCCAGTCTATGACCTAAAATAATCATGCAAAAAAAAAAAAAAAAACCTCCAGTCTATTAGTCTTAAGAAATAGTTAAGTGTCCTCTTAATGGTAGCAATGTCATAACTTTCAGGGATCGCACTGAAGTAACGGCCTGGATTCAGTATAGCTTTCCAGTGCTTTTTCTTCTCTTTGCCATTTTTCCTGACATGTTAATGGGGGTTTTGAATTACAGCCTTATCTCTGGGACGTTGGAGAGGAACGGAGAGAGCGCACACAACCCTCTCAGACTCCCAGACCTTTTCAATTTATATACCTTTGATTTCATCTAACTGCCCAGATTCATCCAAAGCTCCTTTAAGACGGCCAGCCAGTGGCGTCTACTCAATGTGTCTCCAAGGATTATCTCTAATGTTCTCTCCTCCATTTTAAAGCAGTCTGCTGTTTTGTTAGTCATGGTTCTTTTTTTTAACAGGCAGACACCCTGTAAATGGAAGGCTATGTTCACTCATGCAGCGTATGGAAACGTTTCTTTGTAACCTCAGACATGACGACGACTTCAGGCCCTTCTGCTAAGATTACACACAGAAAAGGTCCACTGTCCATCTATACATAACACTGTGAATAAATTGACATGTCTTCTGCTTGGTTAGCAAAGACCACACATCAAAACCTCTAGGTTTCTAAATCTCGCTCTGGTTTTGAGTACATACAATCCTTGTAAACCATTATAGCATGTGGGCACACTGGCAAACTGTGGACAAACATCACCTTAGTGTTTTAAATAAAAAAATCCAAAAATTAAAAAACTAAAAAAAGAACACTTTCAGGTACACCAGGTACTAAGGTGTAAAATATATAGAGGTATTCACTGTCAAGTGTACAGCATAATAAAAAGCTTCTCAATATTGATTAAATACTGCCACCTAGCCAAGTGCTGTAGTACTACACCTGCAAGGGGCAAGGACACTGACATATCAGCATAAGTTCATCTTCTTACCAGTGGTGTTGACTAAATCTAAATCTTAAACTTGAAAAAGCCAAAAAAAGTCCAGGGTGCTCAGGGAGTTCAGTGAAATGTTTAAATGTGCTCTTTGGGATTGAAATTAATGTAGAACAAAGATGCAAATAAGGCACTCTTCTTTAAATTATTAAAAAGCCTTTATTAAACTGGCTATTTCATGATTAAGAAATTTAAAGACATGGGGGTGAAAAACAACCCACACGTAGCGGCCCAAAAACAGCCTTCTTCACACTAATCTAAACCTATTTAATTTTATTCAAAAATAAAAGTATTTTTCATGCATCTGTCATTTTTGATATTTTAGGCTTTTATAAAGTGTTTAAAAACATTCAAAATACACTTTTAACTGTATCTTTAAGAGCACTATCAATTTGTGTCTGTACAGTTCAATTACAGTATTCATGTTTAAAGTCAATTTCTCAAAATTATTTTTTCTCCAGCTCTGAGCCAGAAATCTCAACTTCAGCAGCACTTACATACATCAAACTTTAGTTATTCCCATCTATATGCTGAAGTTTTTTTTACAGAGGGTTTGTTCATATATGATTTTCATTTGGTATTTTCTGATTTATGGATTTTTGAATTGGACTTCATCCAATGTTCAGATTTTTGTTCTAGAAATTTATGTAAATTAGTGCATTTTTATTTTTTTTGCAATTATTAATGTAATCAATCAACTGGGTAAGTATGGTGATATCTATTTTTTCTTTTTTTTACTCTATTCACCTGGGGTGTCTTGTCTTACAATAAAATATAAATATTGGATGAAAAACAAAACAAAAAAGGGAAAAGTTGCCTTAGCAATAACTGACAAAGATAAATCTTTTTAAAGTTAAAGCGGTCCGTAACGTTTTTTTTTGTTCAAGATTGACAAAAATTATATAATGAGAATGTACAACATGAATCCATTTTCCAAACCGTGTTTTTGTCTTACCCTTAATAATTATGGTACACTTATAATAAGTGTTCATATTGGGACTATTGAAGGCCAGACTGGTAGGAACCGATGCGGAGGAGCACAGTCCCTGTGTGATTTGCCATGGACATAAACAGAGAGAAGTAGATCCGGCTGCAATTTTCTTCTGCAAGATGCATGCAGTTCTGTTTAACCACAAGAGTGCAAAAAGTTACGAACTGCAGCTTTAAACAGAAATAATTAAAAAATAAAAATGCTTCTTGCATGAAAATTAGGATATAGTCATACATATTGCCTAAGATCACCAATACTAGATTATTTATATGTAGTTATCAAGATCAATGGTTTCAGGATATTATATTTATTATATTCATGGTCAAATAGTTTTTATTTCATCCCTTTGGTTGCCATGATACACTGCCAATAAGAAGAAATTATTTTTTATTGAATGGAAAACATATATAAAATCTAGCAATACCAAGTAGCAAATTAAGAAGAAGAAAGATGGAGGAAAAAATAAAACAAAAACAAACAAACTTGAGAGCATCAACACAATTGCATGAACACTTCTAAGATGGCCCTGCAAGGGACGAGGTCAAGAGTAAATGGACTTCACAGGAGCGACAGATGACCTTTCACAGCATCTCGGATTATGAGGTGTCCATCTGAGGGGATTCTGAAAGAAGAAATAGAAAGTGGATGTTAATAGATTGTAAGTGGTACATTTTACACCTTAATACATTTTAAAGGCTTAGTTTACCCAAAAATGGCAATTCTGTCATTAGGTACTCACCCTCATGTCGTTCCAAACCTGTAAGACTTTCGTTCATCTTCAGAAAACAAATTAAGATCTCTGGCCCCTTCATAGGCAGCTATTTATTGAACACTTTCAAGGCCAAGAAAAAAATAGTCCATGTGACTACAGTTGCACAAAGTGATGAGAATACATCGAGTGCCAAAAAAAAGACTATTTTCATTTCTTCACGTCTGTGTCAGTCTCCTATGCTGTTGACGTAGTAAATACAGTACAGCGCTTACGAGTTAAATCAGAGATACTCCAGCACGCTGGCTTACTATTGGCTGATGTGGTTCAAGTGAGCAACACGACAGGAGCTGACCAACGTAAATTGAGTAGAAGACTGACACAGACAAAAAGAGATATTTTGTGCACAAAATGTATGTAAGCACAATGACTATTTTAACAATGTCTTTCCTACCTTTCTGGGCCTTGAAAGTTTTCATTAAATTACTGTCTATGGAGGGGTCAGAAAGCTCACAATTTGTGCTCCAAAGATGTTGGTTTAAATAGGAAAGACATGAGGCTGAGTAATTAATGACAGAATTGTCATTTTTGGGTGAATAACCCATTAAGCAATATCTCACAATAGCAAGACTGCGAGTGTATTATTGCTTTTATACAACAGTTCTATAAACGAGCGTTTGAGAGCAGCTTACATTTGACATATAAAATGGCCATTTCAGAGACAATATGGGTTTTTGTGACTCCGTAAAATAATAATAGTTCCAAAAGAAGGCAACGCGAGATTAATTGTGGAATGCAACACAAAGACAAGCGACATGAAAAGCGCTATTGATGTTAGACTGTATATTATCAGTCTTGCAACACTGCTTGTTCAATTCAATTATGTACAGCTTCAAAATACTGTTACGCAAATGCTTGCTGGAGAAGTGAAAAATGTACTGTGAAGATATGACATGTGCCCTTGGGACCTTATTGTAAAACCCCCAGGAATAAAGGGCATGAAAAGCAGAGAAGAATCTCACGTGTTTCATTGAAGAGGAAGGAGTCCTGGTATTCTTTCATGTACTGTGAGGAACGGGACTCATCCAGGAAGAGAGAGTATACCCTCTTAATGTCTTCCACTTGGACTTCAGTGCCCTGTGAGAAATGTACAACCACAGTCAGACCAAAAGTGCTTTTTTACTTCCACTGTATTGTATTTACTTGCAGCAATGGCAATGGTACTTGTGTGTTGGCATTACCCGGCGTTTGCGGCACACCAGGCCTGCAGTACTGATGAGCTGGATGGCATAACGGAGTGAAGTCTCCTGTCCGATACGTGTTAAAACTGTGTGTGCCTCCTCACTGAGCTCGACATCCTCCTCCTCACAGCTGAAACACGAAATGTGTTCAAGGTGAGAAGTGAGACAAAACTCTCAAGACTAGATACGATATGATAGGGCTGCACGATCAAAATAAAACCGAAATCGCAATTTGGCTGTGATTTTTAAATTTAAAATAATATTAATAGTTAAATATATGCACAGCATTTCATAGTGAAGAACGGCAGTGTGATCAGAGCGGCTCAATTTCTGCAAATGCTGTGAGTTTGAGTCACTTAGGGGGGTACCGATCCGATACTCAGTATCAGCTCCGATCCGCCATTATTTGCCTGATCAGGTATCGGACAGACCAGATCGATCCAAATTCGATACTGTGCTCATAATATTCTGTTATTGTTAAGCCCCAGTGCCCCACAAAAGGCACAAACATTATAAAGCACCATCAATGATCTGGGCACTATATTATAAGTCTTCAGAAGCCATTCCATAGGTTAATGCGAGTACAGATGAATATTCAAGTCATTCAAGTTCACGTCAATGTTTCCCTCCGCTGCGGCTGTCAGTCATTCTCCATTCAGCTTTCAAACTCTGTGTCGCGTTCGGTTACGACAGTCAACACAATGAGACGCCACGATTATTTATTGTTATTATGCTTGATCTGTAAATAACACTCTGTGGTTTATTGCTGTAAATTGTGTTACATTCTACCGGGTGTCTGTTAGATCACAACACTGGACTAGTAATTGTATTGTTCTTTACACACAGTAACTGAAATGGTAAACTGTTAAAATAAACGGCTTATAAGAATACTGCATAGATACACTACGTGTCGATATCTTGTTTTGAACTTTAAAAAGTGTGAGCATGTGACTCTATGTTGCTTCAAGCGCACGGGATGCGCATACGTGCTTTGCGACAACTCAGGCGAATTTTTACGTTTATCTTGAACGTTATGTCTTTGTGAGTATAGTCTACAGAAAAAAAAAACCCGAACCGGATTGGTGCTTGCAACACGGAGTTATTACAGTTAATGCCCGGATCCCAACTCAGCTAAAACGGCAGCTTTGGGGGCATAAACGTAACGGGTGTCTTTGTGTCTCTTAACAGACACAAAATGCAATTAAAATGTCTGTCCAACATGAACAGGTCACTTACATGACAACGAGATGCGTTTAGCCACTTAGACATTCTTTACACTCACCTGTTTTAGGCAGCTAGCTGTGTCTCGCGCTGAAGTCCCGTAGGAACGTCGTTGTAGCCGAAAAAAGGCGAATAGTCTAGTCGAGAAGAGCATTGTGTGTATTAAGAGGCTCTGCTCATCGGCTTGTCGGTTCTCAGTATTGAACGTGTCCGAGAGAAACTGCCACTTAAGTTACTCGCGCATGCTCAGTATCAGCGGCTCATGAGTTCATCAGATCTCTCAGCAAAACATGTCTCAGTTCAGTGAACGGTTGGAGTTACAACATATAATTCAAGACATTAGTTTATTCACTTTCTGTCACTCATGTCAGAAAGTGAGTAACTAAAGTAACTTGTGTGATCATTGCTGATTTGAGACGCGAACCGTTTAGAACGAGTCAGTCCGATTTGGTGAACTGGGTCGCCCGGTTCACCAAAAAGAACCGGCTAAAAAAAACAAAACGATTAGTTCGTGAACCGGACATCACTAGAGTGATGATCCCATCGGGCTCACGAGTGAAGAAGAAATTGTTCGCGTTTGTGCCTTTCCGAATTCCGAAAAAATTTGCAGCGAACACTTGACTTACACAGACACAACACAGCCTGGCTGGTTGAAGAAAAATGCCATTCCGTGGTTAAAGACGGGGGCAACCACTGTGGAGGTAATGTAAACTTTATTTCTCCTTCCATTTGGGCACACATGGCTTGAGGAAAGATGTGCAGTAATTTAAAATAATCATGCTTTACACACACAACGCTCTTCCCAAATGGACTGCCTTCTTCCTGGCTGCCGCTGAGTTCCCACGAGACTTCAGCGCGAGATACCGCTAGCCAATTTAAACAATGTCTAAGTAGCTAAATTCATGTTCATGTTGGACAGACATTTTAATTGCATTGTGCATTTTACATTTATTTTAAATGTATGCACTATACATTTAAAATAAATGTAATTTCTTAGTATATAGGCCCTATTTCTATAAATATATTGACTTTTTTTTTTCTTTACTAGTTTTTCATGAATATATTTTGATATACATTTCATGAATATACATTTTACCAGATTTACAGCTATACATTCACTTTTGTAGTTTCCTTTATTTTTCCCCACTAAATGTTTAGATTTTATACAATTATTATGCCCTTGTGATTTTGTAACTTTTGCTGCTGAATTAATCACTAATCTAATTTATTCACCATCTATAATATTAGGCTATTTTTGTCATAGATTGTGATTTTATTTTATTTTTTATTTGTTGTTTTTCTTTATAATGAAATCTGTATTTAGTTGATTGTGTTTAACTCATAAACGAGTGATTTTCAGTTCAACACACTAAGGTTTAGAAATTCTACATAGAGTTTTTAAACAAAACTGCATTGGTATCGGATCGGTTTAGTTTCGGTATTGACAGATACTCTGAATTTTTAATATCGGATCGGTTCTGAAAAAATGGTATCGGTGCATCCCTACTTATGATGTGAATTTGAAGAGCAAAACACACATTACATGTTTTTACCCCAAACTCACTTCATAACAGTCGAGTGCTTGAAATTTGGGATGTGCAGAGGATTATTTTCACAGAATGAGGCAGACTATGATTACAGAATCAATATTATGATTCTGTAATATTCTATACTGTAATTAATGCCATGTTGCTTAGCATTGCATTATATTATACTCACCGAATCTTCAGGATCTGTCTGGTCTCTTTCTCGCTGTAGGGAGTGGTAGCGATGATCAACAGACGGTCAAGCATGTCTATGGGAATACCATGAGGACTCTGGTAATTGGTGCCTCTAATACTGTAGAAATGAAAAGACAGTGAAAGAGGAAAAATTAATATTATGTATTAATGGTAGTTATTGATGCTGTTTGTATACATACCGGGTGATGCCTCGATTAGTGGCCATGACAAGTACAGGTGAAAGATCACTCTCTAGGGCTCGATTCAGGAAAGAAAAGCATTCTATGTCCAACATGTGGACCTCATCAATGAAAAGAACCTGCAACCACAAAAAAATGCTAAACAACAAAACAATGCATTTCCATTCCATTATATATATATGTGTGTTAGTGTATATACACTTCATAATTTAATTTAGGGTAGACCTGGAATACACAAATGAAAAGCTTTTTCTTGGTTACAACATCCTGGTGGTCAGTTTAAAATCTTCAAATATATATATATGTAGTCTGTAGTCTTGCTTTTTTTCGTAAAAAATTGTCAGGTTGGAAGATTTTCAAGAAAAAAAGAAAATGCACTCTTTCTGTAGGCTAGTTCCTCCATATTATTTTTCTGGCCTGCTTACCCCAGGAATGATCTCAGCTTTGCCTTCTTCTCTCCACTCTGATACTTTAGCATTGATCTGCTCCCGAACCTCTGACTTAATCTCTCCAGTATCACCTGCAGAACAGACAAAAAACATCAACTACAGCAAACACAAACATCTACAGATCCATTTCATTCGGAAAGAATAATCATATCATTATCTAGTTTGTCAATTTCAAAAAGCTGTGACAAACCTGAAAATAAAGCCAGGAATCCCTGAGTGCGGCTGTTAATGACATCAATTTCATGAAGAGAGACAGTGTGAACAACCTCCTTCCGTTTCTGCAGTTCTCCCTCGGGACATTGCACAAACTGTGTCTAAAATAAACAGCAACAACAGTATATAGAAAATGTTGTCATTGATTGATGAATTCATTTCACAGAGAGAGAATGTGTACCTGTGACCCCATGGCGTCGTAATCTCTTGCTCGAGTAAAAGACCTTCCCAGCTTGCTAATCTTTCCTGTGGCTTTATCAATGGTGATCACATCTCTGCAGAATATGAAATATAACATATAATGTGCCAGTTCTTAGTTTAACCATTGTAAAAACTTTTTAAAAATGTGGTTTGACTTAAGTAGGGGCCTTTGTATGACCTGTATTTATGGGTAATCTTTTATCAACAACATATATTTAAAATTATTAGAAATCATTATCACTATTAATAATAGTAATAATGCAGAAACTGCAGGGCTCATTACTGACCAAACCTCAAGTGTTCTGGTGGTTAAAATTACACACATGATTAACACATTTTGTGGGAGCAGCTGAGAGGCAGTCCAGTCTGATCCATGGTTATACAGAAAAGAGGATCACATTGTTCAGTTTTTTAATCTACGTACCCAGCTTGTACTCTCTCTTTACTGAGGCTCTCAATCATTTTGGTCCCCAGGTCATAGATAGTTTCCATCTCTGTTGTCTTCAAAGTGAGTTTACCCACTTTTGCACCCTTAACATAAATACAGAAAGGAGAGGAAATTATTCATGTCTAACAGAGTTCACTTAAGGAAAGCTTCTACACAACCATAGTCATATTGGGCACTATTATGGGCCTGGAGCCCTTCATTTAACTTATCGAGGTAGCTGAAAACTCATTTCTCACTTTCATAATAACAAAAAGTTAATTTCCTACTGAAGATTGATAAATATCTTTAATAATATTTTCCCGACAAATGGATGAATTGAATTAGAGTGCACTGAGGAATGTGGGTTAAGCGGTGAAATATGGTTTGGCTTCTCTAGGTATTTAAAATGCTAGTCACAATGAAAAAAATGTAAAATTGAAAACAGCAGTTTATTATTAATTAAGCACACACAACATTCTTTATAAAAAGGCGCCCTCATAATCTTTAAGCAAAAACATTACTGTGCCCACCCCTCAAAACATTATATCTTCTCCGCAACAGCCAAAGCAATATTCTCTACCCTCCAGCAATCTGACACTCACATGAAATGCAGCAATTCTAAAATGACAATGATCCAGTCAATTCTTGATGGACAATATTAAGTAACACCCTACTTTTTTTTTTAACGATTGTTTATGATGCCGTTTTACTGAAATATACATCACAACAGGGAAGAAAAACTATCAAAATATTCTGTTAATTGCTGACTTTTTAATTGTAACCTTTTTATTATTTAGTTTCAAAAACATTATTCTCTTAATGATTTTAAACATTTGAGATGATTATGGTGCCAAAATAACAATGATAAACCAAACAGAGAGGTTAATTATTGAAACAATGAATGGAGAGAGAATAGCGAACACTCACAGTTCCTGTAGCCGGTCTGTCGATCTGAATCTCTACCACCTCTCCTTCAATGATCTCAGTTTCCTCTCTGCCATGACACAAACATAGAAAATTAGCAGTCATGCCAGACTTTAAGTATTAAACAAATACGTTCTAGAACTATCAAAAAAAAATTGTGTCAAATTGTGAAAGAATGGATGGGATAAAGCATGAAGATTCATTTTCACACATGAATTGGCACCTCCAAGTGCCACCACATTAGGAAATAAATGATTTTCTCCAAAACACGTTGGCTATAATTATCGCCACCCTTTTATTTCATACTTTTGTAACCGCCTTTTGCCAAGAAATCTTGTTCGATAATGCCTGATGAGTTTGGAGAACACCTGACCAGAGATCAGAGACCAGTCCTCCATACAGAATCTCTCCAAATCCATGATGCTTCTCTTTAGTTTAACCCACTCATTTTCTATAAGATTCAGGTCAGGGGACTAGGACGACAATGGCTTTATTTTGTGTTCACGGCCCATTATAAGATTTATTCATTAAAATAATTGTTTCATTTTAAAGTGAACTAATCCTTTAACCTGTTTGCACCAATCACATCTGGTGGGTTTTCTGCCAAAAAGTTTGAGTTGCCTCTGACCACAGAACCAGGTGCCTTTTGAAGTTCCAATCGTATCTGACAACTTAATAGATAGTTTTCGGATGAGCAAGGAAGATTTGTCTTGAAACCCTCCTAAACAAATAGTGGTGATGTATAGCAGGGATGGAAATTAACTTTTTTGTCCACCTTTTTTGTGGCTGGTGGATTTCAAAATCTACCAGCTACTCAAAGTTTTTATCCAGCCACTTTCTTGTTTTTAACCGACAATGTGTAACTGCACGTGAAAAATTAATACTACAAGCTCTACAATACTTAAAAGTTTATTTAATCTCAAGTCTCAATGAAATACTGACATTTTCTCTTTCTCTCTTATACGCACACAAACAATGAACTGATATACATTTCATTAAATGAGTAGGGCTCTGTGCTCTGTGCGTTGTTTTTTTTTTTACCTGAATGTGGCATTTGGATGATTTGTGGTCTTTTATGGCTTCCAGTTTTAGATTTTTAGTCCTAACAATGAAACTATTAGTTTTGGCATCTTCTGAAGTGTGTTGAGGACATACAGAGCAGAACATTGTCAGTAGGGATGCACCGAAATAAAAATTCTCGTCCAAAACCAAAACACCAAAATAAATTATGCCAATTATTAGTACCATTGCATTTATGGCTAATGCTATGACTGTGTAACTTTACTAAAAATCAAGACATTGCAATTGCATAAATTAATATTAAAGTTTCAAGTAATCAAATGTAAAACAACTGCATATTTAACTGTTTAAATTAAAGATGAATCCTTATTAAACTTACAAAAGCTATTCAATCAAGAGCAGTGAGTGATGTCCTTATTTTGCATCATCCGAGAGCACGCACTCGTCTCACAGCGCAAAAATATTGAGTTCTCTTTCAAGTCTTGCACTTAAACGGACAAACTCACACAAAAAGTATGTCAACATGTCTATCTTGATGAGTATCCAAGCAGACATAGTCTGTATATGCCTTAAGTGAACTGTATACAGTCGAGAAAGATGAGCATATCCCTGCACTAGGTCTTAAAGGCTACTGCCCGGGTAATGACGGCGAAAACGACTGGTCATATTCGGACATATGGCCGCACTCACATGCATTGAACAGTTTACAAAGAGGTGAAACAGGAGCTATTTTTATTTAACCGCCACGGTGGCCGGTAGGTGAAGCGAGTTTACCCGCCACAACTCAAAATCACCCGCATTTGGCTGGTGGCAGGTGCTAATTTCCATCCCTGACGTATAGGGGTTGTTAGATTTTTTTAAAGGCTTTCTGACCCCAAGACTCAACTAATCTCTGCAATTCTCCATCTCCTCCTCACTGTGCATTAGGATGATATAGACACATGTCCTCTTCCAGGCAGATTTGTAACATCTTTAGTTGATTCAAACTTGTTAATTATTGCCCTGATGGTGGAAATGGGGATTTTCAAGACTTTAGCTATTTTCTTAAAGTCACTTTCTATTTTGATAAGCTCGACTATCTTTTTCTGCACAACAGAAATATATTATTTGGTTTTACTCATTCTGATGGATGATTAAGGGAATTTGGCCTTTTTGTCTCCTTATATTTATACTCCTGTGAAAGAAGAAGTCATAGCTAAACAATTTCATCCTCATAGTCACCCTGGTGTGCAAATTTTAAAAAAATATATATGTGAATGGTAATATATTTGAGAGATATTTTACTCTTACTTTACATAAAAATGTTTAGGGGTGCCATTAATTATGGCCAACTTTGACGGATCATAATGACAAAGAAACAAGCACATTAATATTTGTGGAGGTTGGTGACTTTATGCTCCTTCACCCTTAAATTGACCTCACTCACTTTATCCTGACTCCTATGGCTTTGCGGAAGGCCTGGCTCAGAGCTTCTGTCTTGCCCATCTCCAGAGAGAAAATCTCACTCCCAGCCATAGCAGTGAAAGGTGTGTCAGGGCCAAGAGACTGAGCAATACCTGTACAATAAACAGCTCTCAATCATGAGTGGATCTTGTGATATTTTAAGTGTATATATGTAATATATATGTTATATTACATATATACACGTCATATATATGTAATTTAATCATGATAAATATGTATGCAAAAACTCACCCATAGCAATAGCAGTCTTGCCCGTTCCAGGTTGGCCAGCAATGAGGACTGCACGACCAGCAATTTGGCCATCTTTGATCATTTCAAGTATCAGCCCGGCAGCCCTCCGAGATGCCAGCTGACCCACCATGCCCTGAGACACCTGGGAGAGCAAGGTTTAGCAGTTATCATTTTGTTTTAAACACACCATGAGCAATATTTAAGGCAACGACGAGTATGTTGTCACTGTTAAAATCAGTCATATACATGATTGAACATTACCTGTCTTGGCTCCAAGGCATCATCCAACCCAAGGCCACGAATGTGAGAGTGTGCACCTGCGACAGAAGTCAACATTTAACGTAAGGTATCTTTACTTTCATACATTCAGTCTGTAATTAAACTGCGCGCTATTATTATATATATATATATATATATATATATATATATATATATATATATATATATATATATATATATATATATATATATATATAATGATGTAATTAGTTTCTTCTCACCAATCCTCTCAATACGAGTGATGTCTCGCACTTCCGGAACCTTCGTGGTTGCAACCTTTCATAAATGAAAAAGGGAAACATAATTTATTAAACAAATATCAAATTGCGATTTAATGCTGTTTTTGTATGTTTAATGTTTCGTTGGGAACTAAATCCGATCAGAAAAACAACCGTTAAGCGCGTGCGTTGCCATAGTGACACACGAGCGCAACACAGTTTTTCAGATAAAGTTAGTTTAACTTTTAGCTATGCTACAGTCAGTAAGTTAATGTGTTTATTGTAAGATGCGGCATCGCAATTTCACAGCCGCATTGAAAATTTGTGGCAAATGGGCAATAATTCCGTATACATGCTGGAGTTTCCTATTCCCAATACAACAGTGATGGGAGGCTAAACAACAACATGAAACTCAAGCTATGGTCGCAAGCCTTGTAAACACATAAACTAAAAAGATTTCCGATTTCTGAATATCTGGATAAAAGCCATTTTCATAAAATCACATTAAAATCTCAAAGCTCTGGATTATATCTGAAATACTATTGCATTAAATTGAAGCACATGTGCTAAAAAGCGGCAAACCCACAGACGTTGTGTTATTCACAAACCATGTTAAGGCCTTGAAGACAGCTCACAATAGTGGTAAATACATATATTGTTTTGTATATAACCTGAATAAATCGCACATTTGTCAATAATTCTAAAATAAAACGTTACATATTACACTTACCTGGGCTGCCATGTTCTCTCCCGTAAGGCGGTTGTATCTGAATGGGTGCGCAGTAGAAACCAGTCCGGGTGGAACACGTGACCTCGTCCCTGAGTTCTGTATGTTTGCATGTGCCAGATAGCTTGTCACCACGGTAAAAAGAGATTGTAAATATGCCTGGGCCGTTTCTCAATACCAAGTAACGTTACGTAAACTTCGGACTAGCCAAGTTCAACTCGAAAACAAACTCGCCAAGTAGGCCTACGTTAATTCTGTAAATGTAACAGCATAGTAGCCTGCGAATGGGCTCAAAGTAAACAAATCAAGAATGTTTTGTAATGTACGCTTATCATTTTCAGCACAAAAGTTTATAAATGGAGACTGACTGTCTATCTAGATATCATTCCAGGTTTAATTTGTAGTACATAACTAGGCTATACTTCATATATGATGGAAAAATAAATTTAGATGCGAGTAATTGTAAGCATATTAAATTGACATATTAAATTAACATTTAAATGTACATGTAGCCTATAATTTTTGTCACCACCTTGAGAAAACAAGTAGGAAGAAAAGGACAAGTAGAAATGGGGGGGGGGGGGGTGCTGCCTTCAGTTTTTTTCTTTTCAGTTTACACCAGATTATCAGTAAGTAAATGTGGGCGAAATATGTCAAGATTTATTTTTTCAAAAGCCCCATTGTTAAAGCAAATGTGATTGCAACCAGAAGAGGTCACTCTTGCAATATTTCTGAGGTTAATTGTCATTAGGACCACGCCATCTTTATTATAAACTAAAATGTTTCTGTTCTATTTATGCAGCATCTTTGCAACATTTTTCCAATATGTCAAATAAATGATTCAACAACGGTTTAAACAATACTTTTATTATGTTATCATTAATGCAGACAAAATCACCCACATATATCAAATTAAAGATTTACTGTAAAAAGCTTTTTTTTCTAAGCCAGATTAACCTTCACACTCATTAAACAGTACAATCACATAGATGGACAAAACATGATATTAAAGATTTTACCATTTAGAAAAATGAACTAAAATTTTCAAATATGTACTTTATTGTAATTCATACTTTATATAATCATATTCTTTGATATGTCAAGGATTATACTTTAAGTATAAATGCACTAATTGTGATCAACTTTTCATTAGAAAGAAATTCATCAGAAATTCATTCAAAAACACACAAGAAATTAAAAAATGAAAAAGAAATAATTCCCTAATATCCCATCCAACTCAACCATTTACACCTGGCAAATAGTAATAGCAGACTCATACCACACCCAAAAGCCAGGATATACCGGCTCACTGAAAGAGGCTTTAAACTGATGAATAAGTGACACTGACTCAGACACATTGTAGAATGAAAGAGTGCCTCCTGCACAGTCCAGGAACACCCCGATACGGGAAGAGTAGGGTGCATTAATCTCAACCTGGTCTTTGTTGTGTCGGGCTGAGTAGCTGGAGTTGGAGCAGAAGAGACTCCATGACTTGCGGTTGTAGCCAATACGAGCTGAGTCCCCATAACCTGTCCTCTTGATACCTTTAAAAGTGACACCAACAGAAGCGCCCTCCCCGCTCCACTCCACTTCCCAGTAGTAAGCACCTCCTGAGAGCGCCTCTTTACACAGGACCTGGGGCAGGCAATCAAATCTCTGGTTGCTGTCACTGTAAGACTGAGGGTCTCTTTTCAGTGCTGCTTTCCTGTTGTTTCGGGAGATGTAGAGCTGTCTGTATGCTGTGTTGGTGTCGAGAGTTAGCTGGCAGGCATCTTTAAAATAAACAAGACAGATGAGAGATGATCAGGATAGGTGAATCCAAACTTCAATGTAAAAAGTGTAAAGACAAACAAAGTTTTGTTAAAATTATGAAGACACCCCCGGTTCAAAATAAATCTCTGCCCACTTTGTATTCAAGTATCTTGATCCATGTACATGTACGCTGCATTTTTGTTCTTTTAAAGCTACATTTTTGTTTGAGACTGGATGAGTGATTTTGTATGCATTCAAAATACCAATGTGCATGGGTCAAGTTAAGACACATAAGACCACAAGTTTTATAGGCCTATAATTAATTGTAAAATGTAAAATAATGAGTTAAAAAACTTATCAATCATGTTAGCAGTTTCATCAAAGGTTTTTTTTTATTTATGAGAGAAACACAAAATGACAAGACGGACATCACTGCACGTTTATCTTAAGCTATCCTAGGCTAGGATTCCTGATCTTGGAACAGTTTTGCATTATGGTCTCCAAATATGAAAACAGATTGGAGCAAAACTGATCCTTTATCAGCATTCATGATGTTAGGTGACACATGCATGTGGACAAATCACCTGCCTAGTGGTTGAGTCTGCACATTGGCTCTCAGAGCTGGTTGGACATTTGGAGGTGGTTTCTGCCAGAGGTGCGTGAACGTCTCTGATCTAGAGGGCCGAGAGTGTCGATACACATTTAAGACACCCTATATATATATATATATATATTCTCTCAAACCATGTCACTTTGCATAATAATTAGTTGTCTTCTGAATTACACTACTGTTCAAAAGGTTGGGGTTAGTTCGATTTTTTTGAAAGAAGTCTCATGCCCATGAAGGCTGCATTTATTTGATCAAAAATACAGCAAAAATAATTATTGTGAAATATTTTAAAAATTTAACCCAACTGTTTTCTATTTTAATATATTTTAAAATATTATTTATTCCTGAAAGCAAAGCTAATTTTTCAGCATCATTACTCCAGTCTTCAGTGTCACATGATGCTTCAGAGATCATTCTGATCTGATGATTTGCTGCCCAAGAATTTATTTTATTATTACCATTATAACGTTGAATTATTGCTATTAATATTATATGATTAACTTGAAAACAATTGAGCTGCTTTATTTTTTGCTGGAAATTATTTTTTCAGGGTCCTTTGATGAATAGAGAGTGCAAAAGAACAGCATTTGTTTTAAATATAAATCTTTTGTAAATGTCTTCACTGTCACATTTGATCAGTTTAATGCATCCTTGTTGTATGAAAGTATTAATTTCTTTTAAATAAACATTGTAATGACCCCAAACTTCTGAACAGTGGTGAATGCAGAGTGTTTCTGTCCTCTAAAAGACCACAGCTACAGCTGACTCTTCTTAGAAGAGATGACGAAATGTCTAAAGGTTTGAAGGATGGCAGTTATCGTGAATCACCCCTACACCCACTCACTGAGCAGACTAAGCTTGTTCTTACAATATGTTTAGACACAAACTTAGTATGTAAGGAATGATGTTAGACTACTCCCACTAGAGTTTGACATTTAACAGAACAGAAGCCATCATGTTTTCGTAGCAGTTAGTGCTTTATCCAAGATATCAAATGTATAAAAATTGACATAATATTTTGATTAATCATCACCAGAGGGGAGAATTCTGCTGACCTTGAACGTTACATCCTGTTCATGTTATCTCTACAACGTCCTCTGGTCATACCCGTAAAAAGGAAATTCTTGTATGAAAATAAACTTACACTGGAGTAACTCGTCCCTTGTCCGGGGAGTGTTGCTGGGGCTCTTGTACATCATGTCAACATCATCAGCTAGAGACACAATAAAGAGAGTCAGAATAATCTCAAACATCAAATCATTTAATTCATCTAATCCTTTATAGCAAATAGATTATGTTACTGAAAAAAGGAAGGACATTTAGGTACTTTTTGGATAGGTACTTTCACATTAAAGGTGAGAATACAGTGACATACACTATCGTTCATAGAGGTAACACTTTATTTCGATAGTTCACTTTAGACATTCTAGCTATAAGTAACTTTAACTACATGTCACATGACAAATATTAGTGCATTAGTAGACTGTCAGTGCTTAATATCTGCTAACACTTTATTTTGATGGTTTGAGAAAAGGGAGATTCTGCTGACTTACTGACTACTGACTTAACTTTGCAAGTACACATCAACTTATTCAACTAACCCAAACCCTAACATAACAGTCTACTAACAGTATAATTCAGTCTACTAATAATAACATGAGATATGAGAGTTGACATGTAGTTGCAAAGTTATTTTGAATATCTAAAGTGGACTATTTACAAGTGTAACTAAGTTTGAGGTCTATAAGATTTAAAAAAACGAAATTAATACCTTTATTCAGAAAGGAAGCTTTTAAGCTATCAATAGTGACAATAAAGACTTTTACATTGAGAGAAAATAGTTCTATTTCAAACAAATGCTGTTTTTTTTTATTCTACTAATCAAAGAATCCTGAAAAAAATTATGATTTCTGACGGATCATTTGACTCTGAAGACCAGAGAAATAATGCTGAATAACTAGAATAAAATACATTTAAAATATATTAAAATTGAATATTATTTAGTAAAATTACTGTTTTTATTATATTTTTGATCAAATAAATGCCAATACATAAAAAATCCCCAGACTTTTGAACAGTAGTGTATGATCAACTAAATGGGAAATTAAAACATCCATGATGTGTGTGCATTTCATCGAAAAGATCAGCAAATAAATATGTATTTTAATGTGATGCCAGTCTTAAGATCATTGCTTAGCAACCAGTCAGCAATTTCTTGGAGCCCAACAATGACTTTTGACAAATGCCATTCCAAAATTCCAGCAAACAGCAGGACAGCTAAAAGCTTCTCATTTTCATTAACTTACATTTTGTAGACTTTTTCTTCTTACGGTCCTCTAGCTGGCAGAATGGCATCTTGTTCACTGGAAGAGAATTAAGAGTTATGAAGTAAGTCAGTTTAACGTTTAAGAAGAACCATAATGAACTGGTTTGTTTATTCATTTTCATGGGACAAAAAAGACTTCATGAGGCATTTCAAAATGGGTATGAGGTGACTAATAAAACAATGATGTCTCTGAATGTAGGTACTAATACATTGAATTACATTTGACAAAAAAATATTTCAGACTGGACCATACCTGTCTTTGCCACCTTGACCAGCTCTTCATTGCTGAAATCATTTAGATGTTGTTTCATCTCAGAGACGGTCTTAGTAACAGCACCGAAGGAGAAGTAAGGGTTCACAGTAACAGATGGCAGCTCCTCGGCATCAGTCTGGGCAATCAGCATATGGTAACTCTGCAATGACAAACGGAACAAATCTTAGTCTTGATTTTCCTGTTTCTCAAAGGCATTGTAAGTTGATCGCAGAGATCATTAGTGTCAATGGTTTACGATCTACTAAGGCTTACAGTGCTTTTGAGCATACCTATTTTCTCACATACTGATGGCTGTAGTAGAAACAAAGAATATTTTGTACAGTAGGCTATTACAATTCATCATCTGTGAAATAGCAGAAAAACTATACGCACTAGATCCTGTGTTAAGTAACACTATCATCTCTCATGATGTTTATTGCGCTGCTTTAGTTTTGTGAATGTTTATTGCATTCGGCAGAGTGCGTCTCAGTCACCTGGATGAAATGGATGTGGTCTTCAGTGCGGGACAGTTGCGTCAGCTCATTGTCTCTCCTCTTCAGGTCAGCAATTTCATGCCCCAGACGCTCCATGTGGCCCTCAGCCGTGTTAAGTGCAGCCTTCTTATTGGTCGAGATGAGTTTGATCATTTCCTGTTGCATTCTTTCAATGGAACGAAGCATGTCACCGAACAGCTTTTCACTCTCCTGCAAGGCCCGTTGTGCCGAACTCTGAAGGAACAATTGTAATCGGTATTCTATTTCTAATTCTGCTTAATTTTCTTTCTTGGAAATTCATAACCTATACACGTCTATTTACAAAACATTCCTGGTTATTTCTGAGTAAGAACTTGTCACACCAGAGCAAAGTAGACCAATATGAGATATAATTGATCTTATTACCTTACATTTTTATATATCATTTATTGATTACATTTATTATTACACATTTCCGTTCAATCTCCAGACAAACCTTAAGTGCATCCACTGCCTGTTTTAACTCTTCCATTTGCTTCACTCTGTCATGGATCTTTTCCTGGATTTCAGCTTGGGTGGCGCCCAACCGTTGCTATAGACATTTAAAAACAACAAATTCATGACAATGAGGTGGACTGAGTGACAGAGGAATGTTGGAAGTACAGCATCCTACCACACCTCAGCCACTTCCACATGACAATATAATCACTGTTGGATACTCTATTTAACTCTGTTTACTTAATATGAAACATTCTCATTATCTTAAAAGAAAATCACATATTAATATGTGACTGTTTACTAAAATATCTAACTATTCTTTAGCATTTACACCCAACTTTGCTAATAATGTGTGTAGAACAATTGTTTTCTTTAATAAAGAAACCCTTCCTCACTATTACACGATTAAAAGGTTGTAAATAAAACAAAGATTACAGGAGAATGTTTTACAAGAAAATACTTTTTTACTTGCTTATTCATTATCTGTGAAATTTACTAGCAATTTCTGAGTGAAAATTCTTTCTAAAACATTTTTTAAGTGTACTACAGTATAGATAATTGTTATATATTTGTTTTCAGGGGTTGGCTAATCTTATAATCAATCTAGCATATTCAAAACATACTGTGAATGTCATCTTTTTTTGCATGAATAGGTGCATTGTTGCATACGGGAGGTGAAATGTTGAACAACCTTCCATAATGTTACTTCTGCTAGTGATTATCATCATTTAATCTGTTGTCATAACAGCTTCACCAGTGTAAAATTTCTAAAGATAAAAATATGATCACAACTGCACTTTTTTAACGCACATGATGGAATCTTACCTGCATTTCCGCCCTTTCCTGTTCAGCGGACACCATGTCATGGCCCTTGTGCTCTTTCACCGTGCACAACACACAGATACACATCTGGTCCGTCCGGCAATAAAGCTCCAGACCTTTCTGGTGCTGAGGGCAGATCTGACGATCCAGGTGTCCGATTTCATCGACCAACTTGTGCCGTTTGAAAGTGGACGATTCGTAATGGGGCTTCAAGTGCTTCTCGCAGTAGGAAGCAAGACACATCAGACAAGACTTGACAGCTTTGAGCTTCTTGCCAATGCAAATGTCACATCCCACATCTTGGGGTCCGGCGTAGTTGTAGTCAGGGGCCGGAGGGGCCGGTGGGAAAGAGTCTGAATCCCTGTTTCTCAGGGATGACGACGAATTGCGTGAGGACTGAAAGCGGCGTGGATTAGGCCTCTTGTTGTAGGCGACCCTGCACTGGGGACACACGTATTGTCCAGTGTTTTCTGCATGGTCCCAGTAGGTCTTGATGCACACAGAGCAGAAAATGTGACCGCATGGGATGGAAACGGGCTCCCTGAGATCTTCCTTGCAGAGGTAACAGAGCTCCTGGTCAAGCGACATGGTTAAATCCCCACAGATCTCAGTAGAGGAAATGTGCGTTTGAGTGCGAGACAGGAAAAGTGAGTCTAAAGTGCCACCACAGCAAGTTATATAGAGTAAACAGGGAGGGAGGCTAAACTGGTTATGCAGAAACCAGTAAATGAATGGGGGAGTGGCTGTGACACAGGTGAAGAGAGCGATTGACAGAAAGAAGAAACATGTCTCATCAGATGTCAATGGAAATGATAACAGTGAAGAAGAGAAGCATGAATGAAATGTATGATCTCAGGGCATACAACTGTTTAAAATTTGCTCTTGCATCACACACACCTGCATTTCTTGCACATGCATTTCTTTTAACTTTCATAAAGTTTGTCTTGTGACTACTGCTTTTCGATATCATCGGTTGAGTGTTATTGGGGCCTTAAGTTTTAGGGGCCTCGTGTTGGCAGACACCACAGGTATACTGTGGAGAAGCTGCTGATGGATGATAGCTTAGAGATCGAGTATACACTGACCTTTGGCACATGCCATCAAAGCTGGAGGGTAATTTATTTGAAGGGAGGATAAGTATACTTGGGATTTTTGAAAGATTTTTACGTAAGAGGAAAGTGTTTTTTTATTAAGAGTCCTTTAACCACCAGACATGTGTGTAATCTTTGTATCTTAGTTGGTGTAAGTAGGGATAGTTGTAGCGTGAAGAGAATCACCATCAGTTTAACCATTTAGAAATGTGTTATGTTGTGAATCATACATAACACCATTATCCTGTAATGTGAGTCTCTGTGAATGGATATAAAAGGACAAAAAACATTTCTGAGATATAAAAATCAACATTTCCCTATTACGCAATAATTTGATTTGCAATATTTTAGGTTAATGCTTGTTAAACAACCTGTATCATCTCAGTAATTAGAGACTCTTGATATAAAACATCTAGTTAAAACTTTTACATAAATGTAAAATATAAATATGTGTGTGTGTGTGTGTGTGTGTGTGTGTGTGTGTGTGTGTGTGTGTGTGTGTGTGTGTGTGTGTGTGTGTGTGTGTGTGTGTGTGTAAGGAGGTTTGTCATTTCAAATAAACTTTTTTTTGTGTAACTGACTCGAACACAGAAATGCACTGTCTGTTAGGCACTGTAAACCCTAATACTCAAAATAATGAATTGGTTTGAGTAGGTAAACTTAAATTAAACATATTAGTTAATAGTAATTACGTTTTATGAGTATATAGAACTTTATTTTTCTTTTGATTTCCCAAAACTGACATATTTTAAGTAATCAGAATAGTTCCGTTAATTTCAACCTATTTCTTTTAAATTAGACAAACCTAAATGTAACTGCAAATGGGCTGGGATTTCTATTTCCCAGCATGCTTTGTCATGACACATTTGAAAGGGAGAGTAAATGCTCTCTAAAATGAAGTGTTTTATAATTATTCTTTTTAACAAGATTAAGAAGTTGGAGAGTTAGTGTTTAATGTTTAGCTATGCTAATTTAGAAGAGTTTGTTATGTTGGGTTTTTTGGGGTTACCGTCATAACAAGTGGAGCATTAGCTTAATTTGAGAACAGGTATGTTGAATGTTCTGCAGTACAATTAATGTAGTACTTATTCAACAATTGGTATGCTGTGCTAATGATTTTCCACTAATAAACACATTTAAGTTGATGATACATTATAATTTTAAGTGAAATGTTTTGAGATAGCCTAGAGTAAAGGGCAATTAAAATGCACAAGTAAAAATATGCTAATTGTGCTTACTTAAACTTTGAATTTCTTAACTTTAATTAATTTGGGTTTACAGTGTAATTCATATAATTGTAAAGACCATGTTTATTTCTTCAATTATTTATTCACAATTTTAGATATTAAAAAAAAACATTAAATTTAAATTTGATAAACACACACACACACACACACACACACAAACACATCTGGTTCACTATCTTTGTGGGGACTCTCCATAGACATAATGGTTTTACATTCTATCTACCTACACTGCCCCTGCACCTAAACCTACCCATCACAGAAAACATTCTGCATTTTTACTTTCTCAAAAAAACTCATCCTGTATGATTTATAAGCCAGACCGCTGGCTGGTCCCCACAATGTAGGTGATCTCAGATTTTACTATCCTTATGGGGACATTTGGTCCCCACAATGTAATATAAACAAGGACACACACACGGTTACAGATGTTTAAGTTAAAGCAAAAGAGTGTTACACAACCACCCTCAGTCTGGCAGTGAAACCCAACTGACATTTCAAATGGATTTAATAGCATACTGCAAAAAAGTACACAACATATCATACATTTTTTTTATGTACAGTAACAGCTCTAATTGAAACAGCAGCTGCATTTTCTTCAAGCATTTTCCTAAGAAAAGGCGTTTATTCCTGCTCAAAGATGGAAATAAGTGTTTGTTTTAGATTAGCCTCTCTCATCTCTCTAGAGCATACATCCTCTGTACAGCACAGTCCACAAAGCACCAGGAATCTCTGTTGCAAAACAGGAAGTGGAAGTGAGTTTTCCGTGGCTCACATTCAGTGTGATGAAAAGCTAATGTGAACATTTCTACTGGGATTGAAAATCCACAACCTATATTTCCCACCAGATCCGATTCAGTTCTTTAATTTTACCAGTGGCAATTGTTTTTTAAAACATTATTTTATGCCTTTTTAATTATATATTTTTATTTTTATAGAAACATAATTGGATAATATCCAAAACCAAGGACGCAAACCGACATAGAAAAGAGCAAAAATATGTCCATCTCAAACTAAACTTACGATTCCTCTAGCTTAAGACAGTTGTCGGCTTGTAAGCTCAACAGCGAGAGCAAAAATGTTGGCAGGAATGCACTCTGACCTGATAAGTGAGATAACAGCATGTCAAGAGAGGCCTGCAAAGGTGAAAGTTTCCACTGTTCAAGAGAATATCCAGACTTCAGCAGGACATGTGGTCTGACAGTGTCAGAGATTCTGCAGCCAATCTAATGACGTGTCTCTGACTCCGGATCATTGTCTAGTCTGTGGTCATAGTTCTAAAGGTCTTCAGCTTAAAATAGTTGATCAAATTTGACCTTTATGACAGAGATAATTTGCAGTCTTAAAATAAAACTATAATAGTTATGATGGTTCACTTTGAGAAAAGTGTTTCGAATCTTTCGAAATAACACATAAAGATCTTTTACTTATATTTACATTTTGTTCAAATCCTCTAAAATCCCCAAAAGGCTAATAGTACATTTATAAAATATTTGTAAAATAGCCAACAAAACCCTTGACCTATAGTTATGCAGTGCGTTCAGTGTCCACGGTACTGAACGTAGAGATGGCTGATCTTGTCTTTCCTGATCGCTCTGTAACTGAAACTGTCTGTCATGCCACAGTGACATGTTTGTAAAGAGATGTGATGTGAATGTAACGCAATAATAGAGAGACATATTTTCATGTCTCTCATATTTGTTCAGAAAGAGCGGCATGTTCAAATACATTTCACAAACCGTTTGTGCATCAGCATAGTGATATGAAAAGCAATATTTGGGCTTCAGACATCATGTGCTAATCACAATACTAGACATTCTTCACAGTGAAGCAATGGAAAAGTTTTCTCTGTCAACGGTGAACTCGCACGAAGCTAAATCATATTTTTAACGATTGCTTTCAATGCACAGGATTCACTTGTGAAGCTCCCTGCATGCTTTCTTTTGAATGGTGGTATTCTTTTGTGGTTTTTGAGAATTTCGTTCTGCACAGCCTGTTCAATTTTACCTGGCAAAATGCCAGATGAGCAGCCAAACAAACACACACACACACACACACACACACACACACACACACAGACACACACACACACACACACACACACACACACACACACACACACACACACACACACACACACACACACACACACACAGTACATTAAGTCCTTCAACCAAGACTCACAAAGGTGACCATTGTTCATGGAAACACTTGTAAATACCTTGTTTCCAAGCACTTCATGCACTGACCAATCAGATTGACATAGGCAACCCCTCGGTTTTTACAATAACAACACACACCTATGCTAGCTCACTCTCAACGTTTACTCTGTCACCCTCCATCGGGCACACTCCCCTCAATCAGGTAGTTTAATGAAACTTGTCCTTTGACCCTTAATATACACAAGGAAACACGAGACCTCTGGCAGGCTTACTCAAGTATGAAGCTCCTTCAATAGGAAAACAGTCCCTCGTGAACCAATGTGAACTCAGTGGGGTCAGCATGAGGGTGTGGAGAACAATAAAGGTTGTGTTAAAGGAACTGATTTCTTTTGTACGGTTTACAACATTTCCTCTCTAAGAACTATGAAGACCATGAGAACAATATGAGGACCGACACTCCATGAATAAGCTTGTTCCTTCATTTTAAAAGCATTACTTCATGCAGCAGTTAAAAAGAAAACTGCAAAAACTACAAATGTGCAATTAGAGGCCTAAACTAGCATGCTAGCTGAGTTAATGAGTAACTGCAGCCTATACCTTGTACTGTAACTTCTGGAATCTGTTCAAATCAGGGAAAAGGGGAAGAGAAACTGGCTTATCAGAGTGCAGACCATATAAGGAGAGAGGTGAAACTATTTATGAAGTGAGGCAAGATTTGTGTTTGGGGCAGAGCTGATGGCAGGACCTTGTGTAACCAATCAGCATGTAGTAAGTGTTGGTTGCTGTCACTGTTGTGTCACCTGGGCTCTGGCCAGACCAATGGCTTTTGGCCTTCATCTAAAGCAAAAATATGTCAATTAAAAATAAGTAAACTGCAATGCATGCATTTTCATTTCAACCATAAATCTGATTTCACCCACACAACTCAAAACGCATTTAGGGAAAAGAGACAGGAAAAGCTTCTTTGGAATGAGGCAATGAGCTAATAAAAAAATGTCGGTTGCATAATGTCCTGTACATCATCAACACTGCAGGTGGTGACATAAGTCACATGGAATATCACATTCGACAAAAACTGCCCTGCCCTTTAAAGATTCACAGGATATTTAGAATCAAAACATCAGAAACTAAATCACCCTAAATCATGAATAACTGAGACTCCTGAGGTGTAAAGCACTTGAAACCAGGGTGCAAATTATTACAGGGTGTTGGGGAGGGAGGGAACAAACAAAAACAATTTTAAGATACAAGTTTCAATATCACTAAAATAAGTCATAATGTTTTCTTAATGGATAGTTCACCCAATAGTTTCTTCTATGTTCCACACAAGAATGATAGCTGTGTTTCTATTACCCTCGAAACAATTTGTGAATTTAAAATACATGAAAACATGTCAAAACATTTTTACAGTCACACGAGGTGGTTTGTCAGGTAATTGAGAGTTCTTTATTAAACTTATAACATTATATAAAATTATATATTATATTATTCTGCTTCAAAGTTGTGTCTGTAACAGTGTTGCACAGAATTTAAAAGATGTGTGTGTGATGATGTCACACATAGGACTACAGTAACTCATGCTCTCATCAAATTATTGCATACACTTTCCCAAAACATTTAGGTTTAATTAAATGACTTTAAATATTGTCTTCAACCTTTATATTTATGTTCATGAAAAAATCACCTCTGGGATGTACAAAGAGTGCCTATTTTATGTTAGTGGCAATTACCTTTGCAGATAAATATAGTAACAATATGCAAATATTTGTAAGAAAAACTATTTTGATAACATCACCTGTTACAGGTTTGAAATATTCTTTAAAAAAAGAGAAATATTATTAATTCGTTTTTCTAACACACCTATCGGGAAAAAAAAACTGATGACGTATTTTCAAGTCTGCAACACCCAAATCCAGTTCTACTGGCCTTAGTTCATACATTCAGATCAAACTCACCTCGTAGACTGACTGTTATTATTGTTTGCTTAGTGCAGTAAGCAGAGTAGCACATGCCTTGGTGTTGTGAAAAAGACAGTTACAATGCAATAAATTTTACAGTGCAACTTTATTTGCCAGATTACATACTGCTTTATATGCTAGATATGTGTGGTACAGAATGACTTAAGCATTTAAATAAACTTTTAAATAAAAGAAAATAAAAACAAAATGTTGAATATTAAATTGTTAAATTCAAAAGCTCCATTTTGTATATATGCTCAAGTTGCAGTATTGAACCAAATATAATTTAAAGAATGAAAGCAAGAGTCATGCAGCCAATAAACAAACTATTTAACATATCAAAGCCAACCAGGAAAGGCCAATTATTAACAGACTGTGGTTTTAGCGTAACTGATGCAAATGTCCTTCAGCTCCTCGACTAATGGATAAGCAGTTCGTGTGTGTAAACAGAGAGCTTTTCATGTTTAGGTTTCATCCTGGATGGGCCTGCTTTGTACTACAATTCATTCATTCTCAACTGTACCTTTTTTCTTCTATGTCTTTCACTCCACCCCTGGTCCCTCCCTCCCTCTCTCTAGACTCCTGGCTCAACCTGCTTATTTGAGCTGGGTTGTGCTCTAAACTAACTCTCTCTCTCTCTCTCTCTCTCTCTCTCTCTCTCTCTCTCTCTCTCTCTCTCTCTCTCTCTCTCTCTCTCTCTCTCTCCGTCTCCCTTCCTTCCTCTCTTCAACACACACCCTCAGTACAAAGGGGAGGGCTTTGCTTCCTTTAATTAATAACCTGTGGAATTCAGAAACTCAAGGCTGTCTGTAGTAAAACACCAGCCACGCAGCGTTTGACTCCTCTTTCTCCCTCGGAAACATTTCAGGCGTTTGTTTTTGAATAGAGTACAAAAAATATGGCTGATCAAATGTCTTCAGATTACTTTAGCTGCCCTCTATGTACGGAGCTCCTGAGGGACCCTGTGGCGATACCGTGTGGTCACAGCTTCTGCATGGACTGTATCAGCGGCTACTGGAATGAGGCTGATTACACTGGCATCTACATTTGTCCCCAGTGTCGGATCACGTTCACCCAGAGACCTGTGCTGAGGCCAAACGCCACTCTCACCAAAGTTGCGGAGAAGATTAAGAAGACCGGCTTAAACTTAACGCCTCCAAGTAATGGAAGCTATGCTGGCCCTGGGGATGTTCCTTGCGACTTCTGCACTGGAAAAAATTTCAAGGCAGTCAAGTCCTGCCTCAACTGTCTAGCTTCTTACTGCGAAAAGCACCTGAAGCCCCACTACGAGTCCGCAACCTTCAAGAGGCACAAGCTGGTGGATGAGCTGGGGAACCTGGACCGTAAGATCTGCCCTCAGCACCAGAAGAGCCTAGAGCTGTTCTGTCGTACGGACCAGATGTGTATTTGCGCCCTCTGTACTGTAAGCGAACACAAGGGTCATGATATAGTCTCAGCTGAAGCAGAAAGGAGTGAAAAACAGGTAAGGAAAATTGACTGCTTGAGTAAACTTAACTGTTGATAGAGTGGTGGTTGGGGGGAGGTGGGGAGGGGGTTACAAGTTGAATTTTTAGGTATATGATTTTATTAATTAACAAGAAATGTTCTTGAGATTGTATAACACAGGTCTTCTTCAAAAAAAGCTGCCAAGAAGTCATGTAGATACACTGTATAACCGGTTCTGTGTTATCGCAAACACGCTGATCCAGATCATTACAAAAAACTGGGAGGAGATGATGATTAAACCGATTGAAAGGTAGTGTAGGTAGTAAAACTTCTATCCAGATAAAGTTTTCCCAATACATCTCCCAAACGAAAGGAGTCACAAAAAGGGTGTGTTCCTCTACAATGGACAACTCAGAGGTTACTTGATTTGAACAGTGTCCTAACCTGGCTGCCTTTCTGAGAAGATCTGATTCAGATTTTTTTATCTGTTTTTTTTTGGAAGAAAAATAATTGTTTTGAGCAACGAGGGATGAAAAAAGGGCAGGTCTGTATTCTTTTGTAGGGAGAGGCAAGGAATGTGAATTCTAGAAAATCAGGCGGGAGCTTACAGACCATCCCAACCTCCCACTACTACGCACTACGGGCGAGATAAAAAACACTGCACTGCCTTTTGTACCTTGACCCAAAGTCATTATAAAAATCAGGAGATGAGTATAGCTGAAAGAAATGTGAACAACCGCCTCTTCAAACTTGAGATTCACAAGAAAACCTGCTCAATGAAAACTGCGTCACTGCATAAAATGATTGTTTGAGGACAGTGAAAACATTTCACCCGAAACTATTTATAGATAATGGCCAGATGTTTACTGTTCCATCTGGAGTGTTGAATGGAAGGAAGACCTTCAAAGCTTTAAGATTTCAAAGCTTTTCCTTCAATTCATTAGTACTGAACGAGCTCGAGACAAGGAGGGATCATAGCAGTTGATGTGTTTTTGTACTGTTTGACTAAACTGTCATGGGTGCTGTAATTATATCTATAGTCTAATACTTATAGGAGGCACTAACTGCATATGGTTTGTTTGTTCTGTTAAACACAGGGAATTCCAGATTTAAGTCCTCATGTCCCATGGCACACACCACACACACATACACACTTTTATTCACCCCCTCCCCAGATTCTCCACATTCCTTCAAGCTTATCTTGAAGAATGGTTCGGTGAGCTTGGCAAGGGGTTGCTCTGAAGCCCCCTCCTCTTTTCCTAAAGAATTGAGCGTGTGCACCTTGAAATGTCTCTCCGGCAAGCAGACCCAGCTAGTTTTACATTCCTGGAGTGATTAGCATTCCCCTCTCTTTTTGAAGATAAAAGCATCCCTGTGAAGCAGGTTCTTCAAATTCTAGAGAAAAGCATAACATACAAATATCATACGTGAAAATCTGTACTGTACATTCACAGAATTGACTCAAAGATGGTGATCAATAACAAAAAAGAGTTTGTTTTGTAATTGAATCTGTCAACAAAGAATAAGTTATGTTTTCTCTTGCTTCATGGAAAGAAACTTCTTGGAGTATCCCAGGCAGAGATCAAACAAAAATGCCAGCAGAGGACCAAAGAACTGGAGGAGCTGAAGACAGCGGTGGATTCTCTCAAAGTAAGTTTCAGGCTTACTTGTAACAGTTCATTATCGCTGCGGCTCATATCGAGGTCACGCCGTAACATAACATTAGACCAAAAGAGAACAACCTAACTGCTTTATCTGGGCAAAGGTGATCTGGCACAAGACTGATCTGTTAAGTCAGTGTGTAACTGTTTCAATCTGGGAAAGCAAACAGTCCTTGTAAGAGGCCATAATTGTTCTTTTGTTCTTCGTGGGGCAATCTAGATGCTCGCTCTCTAGATACATGCTGATACATGGCTATTTTCTTGACTGCAGCAGCAGCTTGTGTAATTTTAACAAGTTGTAAATGTTATCTGGAAGTTGTTCTTGCAAAACCGATGCACTAAAACAGACACTGTTTCCTACTAAAAGAATGGACAATGGACTCTTAAACTTGAGTCTTTTTTTTACCACAGAGCTCTGCACAAAGGGCAATGGCCGAAAGCAAGAAGATGTTTGATGAGATGATCACCTCGATTGAGAGGATGAGGTCAGAGGTCACCAAACTGATCAACATCAATGAGAGGGCTGCCTTCAGTCAGGCGGAAGGACTGATGGAGAGACTGGAGCTGGAGATTGAAGAATTGAAGAAGAAAGAGACTGGGCTTAAACAACTTTACAGCACTGAGGATCACATTCACTTCTTACAGGTAATTAGGGATAGGAGTTTTCAAAATGGGGTCTGGGGATCCAGAGTTTTTTTTCTTTTTTTTTCTAAAAATTATATTTGGATATTTTTGGATAAAAAAATGTTTTTTGTTCTTGTTTAGTAAAAACGGCCACTTATATACTATACATACCCACCATATATACATACCCACCATAGATGCTTTTATATTTTAGGAAATGGGTTCCCCACAAGGGAATCCTGATATTTGACATCAAAAAGTTTTTTTGGCATCACTTCTTATTCACACGAAAGTTTCAAAGACAGTAGATAAACACAATTACTCCACAGTAATCAAGGCTTTCACTACTATACCACACATTGTGATTTCTCTACTTTCAAACAGAATTTCAATTATCTCTGCACCCCAACTGATGACGGCTTCATACCCAGAGTGTCTCTGAATCCGGACTTTTCCTTCAGTGCAGCCAGGAAAGCCGTGGCTGAGATCAAAGAGAAGCTGGAGGAGCTGGGCAGAGACGAACTGCGAAAGATATCAAAATCAGGTCAGAGCACACACTGAACAGTACATCAGACATCAGGCATAGTTGTTGGGTGAAGTTGCCCTTGCTTGCAGAGCTGAACACACTGCCCTCTATTTTGTTTATGAACTTGGAAGGTACGGCTGAACTTGTCTTTAAAGAGACACACTGAGCACTTAAGTTACAGTATATCAACACACATCATTTCTGGGCCAGCTGTCAGGTAGTCTGAAGTCCCAAAATAACCAACAATTAAATAGATCAGTCTTTAACTGTGATAAATCAGGCCTTTTGGAAACAAGTGCACATGACTTTAGCAAGGAAGTCATGTGATTGCATTTAGAGTTTCTCCACTCTGTTCCCAATTCACCGAGCAGAGTTCAAAAGATAAACAAAAGAGCTGTTCAATTATATTATTCGAGTTTGAAACAATAGGATTGAGTGCCTTATTCAGATCTGCTTGCATAAATTTAACATTTCATGTTTAAAATGACTTTATGTATTGTATATCAAGTTTTCCTGCTTTTTATAACAGTGAACGACGTACCAGTGTACACTGTGGAGAATCGCAGCAAGGAGAAAAGTACCAGAGGTAAGACATCAATTAAATACTTACTTGTATATTCATTTACATTAAGCACACATGGCTGGAGCAAATACAGCCTACAAACATGGTAACAAAAATACACGTAAAAAACATGACAAAATACACTAAGGTTCAAAAGGGTTGGTACGATGTATTAATGTTTTTGAAAGAAGTTTTCAGCAGCCATTACTTCAGTGCAACTTCTTTAGTGTTACATGATGCTTATTTGCTTGTCATGAAACATTTACCTTATCCATGTTGAAAAGTTTTGCTGTGTTCATCGTTGTGCTGTTTGTGGAAACCATGATGCTTTTTTCAGTATTCTTTGAGGAATATACATTTAAAAAGAATAGCATTTATTTGTAACTTAAAACTTTTAAACGGTAGTATACATATGGGATATGGCAAATAAAGTGTGTATTTCTTTGTGTTCAGTTAAAGAAGTTCATACAGTGGACAGTGCACCTCCCGCAGAACCCAGGACCAGATCTGAATTTCTGAAATGTAAGTATCTAAAAAAGAAAAATCTTTACATATTCTCAAATACAAATGTTTGTCAGACAACATCTTGTTTTTGTCACTATAAGGGATGCACAATATATTAAAAGTATACTGGACAATCATACATGCTTATTTTCTCTATTTTTATATTGAGATGATCTAACTTGTATTATTTTATAATCACATCACTTAAACTTCATATTTAAAAACACTAATAATTTAATAACATATTTAGCATAACCAAAATGAATATACATTTTTCATAATGCATATTATATTTGGCCGATTTCAAACTTGGCCGATTTTAAGTTTTAGCAGGTCTTTTGGGATGAAATAGTTTAGAATATCCATTCATTTGTTGTCAGCAAGTACATGAACATATTCATCAGCTTATCTGTATTGGCCAGAATTTTAATATAGTTTCTAGTCCCAATTACATTTTTCTGACATTATTACTAATCAAATCAGAAGAGTTAAAATATGTACACATGAAGATATAAAGCTCTGTTAAAAGCAACACATTAAAGCATCTTTTATCTTTCTACACATCTCCAGACTACTGCCAGCTGAGAATAGACCCCCACACGGCGCATAAGGAGCTGTACTTATCTGAAGGAAACAGGAAGGTGATTAGAACCCGAGACCTGCAGCCATACTCAGACAACCAAGATCGCTTCGATAGCTTTGCCCAGGTGCTGTGTCGTGAGGCTCTCTCAGGTGGCCGTTTCTACTGGGAAATCGAGTGGAGTGGAGAATTCTCGATTGGTGTGGCATATCGGGGCATTAGCCGTAAGGGTAAAGGCTCCCTGTGCTTGCTGGGCTACAACGATAAGTCTTGGAGCCTCCTCTGCTCTGACACAGGGTACTCAGCCTGGCATAACAGGGTAGACAAGCCTGTTAGTGGCCCTCATTCTTCAAGAATAGGGGTCTTTCTGGACCACTCTGCAGGGGTGTTGGCCTTCTACAGTATCGGTGAGACTATGACACGTCTCTATCGTTTCGAGACCACATTTACTGAGCCGCTCTATCCTGGATTTGGGGTTGGAACGTCAGTCAAGATCTGTCAATTAAAATAAACACTACATGAGTTGTGCTTTTCATGAAGAATTTTAAGTGAAGGACAGACATTTTTGCTCTTTTTTTTACTGTCTTTTATGTTGAATGCCATTTGTTAGCCATTTAAACAAATCTAACAGGTTCTGAAGGAATTAAGTAACTTTTCAGTAATTATCCTATCTCCAGAATATATAAAGGTATCCTTAATGTAGGCTTAAATAAAGAAAAACTCTAACAAGATGCTAAATTCTTCTTAAGTTAATATTATTTTGTATCCAAAAAGCAAGAGCTATTCTCATTGTCATTGTAAAGCAACATTATACAGAAATTACATCTTTATATTTCAATAAAGTTTTAAAGTTGTTATACTGGTGTCTCATTAATGATGTTAATGTGGTCAATTGTTCTTAGTCACAATCCCAGTCACAATCTCAGTCTTGTGTTTTTGCTGCTGAAACCACCAATTCACCAAATTTCAAACACAAAAAAATTCAATTAATTATTATCTTCTAAGGATAGAAGATCATCTTATTTTAACACAAGACACATTTACAGTATTAAGACACTACATTACCAAAGCTCATCTGATTTTCACATTGTGATCAAGTTTTAGACAATATATATATATATATATATATATATATATATATATATATATATATATATATATATATATATATATATATATATATATATATATATATTTTTTTTTTTTTTTTTTTTTTTTTTTTTTGGAACATACACCATGTAGTTTATGTTAAGCTTTGTACTTACCAGATTTAGATTTCCCTCTTTCTCTTGGGCGAACCTGTTGTTTTTGAAGACAAAAACCTGCTCTGCTGGAAAGTTTCCTTATTTGTACGCATGACCATTGCATGATGGCAGATATCCACAGATGTGCTGTCCTCATGTGGCTATAAGAGGAAATACAATTTTGCCTCACTTTGGCCGATGGAAACTGTCTATGGATGGAAATCACTTTAAGGACATGTTTAGGACATGGAATTGAAGTAAGAAGTAACAAGATCACATGCATGCTACACATGTTGGTTTTCAATAGCCAAAGTGTCAAAAAAAAAGTGTCAATTTGTGTGTGTGTGTGTGTGTGTGTGTGTGTGTGTGTGTGTGTGTGTGTGTGTGTGTGTGTGTGTGTGTGTAAATTCTGTTGTAATTATTAATGAGAATTTTTCATAAATGGCGAAAAAGCTGTCACGTGTTTTAAGTTATGCTGCCTTGTAAAAAATTGCACACGAACGCCCTCCCATTTCAAAATCTGAATGCGATAAGCTCGTAATCACGACTTCAGCAGCGGGAATTATTATCACATTTCCGATAGCACGTGAAGGCGACATTACAGTTTTTTTCAACTGCTTACACACAAAATTGTTACTTGTCACACAATTTTTAAAACCTGACACTCAAACACCAGAACCACACACTAAATCTGCAAAACCTAATTTTTGGCCTTTTACTCAGTTTTCAATTTCATTAAACACTTTTTGCAAAACACAACACACAATTTTCTATGCAACACACAAAAATCTGACAGGAAGTTTCTTGATTTCCTTTTATAAACACAACCAATCAAAATGCCACACTAATTCATCAGTGTCTCACACTAACTCCTCACGTGTGCAAACACTTGTTGCTTTACTTAACAACAACCAATCATAACTTTAGTAGTGGCCTATAAATAGGCCAAAGGTCAAGTAATAGCTTTTGGACAATGGATGCAAACAATGCAGACAGAGTAAGAGGAGTTGTGGAGACACTGATGCTGCCTCCATCCAAGGTTGGCTACGCCATACAAGAAGGTTCTTTCCACGGTGTCTGGCAAGAGGGAATATAGCATGTGACGTGGATGAAGTATTGTGGCGGGACCCAGCCCGGAGGAGAGATGGAACCTAGATACACCCAACCATCTCCACATGCAAGCACACACATTATGTTTGGTTTTACACTACATGCTACAACACTACATATTTTTGATGTGTTTTTTTTTTCTTTTCAAACTGTGTACACTAATACTACATTTACAACCACAAAGAGCAAAAATAAAATAAAAACATAAATAAAAAGTTTGGTTTCAATTTTGCTTTTGTTTTTACTTTATATATTCAACAGCTCTCTCCCAATTACATTCATTCATGTACATGTGAGCTTTTAAAAGAAGAGCTTTAGGTTTTGAATAACAGTGTGTATGACATAAACAAAAATATGACATTATGGTAAAGGTGTTTACAACGTAAGACAAATGTTTGCTTTTGAAATATGTTTGTGATATTTTGACTGTGTTGTTTCATTTTGAAAGAGATGTGAGGCATTTTGCATCTTGTGTGTGGAATTCTTGAATTTGTGTGTTAAGTTTTGAAAAAAAAGAGGAAACCTCTGGAAAATGTGTGTAAGCAGTTGAAAAAAAATGTAATATATAAATAATAATTGATGTCCAATATACGGTTGTTTTTTGTTTGCCTGGGGTTGTCTTAAAAAGTTATTTATATTTCCTGAAAACTAATTGGCAAAAATGCGGTTGTTGTTATTATTATTATTATTATTATTATTATTATTATTATTATTATTATTATTATTGATCAATTAATTAAGGTTTTATGTTTTATTTAAGAATTTATTTTCATGAAGTTTAGCGAATCTGCGACGCGTGTTTTAACTCCTGTATAATCGCCTTGGAAACAAGTTGTTTATGTTAGCCATGAGCTAACCCACCGCACCATCCGCTTCACCTAAGTTAGCTGTTAGCTGCCTATATTGATCTATGATATTGATAGAAATATAGCGCTTATTTGACACTAATTAAACGTGTTGTATTTTGTTTATTTTTTATTATTATTTTGTACACATGGCAAATTGTTATCTTTGTTAGTAGCTAGGGTTAGTTTTTTGAGGGTTTCTAGTAAAATATCTCTCACTTGTCTTTTTATTCTGTCGATACGTCAACATGGTCAAGGTGAAAATATTATTCATAGGACCAAACGAGGTAAACCGTTTGATTGAGTGTAGAATGCGGTGTAACAGTATGTTTTATGTATATATCACTAATTTTCGTATTTCATATTGACAGTGTGGAAAAACAGCATTGGCCAATTTTCTGTCCGATACAACGGAATCAACTGGAGCTGATTACAGCCCAACACAAGGCGTAAGGTGGGTTGATTTTAAATATTTTGTTGCAGTGATGAATATAAATGTTAAGGCTGACTGGCCAAACTTTTTGTTTTTGTTACATACTTTAAATTACATGTATTTCCCTTCTTTAGAATACTTGAGTTTGAATCATACAGTTTATCTAATGGCAACAAAAATACAACATGTGAAGTGGAACTATGGGATTGTGCGGGGGATTTCAAGTAAGTTGACAAATGTAGGCAACTTTCCTGAAAAACTGCAAACTATTATTTTCTTTTAATTCAACATTGTATGTTCATAGGTTTGAATCATGCTGGCCAGCTTTAATGAAAGACTCCAATGGGGTAGTTGTTGTATTTAACCCAGATGTGCCCAGTCATCTAAAGGAAATCGAGACCTGGCATTCTACATTCATCTCCTCACAGGGACTATTGGAAGCCCAGTGTCTGCTCATAGCACATCATAAACCAGGGAGCGGAGCTGACACTACCCATCCACCATTAGGTAAAAAATTAGGTGTGTCAGTATTTAAAGGGTTACTTCAGCGATTAGCATATGGCTTTCTATCAGTAGAAACCCTGGAGTAAATTCGAATGATCGAATCATTTAGCTTCTCAAATTAATTCTCAAATTAATTCCTATTTAAAGTTAAAGAGGATATTGCAGGTAAACATTTTTTTGAGATGAACATATAACCTTGTATGAAAATGCCATATGGTAATGGCCATACATAAGGTAATGCAGGATTTAAAATGTCTTTAAAAGACATAAGAGCACAAATTTAGTAGATAAAGTGGCCATTTATTTGACTGTTTGTAAAAAACGCTGTTTTTTCAGCATCGCGTCATTTTACGTTACGAGAGGGAGAAAAAATTATTTGTGTGCAAATGATTTGTTGAAAAGCAGAGAACAGCAGCCCTCAACAGAAACAACCAGAGGGAGAGAGCGTGTGCGTGTGTGTAAAAAAGGCACTGTATGGTTGCAGCAACTGAGCTATACAACATAATAATACTCATAGATCTAGCCTATATGACATGGGCATGATTTGGCAATAGGGGACAGCCATATGCTGGTGAAAATCGAGCCGACTCCCGAATTGTTTGATTTTGTATGTTTAAAAAAATATTGTGAGATCGGGAGGTGCGAAAAACGTGCTCGGCTCGTCTTGTTTTTCCGCTCATATGCTGCAAGCCACAACCATACAAGCATCCACGATGTCCATGCGAGAGAAAAAATCATCTACGAGCTCGTATGAGAGCAAAAACCGCACTAACGTTACGCCCCGCTTTAACGTTTAATGTGGAAGGCAAGTGTGACTTGAATCAGATGGTCTGAACTTCTAGTTTCTGTTATTAGTATCAATACTCCTAGATGACCAATGCCAGCTTTGTGATTGCCTGATACATGATAATTATCTGTAAAGTATTGTAATCCGAGCTGTGTTCGTATTCTAGTTTTGACGTTATGGGCTAACTAGTCTCTCACCTGCTGTTTTCCACTGTTTCTCCTCACACAACAATTCATCTGCTCTAATCGTTCTGTCTAATCCTGGCCTGTCCCTTATTGTGTGTCATAATTGCATGGCTGTGGTCTGCCATATGAATATTAATAAACATTTATAATTTTCTCAGCGTCCGAACTGTCATTGCGAGCCATTGTTTTCCGATCATTGAAATTCACGGCACTCCCTCTCGTTATGTCACTTCCGGTTTACGCATTTTTAGATGCGGAAGTAAAATTCTCTCACAAAAACGACTCAAAAAGCCTTATTTTTTTAGGCGTATTTACAAGTATATTTTAAAGAAAATCTAGGTCCTACGTTATTTTTCTATACAACCTATAAACCTGCAATATGCTCTTTAAGCTTCCAAAGGTATGAACTGAAAACGTGTCAGACTGAACATGTACTGAGAACTACTGCCGCGAGCACGGACGCGTTTACCTCAGCTCTCATCATGAGAGCTCATTCACAATTAGTGTAATCTTACTACAGATTCGTCTTCCCAGCACTGAAGTACCGCTTTAAAGCACTTTAGGGACAAACTCTTGATACTGATTAGGACCTGACTGTAATTAATGTTAATGCACCAGATCATATTATGGTGGTGGTATTCTCTTTTCTGTTTCTTGATTAACCCTTCAAAAAAATACTGATGGTTAAAGCTTGAGTGCAGATTACTTTTTTGAATAATTGTAGTTATCCTCTGTGTAGCCCCACAGTTAAACAAGCTGCCTCTCATTCACTCAAACCTTGAGGAAGAGCCTGAAGATGTCCGACAGGAGTTCAACAAATATTTGGGAAATGTTATGCGGATGCTATCAGAAAAACAGGAGCGTGAAGAGATGTCAATTATTACATAATTGTTTCAGTTTTTTTGTATATTGCAAGATAAATCTAGATTTGAAATGTTAACATTAATGTATACAAAAAGTCTTGCTAGCAACTTCTCAACTAACAGTCTAGGAGATGGAATCTCTCACATCATTCAACACTAGATCCATCCCACAATTACATTTTCAGTCATTTAAATTAAGACAAGCAACCATTTTGAAGAAGAGTGGTTCTGTAGGGAAGTGTATTCTGTAAGAGCTGAGCACAGATTTGTCTACAAGTAAAAATCAACAAGAACTAAACTCTGACGGGAACTAGAAATCATCATCCTAGAGTTCAACAATATTGTAATTTAGCTTACCATTATCCTGGTTCCACTGACTACAATGTTATTAAAAGCATTGGAATTAAACAAGCATCAAAGGTGTTCTTTAATAATATTCATTTATTTAGTTCCTGGATTCCAAGAATTCTGATAAAGACAAAACTTAGCAACGAGAACAAGCAAACAGGACAGTCCACATTTATACATCATAGCCAATAATGCCTCTTTTCCCAATGATCTCCCCGATGTAGAACCACATCAGAACTTCTGTGGCAACAAGTCCATTCCTCAGAGCATCCTGTGACAAAAAAAAGAAGAAAATAAGTGATGAGCAACATTACATTAACATTCTTGAAATGCTTGCCGAACAATAACAAACTGCTAAATATAACTCTGTGACAATGATATGCATCTACAGTTTGATAGTTGAACAGGCTTAGTCTGAAATGTACAATAGTTAAATCAAGTTTGCATTTATTATTAAAGTGCTATACAGTTAAAAGCGCAAAAAGGAATTGAAATCCAGAGAGCTTGTGCCATTAAAGGGTTAGTTCCTCCAAAAATAATTAATTTCTGTCAACAAATACCCTAACGTAGGGCTGGGCTATAAAACGATAATTATCACAATATAATTTTCCTCGATAAAACAATAACAACAGTTAGATAAAATCGATATAATGCTTATGCGCTATGTGTAATGCTGCGCATACGTATTGCAGACCGGGCTTCTGGGTGCTGCATGCGGTGTTGTTTACAGTCACAGTGGCTGAGAGGTTTAGAGGATAGGAGTGAAGTGGAGCAAGAAAAATGAGTGTGTGAAAAATTCAGCACTCACGACCAGCTCGTTGACAAATTAGTTTGCTCAACTTCAGTGGTTTGGAGATATTTTGGCTATCCCATCTAACATAAAACAGAGCGATGTATGTGGACTGCTTATCATAGGTTCACCACACGGAATTTAATTATTAAATTATCATGCTTCTTTGAAGTTCTTCCATATAACATTGAGAACAACACAGCAGCAAATCTACATTAACTACATTTACGCACAGGCTAATCACCTTGTTAGTTGTAGTGGGTGACTTACAAGCTAATGTTACCAAACCATAAATCACTAAAACATCAGACTTGTACATCACTATCATAGCTGTTTGTCTTTGGTGATTTATTAATGGCTCAGCATCACCTGTATCAAAAGAGAAATATTTTCATCCGATGTTTAAAATTAATAAAATAGACAGCACTTACTAGAGATCTACAAATACTGAACTTTGCTTTCTCCCTCCTCTCCCGACCAGCCCACTGTCGGTGAGGTGTGTGTGTCGGTGAGATGCACAGTGGACCAATCAACTGTGAGGCAATTGGGGGGACTCAAAATGTTTCTTTACTTAAAACGCTTTTTCCTCTTTTTGCCCGTTTGCGTTTCTAGTGTTTTACTACTTACACAATTAAGTATATATAATGATATTATTGATGTATAATGTTACAGTATTGATGTATAGTGCTGATCACTTAAGACTTTAATAAATAAATTTACCTCAGTTTAAATAAATTGGAAAATTGTGAAGTGTTTGTCATGTTTTGACAATAAAGGATAGTTAGAAACCACAGTTAACTGTCTGTTTTCTACATATATTTCTTTCAGGAGCAAAAATATGCCATTAAACTTAAAAGATTAAGATGTAAAAAGATTTTACATTTAACGTGATATTTATCGATATCAACTGATATGGAAAATTATATTGTGATCATTTTTTTGGGCCATATCGCCCAGCCCTACCCTAACGTCGTTCCACCATTAAGACCTTCATTCGTTCTGGTTCAACAAAAAAAAACATTTTTTTTAATTAAATCTGAGAGCTTTCTGACCCCACATCAAAGACATTGTTAAAAAAAACTCCATGTGACTTAAAATGTTATGAAACGACGAGAACTTTTTGGGCTCAAGAAACAAATACCTTTATTCAACATTTTTTTCTTTTCTGTTGCTGACAAAGTCACTATATGTATTTTATCGATGTCTTTACTATCTATCTGGCCCTTGAAAGTGAAAATGGCAGTCATGGGGTCAGAGAGCTCTCAAATTTCATCAGAAATATTCGTTACAAAGATCTTGGATCCTGAGGGTGAGTAATTAATAACAGAATTGTCATATACACAGTTACACACAGTAAGTGTATTGGCTCCAATGTTTTATTTAAAATGTTTAAAGGAGCAGGTTCTTAAAATATACCCATGCTGCAATGTAATTCCAAAGTTTTTCCTAACATGGCATCTGTGTAACATGCAACATTTTTAAACAAAAACATATTTAAAACCATCACATGACAATTGTCCCTCAGCCCAAACAGATGTGTTGTGGGGGGAAAAAATCAGTAATTATTTTGTGCCGACGTTGTTGCAGTTCACGGAAAATTTCAATTTGCAATGCACCACAGAACTGATCCATACTAACCCTGACTGTGGTCTGACCGAGCCGTCCTGACTGGAACCCCTTGAGGAGGTCCTGGAAGCCACTGATGGCCTTGGGGATCTCAGCAGGGGTGGGAGGCACCAGCTCCACACGGGCGTAATACCAGAATGTGGATAGCCGGGGCTTGGAGTAGCTCACAGCAGCTGCAAAATATCAAAGTAAACATACACAGTATATAAAAGACATATATTCGGATATATTTATAAAGAGAAACGTCACAAAGCAAAGGTCAAGTAAACAATAAACATATTTTAGTTAAATGTATCTACACACGTTGACATTGGTCGACTGTTCTGCCACTGTCAACTTTAGCATAACGCTGCTGTACAAGAGCGAGCTAAGTATTCAAGAATGAATTGACAGCTTTAGATGAAACAGAACACTACAACATTAACTAACACAATTGTTGGTCATTTGCTGGCACAAAACGTCCGCGAATTATCAGACGTGTTGTGTATATAGTTAGTTAAAGACATTGTTTGGGCTAATGCATGATTTGCTCAGTTACGCGGCCTGTTCTAACAGCTGCGGAAAACAGAAGCATTCAACTCAAAACAAATGTTGCAAAGAAATAAATCTTCTACAGCTTAACTAAAGGTAAAGTATTCTTACCGCCGACCAACGTTGGCACTTTAGCAACAATTTTCTGTACCGCCTGGGCCATGATTTCTTTGAAATGTGAAGATTTATTCGCCGCTTCTCTTCACAAACCGGGGCCCTTCAATGAATGTCACCTCCAGCGAAGGACCCTTCAATCGAGGAGGCAGAATATACGCCTGACGGCAATTTCGAGCATGCCTAAATTTATATTTATATAGCCTACATGCTGAACAAAAAAAAATGCTGTTTATACAAACGGCTAAACTTTACTAAAATTAAATACAGAATTACTATTTAGAATTAATAATTATTCAAATTCTTTTTTTTACATAAATAAAACCGGCATTAACCGGCCCACTAAGTGCAACTATTAATGTACTACATAAACGGCTATATGTTATTATCTTCCATTCCATTTATCAGTGTTGTAAAAACGAAAAGTGTATAGTTATTAATTATTAATTAATGTTGTATTTATCAGTAGCATCAGTGTAACAAGAAAACACACTTTATTTACTGAATCATTTATTGAGAAACATATATTCACACTTTTTCATTTTTCATTTGTAATATTAATTTATTTAACATTTTATTAATGTGGAAAATAAAAAAAAATCTAACCCCATTTAAATGATAATTGATTCAGTATGAAAATGACAAAGCAAAAATGGCAGATTGATAAGTCATAACCTGGCAAAACATAGCCTACAGCTATAGTGGGCACATTTAAATTAAAGATGCAATAGATAATATAGATAATACTTCTCAGAAACACAGAAATTAACTTCCTGCTATGCATACTGATTGTGCTTCCAGAAAAAAAAATCTAAATCTAAACATTTTACTGTATTCGCAGCACTCTGATTATGCAGAATTTGGATCATACCCAAATTTTGGGAAGTTTCATGATATACAGAAAATGTTCAGATTTTAGAGAAAGATCATTCTCAAAGTAATAATCTCATGGACACTATCAGGACTGTTTTATGGCTATTCCAAGACTAAGTTCATTCATCAGACAAGTCATCAGTCTTCTGTGTCGGGGGTTCAGCAGCACTTGAAACACTTTCCTCCACCTGTAACAAAGGGTAAATTAATGGGGGATTTTTTTTTTGTGGTTTGTGTGGTACAATCATGCAATTAATCAGTATTTATATACATTATTGCATACCTCAGATATTGTTGATAATTGGTTCACAGTGATTGGCTTGCCATTCTTCTTCAGCCAGTCATAACCTTCCTGGTCCACTACTAGTAAAGAAAGAGCATCTCCTCCTCTCTTCACATGTAAGATCACATCCTCCACAGACTGTTTCTCCACATTCTGTCCATTCACCTCCACCACCACATCACCCTGAAGGAGACCTGAACCCTCTCCTGGGCCATCCACTGCGACCTAAAAAAAAAAAAGTAAAGTAATACACAGTCATTACTTGAAAATATATTTTTTACTTTTAGTATATATCAGAGTATGTAACTGAGTTGAATACTTTTCTTTTATTAACTGTAATGTTTTTGTAATTCTATAATTTCTAACAAATTATGACACCCTGAATCGTTAGTTAGTTCCAAGAGTAGGCTATACTTTTGTGAAGAATTCCCACAGATCCAGAACAAAGATTCATTTCTATCCAGTCCTAACGTGTGAAGTCAGTATCGTCTAAAGGCTGATTTGTCGGTGAATGGGCTTCATTGTAGCTACCTGGCTGATGAAAGTTCCAGGTTTCTGTTGGACGCAACCCAAATGGAAGCCAAAACCAGCCGAGCCCTTCTGCAGTATACAGCGTCTAACATTAGGATCAATCTGCACACCCTCCTCAGGCTCCACATGGGGCACTGCAGGCTTCAGCGTCATTGGGATTTCCTTTTTCTCCTCAGGGCTACCAGATGTAACATCCACACAGAACAGTAAGGGGGAGAGCCCCAACTGAGAGAGAGATGCATTAAACATTAACAGACAAATGGACATATGAAAAAAAGATGATCTACCTTTTAAAAACCTGTGTTTTACAATAATAAGGGTACAATGTTTTTGATGAATTCATCCTATTGATTTATTAATCTGCCTATGGGTGATTATTCAGTTAGGTGAATTGAGTAGAGTTAGATAGTAGATTTGGGTTAAGTTCAAAGTGAGTTTAGTTGTTTAAAGAAAATCAAGGCTTGTTTCTCCAAAAGGCAGCACAAATGGTCCAAATTACCACCACAGACAATATCAAATATCTACACCACCACACTATCACTTTGGTTGATCAAGGCTATAATAAGAACTTTATTCCTGTGATTTTTTTAAACATTTGATAAATGTAATTTGAAGTAGCTTTTTCCCCAAGAAGTCAAAAGAACCCTGTGGCAAGGGGGGCGTGGTTCAGCGAGGTCTGCAGCGGGAGAGAGAGCCGTGGGACGAGCGGTTGGAGTGAGTGGGTTGGACGCAGATTAATAACACCTGTATCTTGTTCCAGTAATGGGCGTGGGGAGAGGATAAAACGCCTGTGGAACCGGAAGCCTGGGAGAGAGAGAGTCGGACTGTTGATGCGACACACAAGACCCTGAGTTTAACCCGGAAGCCGGAAGTGCTGTGAACCGGAAGTTATTGTTGTTTATGAGTTTGACTGAAGGCACACCCCTGAGTGTGTAACTGAGTTTGATATACGACAATTAAGAGAAGCATCAACAGTCCAGCCGACCCCCGTGTCCTCTTCCTTCCATACACACAAACTTGTTACACTGGTGCCGAAACCCGGGAGGAAGTAGGACAGCGCCGCCGCCATGCAGACGTCTTCCGCCACGCCATTTGAGGACATCATTACATCCCTCGCGGTCCTCCACCGCGAACAACATCAAGCCCTGCTGGACCTTCGGACGGATCAGGAGCGCCTCGAGAGGTTCCGGAGCTGGCTTGACCGGGAGGCTAACACCGAGGCCGCCGGGCAGACCGGCGCACCGGTCCACGTGCCCCTACACCAGATGGGGCCACAGGACAACCCCGAGGCCTTCATAGACCTTTTTCAAAAATCAGCGGAGGCCTGCGGGTGGCCCCGGGCACAGTGGCCGGTGCGTCTTATTCCACTACTTTCCGGAGAAGCCCAGGCGGCTGCCTAACAACTGCCGGTGGCGAACCTCCTGGAATATGACGACCTCAAGAGGGCCATCATTCAGCGGGTCGGCCGGACCCCTGAACAACACCGCCAGCGATTCCGCTCCCTGGAATGGGGCGAGGCGGCCGACCCTTCGCGATGGCCCAACAGCTCCGGGACTCCTGTCACAAATGGCTCTTGGCCGGCGGAAGCGACGTGGACCACATCGTCGATCTGGTGGTACTGGAGCAGTTTATTGCTCGGCTACCAAAGAAGACAGCCGAGTTGGTCCAGTGCCACCGGCCCACGTCGCTGGAGATGGCCATCAACCTGGCAGAGGACCACATGGTGGCATGCCCGGGGGTCGGCTCCCCCCTTCTAACCTCTACCTCTCTCTCTCTCCCCCCTCTGTCTCTCTCTCTCGCCCTGTCCCTCTCCCTAGGTCCCGCCCTCCGGGCCCTCCTCGCATTCCCCCCAGAGGCTGGGGTGGGATGGGCCCTGGTCCTATGATGGACATCGGGACAATGATCCGGGTTCCGGACGTCCCGCAGCCCACCCCTGATCAAGCAGGAGAGTACCAAATTCCTGTGAGTATCAAGGGGGGTACATATCAGGCCTTGGTGGATTCAGGATGTAATCAAAGCCTGATGCAGCCTGGGGCATTGGATAAAAGCCGCGTGGTTAAAGCGCGGTGTGTGCACGGGGATGTGGTGAAATATTCGGTTGTCCCAATCACGATTCAGTTTCGAGGAGAAAAGCATCGTGTAGAGGTGGCGGTTAGTCCTCACCTCCGGCATCCGCTAATTCTGGGGACGAATTGGCCCGCATTTTCGGTTTTATTGGGATCATTATGTGCGGATGCCGCTTGGGAGAAAAAAGCTAGGAGGGGGGCGGCGCGAGTGCAGCTTGGGGAGACTGAGACGGGACCCTTGGGGACGGCTTCAGAGGAAACAAGCGGGATCGAGAGACTGATTCTCTCGGACCGCGATGACTTTCCTTTGGAGCAGTCCCAGGATGAGGATGAGACCCTCAAAAACGCCTTCCAGCAGGTCCGCTCTATCGACGGCCAGTCTCTCAGTTGGTAAATCCACTGGCCGCTCCAAAAGCACCATTGCGCCCCCTTCCATTAATGCAAGTCCCCTTCGAGAGAATTGGGATGGACCTCATCGGGCCATTAGAGCGATCCGCACATGGACATCGTTTTGCGTTAGTTATCATGGACTACGCAACACGATATCCTGAAGCAGTGGCTCTCCGCAACATCTCCGCGAAGAGTGTTGCGGACGCCCTGTTTCGACTTATCTCCCGGGTGGGGGTTCCGAAAGAAATCCTCACTGACCAAGGCACGGCGTTTATGTCACGTACATTATGCGAACTGTATGGATTACTGGGCATTAAATCCATTCGAACAAGCGTCTATCACCCACAAACGGATGGCTTGGTCGAACGGTTTAATCGCACGCTTAAAACCATGATTCGTAAGTTCGTACAGGAAGACGCCAAAAATTGGGACTGGTGGTTAGAACCCCTCTTATTCGCCGTGCGGGAGGTCCCACAAGCCTCCACGGGGGTTTCCCCCTTCGAGCTTCTCTACGGGCGCCAGCCACGGGGGGTGCTGGACGTCCTGCGAGAAACTTGGGAGGAGGGGCCTTCTTTGGCGAAGAATGAAATTCAATATGTGCTGGACTTGCGAACAAAACTCCACACACTGGGGCGGCTATCCAGGGAGAATTTGTTACAAGCCCAGGAACCGCCAGAGCCGGTCGTATAACAGGGGTACGAAACTACGCAAATTCACACCGGGAGAGAAAGTGCTCGTATTACTCCCTACGTCAAGCTCTAAATTAATGTCAAAGTGGCAGGGGCCGTTTGAGGTCGCACGACAGGTCGGGGATCTCGATTATGAAGTGATACGGTCCGATAGGAACGGGACACGTCAAAAATATCACTTCAATCTTCTAAAAAAATGGAATGAGGTGGAATCAGTGTTGTTGGCAACGGTGATTGGGGGGGAGGATGATCTCGGGCCAGAGGCGAGCATCAAGGCACAATCAATCGCGCTGGCCCCTGGTGGAGATCACCTCTCACCGTCCCAACTCACTGACTTATCAAAATTACAGGCGGAGTTTGCAGACGTGTTCTCGCCCCTACCGGGACGCACCGACTTAATTCAGCACCATATCGAGACCGAGCCGGGCGTGGTAGTTCGCAGCCGGCCATATCGGTTACCTGAACACAAAAAAAAGGTGGTTCAGGAAGAATTAGGGGCGATGCTGGCCATGGGAGTAATAGAGGAGTCCAACAGTGACTGGGCGAGCCTAATAGTTTTGGTTCCTAAAACCGACGGCTCGGTCAGGTTCTGTGTGGACTATCGCAAGGTGAACGCTGTGTCGAAATTCGACGCTTATCCAATGCCGCGGTTTGACAGGTTGCTTGATCGGCTGGGCACGGCTCGATTTTATTCGACATTGGACTTAACAAAGGGCTATTGGCAGATCCCCTTGTCTCCATTGTCCAAAGAAAAGACAGCTTTCACCACGCCGTTTGGATTGCACCAATTTGTCATGCTTCCTTTCGGTTTGTTCGGGGCTCCCGCTACCTTCCAGCGCCTCATGGATAGGATTTTGCGTCCCCATGCCGCATATGCTGCTGCCTATCTGGATGATATCGTGATTTACAGTCACGATTGGCAGTGGCATATGCAGCATGTCAGGGAGGTCCTGAGGTCGCTGAGAGGAGAGGGGCTCACGGCCAATCCGAAGAAGTGTGTGATTGGGCGGGTGGAAGTAAGGTATCTGGGCTTCCACTTGGGTCATGGGCAGGTGCGTCCCCAAATTGATAAGACTGCCGCGATTACAACCTGTCCGAGACCCAAGACCAAAAAGGAGGTAAGGCAGTTCTTGGGGCTGGCGGGATATTATAGACGGTTTATACCAAATTATACCAAATTATTCGGACCTCACCAGCCCTTTGACTGACCTTACTAGAAAGGGCTACCAGATACGGTCCAGTGGATGGAGCCGTGCCAGCAGGCTTTCACCCGAGTTAAGGCTGCTCTATGTGGCGGGCCGCTTTTACACTCCCCTGACTTTTCTCTCCCTTTCTTGTTGCAGACTGACGCGTCGGACAGGGGGCTGGGCGCAGTCCTGGCCCAGGAGGTGGAGGGGGGAGAGCGGCCGGTGCTGTACATTAGCCGCAAGCTCTCGAAGAGAGAGGCTAAGATACCAACGCGCGGATCACCCGTTGGTATCTAGCTCTTCAGCCTTTTAAATTCAAGGTGGTCCACAGGCTGGGTGCTCAGATGGCTGTGGCCGACTTCCGGGGGGGGGGGGGGGGGGGGGGGGGGGGGGGGGGGAGTCGGACTGTTGATGCGACACACGAGACCCTGAGTTTAACCCGGAAGCCGGAAGTGCTGTGAACCGGAAGTTATTGTTGTTTATGAGTTTGACTGAAGGCACACGCCTGAGTGTGTTACTGAGTTTGATATACGAAAATAAAGAGAAGCATCAACAGTCCAGCCGACCCCCGTGTCCTCTTCCTTCCATACACACGAACTTGTTACATACCCATAATTGAAAAATCACTGAAAACCCTTATATTAGTATTTATTTTCTGACTTTGTAAATTCACCTTAGTGTAGAAGTCTTGGCCCTGAAGTGGCATAGTTGTGAGGGTGACCTGCTGCCCACTCTGTCTGATTTTGCTGACAACTTCATCATGACTCAGTGAGTCTGTGGATTCTCCATTCACTTCAAGAAGCATCTCACCCTCTTTAACGCCTCCCAGTTCAGCAGGGCTGCCATTATCCACCTCTCTTACCATGTGGACTGTATAAACCAAACATATATATGTATATTACAATCCATTTGTGTAGCTGTACAAATAGATTGCAGATATATTAGTACATGTCAAAGTTTGTGTTTGCTTCTCACCAGTGCGTCCTGCTCCAACCTTCTCCTGCCTGAGCAGGAAGCCATACCCTTCCGGCCCCAACACCAAATGTAGTCTGCGGGGCCGAAATGGCATGCTCTCTGTGTCAGCCATGGCTGGGAGAATAGGCATCTTCCTATTGGTATAACTCTTCTCACTGTCACTGTCAATGACTAGCACTGTCATGTGATTACTGCACTTCTTCACCTGGAAATATCATAATTACCAACATGTGACAGAAAGTCTACAAGCTGCTCAGAAGAGCTTTGTACACTGTAAAAAAAATTGCAAGAAAAAAATATTTTAATTCTCTCCGTTACCAGTGAAAAAATGTCAATTATTCAACATTGCATTATATGTAATTTACTGCAAATAATGAAATGCCATATAATTTACTGTGAAAATCCCTAGTCACATGATGATATTATTTTGTTTCTTCTTATTTTTATAATCAGATCAGAGCAGATGAACTTAGCGCCACAGATGTTCCTGGAGGCCGAGGAGTAGCCACAGTAAGGCTATGGTATATGTTGGTATCTGGTGAAACCGAGTAAGGGAGAAGCCAGGGAGGAGCCAACAGGTCAGTGGACGAGGTGGAGGGATAAGATCAGCGACTGGATGCAGAGTCGGGGATCCACTTACTGTTGTTATTTATTGCATTTTTTGTTAACAGACTGAGAGTCCATTGCTTCTATTGTTTTTGGTTGTTTTGTTCATTTATTGTGGATATTTCAAATGTTTTACATTTTCAGTGTTAAATAGTCTTTAGAAATGAAAGTTTATTGATCTTTGAATAGGTGTTCCTGCATTATTATGCTGTTCTCATTATTTTAGATTAAACAGATCTCAGAACGACAATACTATCGTTTATTGAAATAATTTATTGGCCAAATTATCGTCCAGCAAAGTTTATCATGACAGGCATTTGTTATGAATGTTTATTAAAAACAATTTTTAATGTATTGTTCCGGATCTTTCATGTTGATGAAAATTTAGATGTGGATCTTTGAATGTAAACTTTGAGAAACCCTGCCCTGCATGTTACATGCATGTTTTGTTTTTTTTAATTATAAAATTGTATTTTAACATTATGTCACTTGATGAACTAAATGGTTATAAGTACCACCCAGGATTATCTTGAAATGTAGTCACCAAATGGCAAATTGCGATTAAGTTTCTAGAATGTCTGGCAACAATTCTTCCAACCCTAATTTATGGACTGTGAAGCTTTTCATTTCTTAAACAACCATGTAGGAGGACACATCATGACCATATTCCAGGATGACAATGTCAAGATTCATCAGGCTAAAATTTTGAAAGAATGTTTGGGAGGGAGCATGAAGAATTTTTTTCACATATGAATTGGCACCACTGAGAACTGACCTTAAATTTATTGAAAGTGTTTGGGATGTGCTGGAGTAGACTTTACAGAGTGTTTGACTTTTGCTTTGTCAATACAAGATCTTGACCAAAAATGGGTGCACCTCTTGATATACAGTGGGGCAAAAAAGTATTTAATCAGCCACCAATTGTGCAAGTTATCCCACTTAAAAAGGTGAGAGAGACCTATACTTTTCATCATAGGTACACTTCAACTATGAGAGACAGAATGAGAAAAAAAAATCAGAAAATCACATTTTCTGATTTTTTAAGAATTTATTTGCAAATTATGGTAGAAAATAAGTAGTTGGTCACCTACAAAAAAGCTTTCTGGTTCTCACAGACCTATAACCTCTTCTTTAAGAGGCTCATCTGTCCTCCACTCAATACCTGTATTAATGGCACCTGTTTGAACTCGTTATCAGTATATAAAAGACACCTGTCCACAACCTCAAACTGTCAGACTTCAAGCTCCTCTATGGCCAAGGCCAAAGAGCTGTCAAAGGACACCAGAAACATAATTGTAGACCTGCACCAAGCTATGAAGACTGAATCTGCAATAGGTAAGTACCTTGGTGTAAAGAAATCAACTGTGGAAGTTATTATTAGAAAATGGAAGACTTACAAGGCCACTGATAATCTCCCTTGATCTGGGGCTCCATGCAAGATCTCACTCTGTAGGGTCACAAGAACAGTGAGCAAAAATCCCAGAACCACACAGGGGGACTTAGTGAATGAATGACCTGCAGAGAGCTGGGACCAAAGTAACAAAGGCTACCATCAGTAACACACTACGCTGCCAGGGACTTAAGTCCTGCAGTGCCAGACGTGTACCCCTGCTTGAGCCAGTACATGTCCGGGCCTGTCTGAAGTTTGCTAGAGAGCATTTGGATGATCCAGAAGAGGATTGGAAGAATGTCATATGGTCAGATGAAACTTTTTGGTAAACTCAACTTGTCATGTTTAGAGGAGAGAGAATGCTGAGTTGCACCATACCTATTGTGAAGCATGGGGGTGGAAACGTCATGCTTTGGGGCTGTTTTTCTGCAAACGAACCAGGACGACTAATCCATTTAAAGGAAAGAATGAATGGGGCCATGTATCATGAGATTTTGAGTAAAAATCTTCCATCAGCAAGGGCACTGAAGATGAAACGTGGCTGGGTCTTTTAGCATGACAATGATCCCAAACACACCGCCCGGGCAACAAAGGAGTGGCTTTGTAAGAAACATTTCAAGGTCCTGGAGTGGCCTAGCCAGTCTCCAGATCTCAACCCCATAAAAAAATCTTTGGAGGGAATCTGTGTTGCCCAGCGACAGCCCCAAAACATTTCTCCTCTGCATGGAGGAATTGGCCAAACTACCAGCAACCGTGAGTAAAAACCTTATGGCAGAGATTAACTTTTGTTATTGATCAAATACGTATTTTCCAACATAATTTGCAAATACATTTTTTACAAATCAGACAATGTGATTTTTCTGGATTTTTTCTCTCATTCTGTCTCTCATAGTTGAAGTATACCTATGATGAAAATTACAGGCCTCTCTCATCTTTGAGAGAAATTGCACAATTAGTGGCTGACTAAATACTTTTTTGCCCCACTGTAAATAAATGTTTTGATGTTAACCACACAATCTGGTAACTACAGCTACTGTTTTTTAACCATAAATATTTTTTACTGTATATCTACATCAAGTCCTTGCTTACCATTTTGCTGATGGCAGAGTGTGTGAGTTCAGAGGCCATGGCACCATCCATCCAGATCAAGCGGTCACCTTTCCTCACTCCTGCCCTTTCTGCAGCACCTCCTTTCACTGGGCTTACAGTGAATTTGCCTTTCTCGTCTACACCACAGATAAAGCAGAAACACACCCATTTCACCTTTAACCTCAACCTTCTTTCAAAAAGGATGTTACAAACAACATTAAAGAAAAGATACTTATTTAAATGTACACTGTAAAAAAAAAAAAAAACAGATCTCCAATTGAAAATTTTCAAGTGACTGATCACATCTAAATGTTTCAGTTGGCCGAATTGAATTTCTGTGACTTAAATTACATCAATTCACAGAAATTCAATATGGCCAACTGAAAAAATGTATCAATTAACAGAATTTCAATTCGGCCAACTGTAAAATGTAGATGTGATGAGCCACTAGAAAATGTTCAATTAGAGACATCATTCTTTTTTTTTACAGTGAAGGATTCTATGGTTCTTACCTTCCACAGGCAGTATGTTGAGGCCCAGGCCAGGTGCATCTTTCTTGATGTGGCAGAGACGAGGAGGCTTCCATCCTTCTCCACGGGCTTTAGCAAACTCTCTAAGGTCACGACCCTCAGAAACCGCCTGGTCGTAGGCCTTTTCATCTAACACCAGGAAGCAGAACTGTGATCCACTCACTTGAATCCTACGGGCCACCTAAGATAATAAAGTAGTCTGTTACAAAGCCTGACACACGCACACAAAACCATGTTCATTGCTTGTACAGTAAAAAATAAATAAAATAAAAACAATTCTGTAATTGCAAAATAAATGTCATGACCTCTCACCTCCATGTGTTCTATGTTGTCAACAAACTTCTCATTGATCTCAAGCAGGCGGTCCCCATCCTTAAGCCCACTCCGCTGTGCCACACCCGATGAATCCAGCTGCCTGATTATATGACCCTGACGCCCTTTTTCAACACGCAGATGGAAGCCAAAGGTTTCTCCTTCTTCCCTCCTCAGCACACACACACGTGGTGTGGGACTTGACACCTGCTCTGTCAGCACAGACGGGAGTTAAATGACAAACTGTACACTTTGTGCTATAGTATATAAACAATAGAATTATAATTTGTATTATTCTGTTCTGTATTTGATATAAAATCTAAATAGTAGAGCTGGCATTCCCAAACTTTTGTTTGTTTGTTTATTTAATTAATAATAAAATATTTATTTAAAGTCCACAATGAGATTTAGTTAATATTTCAATAATTTAACAACACATTCAATGTTTGTTTGTGGATCTCTAATGTTGGCTAATGGTTGCATCACAAAATACCTAATATTTAGTAAATATGTTATTTAATTATTTATATTATTTTTCAAATCTTTGATTTTTTTTTATTAGCAATTTTGGGAAACCCTGCTTTAGAATGGATATCTGAAACCTGTAATTGTTGTAGAGTGCAAAACAATGAACAAAAAAATTATAATATATAACAAAATAAAATAAGTAAAATCCTTTTAAATCTCAAAGTATCTGAAAAAAACACACTAATAATACCAATCCAAAATCTCACTAACCTGTATCAGTCACCATGGCTGGATTGTCTATTCCCTGCTTGGGATTGAAGGTAAACCTCCTTAGTGAACATAACAACAGGTTAAGGAATGAGTTTTTGCCCTCTGATAAGTTCTATATGCAAGCAGCCAATGAGATCCAGTGCTCTACCATAAACATCTCTGCAGAGGTACTTCATTGACAGTATTTTAGATTAGACAGTATTTAGTACACTCTCAGAGATTTGATGAAGCCATAAGGTGAGGCGTGTCCGTCCATGTGCACACTTATCAAACCAGAAGGCACAAAGTCAAAAGCTGTGTCTGTGAATGGACACGAGCCATAAAAAACATTACTTACTCTGTCAGCTCCATGACATCCCGAAGCACTGGAACTAAAAATGAGGAAGATAGAAGAACTTTAAATGGTGAAAGGTCAAACACACCTCATATTCCAGGAAAAAAAAAGAAAAAGATTCCTATACTGAGTCAAAATCAGTCGTTTTGCTTTAAAAATTACACTTAGTCCGCCTGGTTATCATAAACAGATCTCGACTTACAAAATGTGGTTAGAGCTCATCTGCTCTGACTTCCCCTTCATACTTTAGATTGGTCATCCATAGTGGGAACATGTGATGTTTGTTAGTAGAACATAACCCAAATAGTGTTAGCCTCCGGTTGATAGGTTTTGATTAAACACCTTAGTTAAATATGCTTTGGAATGGATGTTTACCTTGTTGGCAGTCCTGGTTGCTAAATATATTGCCAGTCAACTAAGGATTTTAAATAGTTGACAATGACTTTATATTAAGTACAGCACATGTCAAGAATGGCAAGGTAAATCATCTCACTGCATTCTGCACATTGGTTTATAGCTTTTATAACCTTTTTTCATGTGGCATTCTGTCCTCAACAATGTTAAATGAACAGACCCCAGCGGCCTTGAGTTCACACAAACATCAAGTGACCATGATTTACTGTTAACCTAATCATTAAAACTGTTTACTTTTCCCATCAAATAAATAAAATAAAATAAAATAAAATAAAAATACTACATGAACTTACTAGTAACAGTAAATTATGCATAATTACAAGTAACTAGCTAACCCTAGCTTTAAACCAGACACCAACCCTAACCGTGACTCTATAAGAAGTTAATTGATATTACTCACTAAGTACCTTTAAAATAAAGTGTAACCGCCTTTTCCCCCCATGCTTACACATTTTTACAATTAATGATTTATAATTGGCTGTTATTCATATGTATGAAGTTAAAACACAGTACAATCTTTTAAAACATAAAATAAATACAGAGTGAAGAGTGTGAAAAGTGGTGTAAGTGGAAGACATAAGTGCCAGGAACACATTGAGCTATAAAGCGCATACACTTCTCTCATGTGTTCGTCATCCTGCTGCACATTTAATGACTGTTTTGGCTGTGTGCTCACAAAGAGGGACCTTCTGTTCCTAACCCTGGGTGTAAAACCCACACAGTCATTCTCTCTGTAAATCTCACACCTGCACTGCATAAGCCCTTAACACAACATCCCTCATACAACTTCACTGCATGGCCTGCCGCAAATACTATACATTGACTTATGTAATTGCTTATGCTTTAAGAGGCTGAGGATAATAGATTAAAAACAAACGCATGTAAGGGAAGAACAGCAAATTGTGAATACGTTTTTTTGTAATATAAGAGGTAATATAAAAGATGGAAGGGGGCCTATGAAGGGAAGCAAGATGGAAATTGTCTCCTCTCTGAAGGACACTTCAAGTTTTTATCTTTTCTGAGAGAGTGTAATCAGAATAATTAGAGGAATAATGAAACCAATGTAATCTGAGACAGGCTCAAGGACATTCTGAGACCAACCTAATAAAATCCAGAGGTCCTTGTGGTAATATCAATGAGGTATTGACCATTGAGAAAGTTCACATGAGACTGAAACTTTTGACATTTTTCTGTCCAGTTTTTTAAGCAGTGGTTTTTATCTTGAAATGGTTGGTTTCCCTTCTTTGTTAGTGTGCAGGCTTTTTTTGAAGTTGCACTAATTGGAGTTTTTGGTCTATGAACTTAATTTGAAAAAATGTAAGGTGCGGTGAGTTTTTTTTTTTCAGAATCAATAATAGCAATACCAACCATTTAGATAATACACATTATTTACACAAAGTATCTGTACAATAAGTATCTTTTATCTGTACAAGTTTTGATTCATAACAACACACACTAGAAAACGTGTAATGTACATACTAAATATATACATCAATGAAGTTTAATAACAAGTTTAAGAATAAAATTGGCATTAAACAGAAGTTATGTGAGTCTTTTCTTCTCTAATTTGATATGGACAGGACTCACTTTTATCCATTGGGAATTGATTGGATGGTTGTCCTTTTTATTTCATGGTGACTTTAAGCAAGCATTCCCATCTAAAACAATTCAACAAAATACAGGATTTAAGAAAAATAATGTTTTCTTTAAAAAAAGAGCCAATTTACATATGTGACTATTTGAAATTAGAGGCAGAAATCACTAAGTGTAGGTAATATATAAATGCATTTATTATAATCATTTGAACATGGTTTAGCACACACAACTTGCATTTCTGATGAGGCAAACATAATAATTATGTAGCAGGAAAGCTAACTGCAATATCTCTTGATCTCCGCACGTCTGCTGTGCAAGCCAAAACCTCGCAGAAAATTTTCTTTCATAAAACTGATTCAAAAGAGAAGTCTTTTTCAATATTTCGATTTGCACTTTACTAGCATATCTTTTTATTTTCTAATCTGAGAGGGAACTGCCAAAGGCTTTTTTATTTGTTAAGGCATGCATGCTGCATAATAACAGATGTGATTCTGCATAAAGAAAATGACCGTAATAAATTATGAGTGAGTGAAATGCTCTCATCCGGGTGTCTCTCAACATCCACATACAGAAAAACATATCGACGCATACTAATGACACAGACAAGCGAAATGATTTGTACACAATAGAGAATTGACAGACGAGCACTGAAAATATATTGACTATTCAAGGATTAGATAGGAAATATCACTCACTAGGCACAGAACATTACTATTGCTATTAGAAACAGGTATTACCCAACTCTCTCTACACTAGATGTCTGTGTACCATTAGAAGACAGATTCTTGATGGTGAACATTTCCTTCTAAACCCCTCCAATGACTCTAAAGGAAATAGAATATAACATATAACACTTTGTCTTAGTGACTGCTGATTGGTTAGTGTCAAACAATATTGAATACTGGATTGTTGACTGTCGAGCAGCTAATAGTTTCATTGATCCCTTGCTCCCAACAGCTCTTCTGCAAATGCTTCTCCAAAAGCATCCACAACCAAGAGCTGGCCTAGTTTTCCCTGGGTATACCATATGGCAAAAAAAGCAAAACTGTTTTTAGAGCAGCAATTCTTCAATTGCAGAATGACCAATAGGCCATCTTTAAAGCTGTGTGCAATGTTTCAGCGGACAGATTGTTCCAGAAAAAGAGCAATCGTACCTTACAGTACTATATGTTAGAGCTAAATGCTACTGACTTTTCTGAGGGTCACTTTCCGGTCTCAAAACCTGTATATCACATTTTTACAACTCACATGGCAACTTGCCAATGGCAACTTTCCAAAACAAAAATATGTCCTAAAGTCAACCCATTGCAGATTATTCAGTTATTTTGGGAGTGTTTTCTCAATCACAGCACATGTGCAACATAAATTCCTCAGTCACAGCACCTTGTGTTTCGAATTCAAAATTCCCCATGCAGTTTCCAGTCACAACGCTCCCTTTTCCAGAATTGCATGTCATATTTACGGATATAAAAATAAAAGGAATTACAAATGAATGTCCAAAAAAAATTCCAATAAAACAAACATCAACAAAAGTGCATACATGTATTTACAGTCTTGCTTAAAGCATAACACATATACTTTTCTTTGTGTATATACTCAGATTATTAGTAGTCTTCATTATATAAGGAGACATAACACATAGCAGGACTTTCATCGAGTCAGTTGTGAAGAAGTTTGCATTGCGGCATTGAATATCCTGGCTGCTAGGGGGGAGAAGCAGGGAAGAGAAAGTGCACATACAGGTGCAAACAAGAGGCATAGATTTATCCATCCAGAAAAGCACATTGAAGATGGCATAAAGTGTTCGTCCAGCATGTCTATCCAGGTATATGATCGTGTCACTTGCAACTAACTGCAAATGTCCTGATATCTTCAACAGTGCAGATAAAGTGTCTAGAGAACAGTCGCAAAAGAAGCATAAAGAAACAGGCCATAGAGTCCAACTTGATGTTCGCATAAAATGTTCAATTTCAGGCATTGGGATTGCAAATGCTTTTCTGACATTTGATATGTGTCGTTTCTGGCTAAATGCAGTCAATTCAGTGGTGCTTTGTGATTAGCCCCAATTCACATTAGGTTTTTTGTTAATATATCTTTTTGGTCACTGTAGGGAGTTTTTTATTGTACAAGTTAAAGGTTTGATCCCTCCTGATGAAAACGAGAGAGCAAAAGCCCGCAAACTATTGTTCGTTTCTCTCTCAGGATACCAAAGAGGCAGTTGTCAGAGAATTCAAGGTTACAAGACAGATGGATATTGACAAAATGCCGAAACGTTTCTCAAACAAGATTTCAGATCCCCCTCAGAAAAAAATGATAGGCAGTTCACATCAAGGGCACTTGCTTCAACATTCCTCAGACGGATATATTTAGGTTGATGTGGCTTTGACCAGAACTGCCTTGGGAGATCATGAAAGTCTTTACGTTCAGCAGGTTGCAGAAGATATTTTTCACCTCAAGCTCAGTGTATTGTGGGAAGACAAAAATGGAATTGAAGATACGCTGGTTGGACGATTCCCGAACACCTCACTCAGAGTTCTCGGTTCTGCTGCTTGCATGTCCTAAAGTGCCACAAGCATGCAGCGCACTTTCTTCCGAAACACATATTGACAACGTTCTTCAGTTTGGTCTGAATGAAATGCAAAAACAGTGAGATAATACGATGATCCTTCAATCTGGTATAAAGAGACTTGTTCACATGTTGGCTGTTGCCCAATCCACATGCTATTGGGAGCTGTCACAAGATTGTCATTGTAAATACATCCAGTCCTGTCAACAGACTCATGCTTCAGTGCTCAGTATTGGGTAAATTTACACAGTTAAACTGCATGGAATACATTCAAAAATTTAAATTAAAGTAAAAAAAATTCTATGCTTAGAGAATTAAAAATATTTTTCAAGTAACAAAAATGATAAATCTTGCACTGCCAAAAAAATGGCCCCGGAATCAATGTGCATTGGTTTCTGCGTCCACTGCAAAAAGATTGTTATGTGCATTTATGAGTTTGTGTGTGTGTTAAATGGAATATAAGTCTGAAGAGGAGCTCAGGACCTAACGCTCTGACTTGACTTTATACCGCAAAACGAGGTATGTGGCAAGTCTCAGAACTAAGAAAAAGATCCCCAGCACAATGAAGTCCACGTAGAGCTTAGCATCCTCCACATCCAGCAGCTGCAGTACCTCTTCTGGTTTCTGGAACTTACACACCACGCCGGGACACTCCAGCTCTGAGCGGTTCATGCCATAGATGGAGAGGATGACGCCCTCAAAGCCATACCTGCAGAGGAAGAGATCCGTATGTGGGTGAGACATTTATGGGATTAGGGGATGAATGTCTGTTTAGGATTGTTATGGTTCTTGACTGACCTGACGTATGACACATAGGAGCTCCACTGAAGGTATTTAGGGATGGTGTCAAAGTTGACAAAGAAGCCAGAGAACAGAAGGACTGGGATGGCTGAGACTGGACCTATGAATGTTGCAACCTGAAGATGGGAAAGAGGAAAATATAAAGAGTAGTCAATGTAAACAATGTTAAAGCCAGGGATCCGAGCACCTCAGGGCTGTCAAAGGAATATTTACAGGGCTGTAAATATTAATGAAATGTTAAATGCATTATTGTCAAGATAATTAAATGCATTATTTATCCGATTTATTTAATTATTACAGTATTATTGAGTGCTCTAATGACTGTGTGAAATTATTAAAAAATAATCATTAATTAGATAAATGCATTTATGTTCAAAAAATCCTCTGTTGTATATTTGGTATAAATGACATAGGCTACAACAGATGAAACTACACATATATTTATATTAATATTACTCTGGCATGCTATTTAAATGTATTAAAATCTCATAGCAAAAGTATGTGCAGTACATTTTAGATACCCTGATGTACACTACAGTTCAAAAGTCTGGCGTCAGTCTGAGTACATCTTTTAATGTTATTGGGAAAAAATCCTTATGCTCACAAAGGCTGCATTTATTTGATGGACATTAAAGCAAAATCAGAGACGTGGTGAAATATTATTACAATTTAAAAGAGATCTTGTCTTTCAATATATTTTAAAATGTAATTTATCCTTGTGAGAGGCCGAATTTCCAGCATCATTACTACAGTCTTCAGTGTCACATGATCCTTCAGAAATCAGTCTAATTTGCTGATTGGGTGAACAATTTCTTATTTTTATCAAATTTGAAAACAGTTGTGACGATTACAGTTTTTCTCAGTCACTTTGGTACATTTCTCAGATCAGAATTGAAATGATCAAAACTACCTGTTCAATTCTCACATCACTGTGTCACTTGTGCACATCAAAAAAGCCGTTTCTCATTTCTTTGAATAAGTTGCAAATGCTTTGGTACGTCCATGCAAATGATTATGTACAATTCTCTGCTGTTTCCTACATTATCAGTTGCTTATGTCATGTTGATCAAAATGTATTATATTGGGTCTCTGTTGAATAGTCTCACCCCCCACAACATCTAGGCACAAGCTCATAGAATAAGTCTTTACATGCAAAATGGTTGAACAAGTTATCATAATATGTCAAGCATATTTCTATACTTTCTATATTTCCATTAGATTTTTTTTCTAAATCAGTTATTCAATGCTGTATTTTCATTTCTGTATCTCAATGAAATGTTCTGTCAATAAAATACAGTACAAACAGTAAGAGTATAAATTTGAATCTTTTCCATTCTCTTGCAATTACACACACACACACACACACACACACACACACACACACACACACACACACACACACACACACACACACACACACACACACACACACACACACACACACACACACACACACACACACACACACACACTAAGATGTGACTTACAATTGACAATAATTGTCATGAAAACTTTAGCCATAGTTTCCATCAGAACATCCCTCCAGAGTAAACTGTTATATTGACAACGTGACTAAACAATTTGACTGTCTTATCCGTACACAATGACACAAGGACTTGTCATTCTGATGGCACTGACATGTTCATTGACACAGATATTTACTTTGAGAGATGAACTAAGGATTTTGAGTAAGAGAGTGGCTTTTGCAGGTTATCCATGGTGTTTTGCTATTTGTACAAATTGTTTTGAGAAATGCACTTACTGTTTTGCAAATTGTGAGTTTGATTCGAGAAATGTACCGAAGCGACTGAGAAAAACTGTAAAAAAAATTGAAACCTTGATATATTTGTTTCAGACAACGGGGTCTCAAAGCTCTTACAACCATAGCAACGTAATTTACATTTCAGGTGCAAAACTGCAACAAGATAAAAGGTTTGAGTTTAAAATGTTCAGGGTTCATTTTGACTCAGACAAACCCAAGGTGCTTCATGTAAGTCTTTATAATTTTTTCTTACACAATTTAAAATTGACTTTACTGTCACTTTTAGTCACGTTAATGCATCTTTGCTGAATACAAGTATTAATTTCCTTTAAAAAAAACTGACCCCATACTTATGACACCCTTATTCGGTCCTCATACCTGCAGTGAGGTGGATGCCGCTCCAATGAGAAGCCCCAGAGACTGAGCCACTAAGGCAGTGGAGGTGGACAGAGCCATGAAGAGCAGATACCTTGCTGCCTCTGGAGGCTGCTTTGTCATCCAGTACACTATACTGCAATACATTATCGGACAAATGACCTGGAAGAGAGAGAAGAGCACTTGTAAAATGTGCCCCCTCAAATGCCAATTTCTCAAGCCCTAGAAAACGGTTATAGTAGTGGCTACATGCTTTGATTTAACATTATCACATGAAAGATGTAGAAAGAGAAGTACCTGAAATGGAATGTCAGCCATGGTCTTAGCCAGGTAATACGCCTTTAGACTGTACCAGTAATTAAGATGCTCCCTTAAGAACACTGACATCTCCAGTGGAACTGCAAGGAAAATACATCATTGCATCAGCGCATAATTCAATTCGATCCACTGATTCTGTAAGGACCATAACTCTCAATCAAGCCAATGAGAACGCTTCTAATTCATAACAAACCAAAAAGGATTTAGTAATCACTCAGATCAAATCTGTTTTCCATGCTCATAAAGAATTAAGCACACACAATCAAACACACAGATTGCCTTACATGTAAGGACGGTGGGCATGAGTGCAGCAAACATGAGAAACAGCATGGAGAAGAACAGGAAGCCAGTGTTGTTGAACACTTTGCTGGCATCATTCCCAATGTTCAGGTACAGCAGACCAATCAGCACGCCAATAAACAGGTGTGACATCACCCTCAGGTGGGTTAATACCTAAACACACACAGACAGTGGTTTTGTTTCTGTATTTCTTTAGCATTTAATATATTAGACAATAACAAGAGAGGATCATTCTTACCGTGTCCCTGCATATTGTGATGAAGGTTCTCTTGAAGAGGATGCAGAACTGTGTGAAGGTACTGGTAGCAAAAGTGTGTTTCTCAATGTAGCCTGAATCCTGTACGAATACGCAATAACACAAGAGGTAAGGGGGTCAGAGACTGATGAGAAGACTTGTGTGTGTGAGAGTGTGTTCATCGCTCACATTATAACACTGGGAGGGGCAGGATGTGGTGGGGTCATTCTTGTCAATGGAGTTCTTCTTGCTCTCATCTGAACACAGGCCTCCCTGAACAGCCTCAAAGAGGACAGGGTTCAGATCACCGTACTCCCCTGAGGCGACCTCGATTACTGCCAGCAGAAACACAGCAGAATTCATACACATGCTGAGGGACTGACTGAAGGATAAGAGGAGCTGAAAAGAATAATTAACTCTTTGAATACACTGACATGATGCCTTCAGCAACTCAATAACACTGGATACAATATACAACTAATATTATAAATAAATAAATCAAACTAATATTAACAGGTAAAAGTAAATTAGGAGATACACTATCATTCAAAAGAAGGGGGTAGTAAGATTTTTTTTTTAGTCTTATGCTCATCATAGCTCACTATCAATGTCAAGATCAAATCAGTTGTGCTGCTTAATATTTCTATGAAAACTGTGACGATACATTTTTCCCCCCAGGATTCTTTGTCCTAAACATATTGGCCAAAATGTATTAAATAAAATGTAATAATAAATTGTAGAAATAAAATGTATTTATTTCTTTAGGTGTTTTATTTTTTCATTTTTAAAGGGATAGTTCACCCAAAAATGTTGTCACTAATGTTGTTCCAAACCTATATGGTTAATATTTTATAAGATTTATTTTCCCCCACTATGAAAGTCATTGGCTATTGTCAAGTGTTTGACTACCAACATTCTTTAAAATATCTTCTTTTGTGCTAAACATAACAACTTAAGGGTGAGTAAGTGATGACAGCGTTTACATTTTTGGGTGAGAACTATTCCTTTAAAAAAAAGCCTTTTAATATGATTTATACATAACAATATATAAACATTAATGTGTTCATTCATAATACATTTGACAAACTACGGCAAACAAATGAAGCAGAAAACAGAAAAATCTCATTTAGAAATACACACACACACACACACACACACACACACACACACACACACACACACACACACACACACACACACACACACACACACACACACACACACACACACACTCAGAAGACCTACTAAAGTCTGCAGGATTGTGGTATGTGGGGCAGTGGAGTCCAAGGTTTTTCAAGTAGGGGATAAGGTACGGCACTGTCCCCTTATATATACACTGACCTTGACTCAGGATATAAAGCTACAAAGAAGAACATAGAGAGTAGTAAAGAAGAACATGAACACATTAACATCCTCACACACTGCTCAGGTCCTTTAACCCAGAAACACATTTTACAGTACAATATATATTTAGAATACAGCAATGACCTTGTCAAACATTTCAAATAGTTTTGCACTGGGCTGGTGGATGGTGCAGATGATGGTTCTTCCTCCCAAAGCCAAAGATTTCATCAAGGACACCACCTGGAAACAGGACGCGCTGTCTAGACCGCTAACATACAGAAACAAAAATGTACGTTTGGGGATATTAAACTGAGAGGTTTCATAAAGGAGCAATATTAATGCAAACATTGGACGGGTTATGGTTAAGAATAAGGCTGTGTGTAATAATACAGCTCCATGTACCTGGTAGGTTCATCAAAAAACATGACAGGAGGGTTGTTGACCAGCTCCAGAGCAATAGCCAATCGCTTACACTGGCCACCCGACAGAGAGATGGTGCGAGTTTGGGCACACTCCAGCAGTCCTAACGCTGTGAGAATCTCATTCACCTGTCACACATTATATCATTATTTAGCTAACAAAAACACAGACACAATGTCACCATTCAGCTTCATAGTTTTTATAATTTTTCTAACATAGTGGTGCCACAAAAGCTTACCAGTTCTTTTTTCACATCCATATTTTCATTAAGTTTAAGGTTAGCTGAAACCTAAACAAAACAAAGAAAAATTACATTAAAACAGGGCTATTATATAATCAACTATATAATTAATTGAAGGTGTTTATGTACAAAAATTGTGCATAAAAGTATTATTTTAATTAAAATGATTGTATTATTTGAGGAAAAGGGATCGGTTGCCATGGACAACTGTTAATATACAGCCTAATAAAAATTATGCAAATATATGTCCACAGAATCCACTGATTGACCAATCAGAATCAGTTATTCTAGATCTCTTTCTCACAGACGCAGACACACCCAAAGGATCTTACCATCATTGCCTCTCGTGTTGTTAGGTTTGGCAGTAGCATGTCATCTTGCATGATGTAACATGACATTTTTCTAAAGGTGCGGAGGTCACGGGGTCGCCCGTTTACCAGGATCTGACCTTTCATGCCTGTCTCTCTGCAGGAAAAGAGGGACACATGACATCTTAGTGAGACTATGAAAAGAAATGCTGGGACGTCATAAACAGGAAATTAATTATGGAGTATTCTTTTTAGTCTATAAATGCACACTCACCTGTAGCCAGCTAGAATGTTCATGAGAGTAGACTTGCCGGCCCCTGAGGGTCCCATGATTCCGATAAGCTCCCGACTGCAGAACTTTCCGGACAGACACTTCAGAAGGGCCTTGAATCCTGAACACAGCATTTTGGGTACATTATGTCTATTGTGTTTTATGCGAGTTAGCAGCTTAAACAAATTAACAAATTAAATGCATGACAGGTTAAGCTGGCATCAAACAAATATTGGCTTGATTAAACATTGCATTATATTAATATAATGTATACTAAAAAAAATGAACAGTGATTTTGTACTCAAAGTACTTAGTACTTAGAAAAGTAATCAAGTAATGTCCAATAAAATGATTTAAACTACAAATGACTACATTTATTGAAATATACATATATTTATTTACAATGAATACAGTTACGATGTACCATCATCCAATTTTGCTGAAAAAAGCAATGACGTTTAAAACTATTAAAATTATTATTATTATTAATGGAATCACTTATATTATTAACCAGATACACCACAGACTATTTAACATCATGAACAGAATTTATATTCTTAAATTTACACTAAAACTGTTTATTAATAAGGGCAACAAAAGAATGAACAAGATAAACAGTTGAAATTTCCTTTAGTCTGATGGATTTAAATTATTCCACAAAAACTAGACTCCCATCATGTTAGTTGACTTATTCATACCAGTGACTCTTATCTCTTCCTCAAGAGGGAGACAGAAACGTATTTTTCTTGTGTATATATGTCAGGGGTCTTAAAGGGTTAGTTCACCCAAAAATGAAAATTAGATGTTTATCTGCTTACCCCCATCGCATCCAACATGTAGGTGTGTCTGTTTCTTCAGTAGAACACAAATTAAGATTTTTTGCTCCAACCATTGCTGTGTGCCAGTCATATAATGGGGTGAATATGTAACAAGTCTATGAGAGCCAAAAAAATAAAATAAAAAATGCTTAGGCAACGTGCACAACGATGCACTGGAGGTAAGCAGATAAACATCTAATTTGAATTTTTGGGTGAAATAACCCTTTAAACCCTTTTCAGGGAAAAAATGACAGCATGCAATGTTGACTTATAAGCCTGGCGCCTTTAAGAAACATGCATTTTACATTTAAAATATGGGGTTAGTAAAATTAAAAAAATAAAATATAATGTATACTTTTATTCAGTAAGGATGCATTCATTTAAATTGATCAAAAGCGTCAGTAAAGGTCCGTGTAACGTATTCATTTATTCATCTATCAATTCAAAAAGAATTTATCACTGTTTCCACACAATATATCAGATATCTTCAAAAAATAGCATTGTGTTAATTTATTAATAAATGTAATGAAAATTCAGAATAAAAATCCATTAAAATATCCAGTCTCTGACACTTGTACATTGTATATAAATTGTATTGCTGAACTTTTATGTTAGAAGGAATAAAACTTTAACTTCTCCAGCTTTAGTTTAAAGGTGCACTAGGATTTTTGCAGTAAAATACCATATTTAAAAAAAAAAAACACTAGGCCAGTGTTATATATTTTGTTCAGTTATGTTCTTACAATATCCCAAATGTTTCCAACTATTTGTAAATTGCATCATAATTGCATCCATAAACATGATTTCTTCCCGAATCCTATCCCAATTCTTTTCCACCAGCTGTGAGGTGAAGACACTTTACTGTCTATGAAGACCACATATCCCTGCACGACTCTGCACTCAAACCTGGCCTCATCAAACTACACATTTGTTAAACTACACTACACTAAAATTTGTATTTGTGTTCAAAGGGACCATGACATGAGAAATCAAATCTGCCTTGATATTGACATATAAGATATTTTTGTAGCATTAAAACATGCTGCAATTTTTTTTATAGCTTATACCGCCCTCTTCAGTATAAACAATGCATTTATTTAATCAAGCTCCAAAACAGCTTGTTTTTATATTGCGGGATCTGTGACATCATACAGGCAAATACATTTGAACATGACAGCCTCCAGGGCGAGACATCAACAAATTCATCATCGTAGCCGTCGTCTACTGGCATTCAGTCGTTTAACGGCTAACATTTGCCTATACTGGATATGAGCATCATGTAGTATCAAAAGCAAATATAACCTATTATAATCACTGACTGCATGCGCGTTTAGTTTCTGACATACTCCACGCACTTTAGTCTGTCAACAAGAGGACAAATGCATCTGGATCAATCGGCTTATTTGCATCTCTCTACAGACTTCAGAAGGATCACATTGTCTGAAACAAGTGAATGATTATTTTAATGGTGTCCTTCATTGGATAATATATATTTGTTCTGAGCATTTTGTTTTGTAAAAGAGGCACAGTGTAATTGAGATTTCGCAAAGAAAATTTTGTTGTAAGATAAAGCAAATGATGTTCAGCCGCTGCAACACAGGTTACATCACTTGCCCACCATGGCACCACCCCACCAACGTTTTGACTTTTTATAGTAATAAAAATAATTTCGTTCAGTTAGAGAACAGACACTACAATTAAAACCTGAACGTGTCTACGCGATGCAACATGAGCCGAATGAAAGTTGCAACACAGATCAGCAGCAGGAGACAGATTTCACCTCAATTCGGTTATTAAAGCAAAATGTAAAATTGCCTATTTAAGTGAGTTTGTGTAATTAAGCGAGTCGCTAATTCCACTAGGAAGCCGTGCGCATTTTACTTTCGAAGTAGTGATTTAAAAGCAACCCCCCCCCAATAATCAGTCGGCCCATTCGCCTCTGACCTCTAGCATCAACAAGGCATTTTCGCCCACAGGACTGCCGCATACGTGATGTTTTTCCCTTTTCAAACCATTCTTTGTAAACCCTAGAAATGGTTGTGCGTGAAAATCCCAGTAACTGAGCAGATTGTGAAATACTCAGACCAGCCCGTCTGGCACCAACAACCATGCCACGCTCAAAATTGCTTAAATCACCTTTCATTCCCATTCTGACATTCAGTTTGGAGTTCAGGAGATTGTCTTGACCAGGACCACACCCCTTAATGCATTGAAGCAACTGCCATGCGATTGGTTGATTAGATAATTGCATTAATGAGAAATTGAACCAGTGTTCCTAAAAATCCTTTAGGTGAGTGTATATATAGCAAAAGTGAACTCAGGGACAGACGCCTTACTGCAGATCCCTGGTTTTATGTTATATGTGTTGTCCTCCCACTTTATCTCTATATTTCAGTCAGATCCTTAAGTAATTAGTAAAGTGCTCTAATTGCTCTCTTTCATTCCCTGCATTTCTCTCTCCTTCTCTCCATATGCATCATGGAGATTGATGGATGATAAGTGACAGAATGGAGAAAGAGAAAGAGAAAGAGAGCTACAGGGGCAACACCCTCACATCGACCTATAATTTCCTGTATGCTTCTCTGCATACCAATGATCTGTGGCGTGCATGAGTATTAAATGCTAACAACTCATCCACAAAAGATATGCCCTGCATCCTGTTGTTGTAACTAATAAGTCATCTTTATATTTTGCTACATGCTGACGATGTGTAACCTGAGCATTAATCTGCTCATGCATTCATCCTTTTCTCCATCTACAGCACAAGTTAAAAACCAACAGCACTGCGTGAGCTCACTTACATGGGCCTAAACTATAGTATGGGCTGAACTGGGATCAGCCTGGGAGACTGAAACACTCATGTTAATTCCTGTCTCTTTAAAGCCTGCCTTTTTAAAAAATCCAGTTTGTTAAACGCTTATAGCATGTGTTGGAAATGTAACACCCTTTAACAGTCAAGTTTCAGCTCCGGAGGCTTTGAGAGTATAGCTGTAAATGGTATAATGGTAACAATGGTCATGTTAGAGTCCATATGATGTATTTTGCCTCCAACAAAAAAGCAGTATCTCCCCAGCATAGCAAAATCAAACTTTCTCAGATGAAGACCCAAGTTTGGTTTGAAGAAAAAAAACGTTTGGCATAATGTTCTCTCACCTTTCCTAATATCGAGAACACACTGCGTTTGCCGTGTTCATGCGGCTGTCAGAAACGAAAGCCTGTTCTCTCCGTATGTTTTTCCTTTGTCTCATTTCGCGTTCTAATGTAAATTGCGGCAGTTCATGCGTTTGATCAAAAAACTTGTACCCTCCCCTCAAAGAAATCAGGACAGAAGTGGTTAAAAAGTGGACAAAAGAGATGGATTGAAACACCAGGTATAAACAGGAATGTGTCTCCCTTGCCTACTTGTGATTCGATGGACAAAAATGCATCTTAATACCAGGTGTAAGTTACAGAAATAAAGCCAGGACTACAAGGCAAATTTTTTTCTGTTGGGGCAAACTTCCTTTGCCATAGACTTTGTGCTTTGTACCTTTGCAGATTGTTTGCACAAACAGCTATATTACAAAATGAAGGAAGGGTAAAATAAAATATAAGAAAAGCATAGAGGTGCCCTTTAAGATTAACACCGTCGAGCAAGAGCACAAAATCTCATATTCCGCATGAGAACAAGCTGGAAAAGGATATGATGAATTCAAAAAAAATTCAAATCTAGTGCAATACAAGAATGTATTTGGGGAATTTAGCTGCTATTTAAAGCTACACTGTGTAACTCTTTTAGTTTATTCTTAGCTAAAAACACTTAGTTCTTTCAAAAATATGTGCTCATTAATTTACTTCTTTCAAATAATTAAGTATTCTTGTAAGTTTATAATATGCCATTGAAAATACATACGGGTGAGGGGTTTGAATGCTGGTCGCCATGTTGCCCCTCCATCTTGAAAGTACATTAGCCAAAGAGGGACATACCCGTAAATTCAAGCTTCGCCTTTCGCGTTTTAACACTCGATGGCACCGTGTCGAATGTGAAGAGGGGGATTGCCATGTTAATCTTGGACTAAATCCCAAAAAAAATAATTTAGACTTTCGTTCAAACGAAATCAGAATTGAGAGAATCAGAAACTATTATTCGCTGGACGGTCATATACCTTTTCACCGCTAGATGGGGGAAAATATCACAGTGTAGCTTTAAGCAAAAAGACAAACCCATGGAGATCTACTGTTGTAAAGCATATTAGTCACAGTTGTTTGCAGCCCTCTGCATTACCCATATCTAACTTTACCACCGGGCTTATCTGCATATGCTCTGGTATTGTATAACATCTGTTGTATCCATGTATCCCACAGCTTCAGAATCTGATCAAGGCAACCATACAAAATTCAGCATGTTTATGACTCACCACATTCTAAAAGCAGCGAGAGAGGATGAACAGAACAAGGGATAAGAAATTGCAGGAAGATATAAAAGATAAAATATGACAGGTGAACAGGAGTCTAGAGGGAAGGATAAAGAAGAGAGAGGGACCAGGGGTAATACAGAAAAGCAAAAACAACAGAGATCGATCAATAAAGATGAGAGGTTAGGAGAGGGAAGAGGCACTATGACATCTAAGAGCAGAGTTAAATGGCAGGAAAGCCGCACAGCTTCTATTCATCAATCATAAACGGAACTATCAGACTGCACATAACTATTAATCTATCCGCTTTGCCTTTACTGACATTCATTATCATTCAAGGCTCAAGGCAGTACTTAGGAACAATATGTCCTTCACAACAAAATATTCCACACAGTTACATGTTACATGGACCACACAGTAATGAAAGGGTGAGAAAAACAACAAGGTAAACCTGGATCGACATGTAAATCGAGCATTCAAGCAAATACATTTGCCTTTGCAGTATATTCAAAATGTAGTTTGAACTTAATCGTAATGCATTACTATATAATAATATAATTACTATAATAAATTATATTTTATAAAGAGGGATGGGAGAAAACCTTGCTCTGTAATTTTAGTTTAAAATATATTAAAATAGAAACCAGTTCTTTTAAATGTTAATATTTCACAAAAACTTTTTTTTATAAAAACAAGCAGACAATAAATAGAGTTGTTGAACAATTACGTCTCATTTCCAAGATGATTTGAAATTTGAAATTGTTTGATAAGGCTATCAAATTTGCTAAGACCTAAATATTTTTCAGCCTCTAAAACTGCTGATACATAAATTGCACATGAAAGAGTTTGTTTCTCAGCAGATGGTACAACAGAGGGACTGTATAATGAGGTGAGGTAATAATGAAACAATAGCATACTAATGAATATGGTGCTAATTCAGCAAAAACATAATGCAGTACACCATTTAAACATATAGAGTATCAGGAGCGCCATGCTATCAATGTCATAGAGAATACCACTCTATGATTCACTGTCTCCCATTTAGCAAGGGAACCTGTGCAGGAGATCGGTCGTGTGTGTGTTTGTGTGCGCGTGTGCTTGGTTTGTGCTGTGTGTGTATGCGGGTATGTGTGGGTGGAGCTCAGCATGCTGGAGGACATGAAGCTATAGGAGCTGCTGTGTGTGCAAAAGCCATCATTCCCCAGCATTAACACAGCACTGCAACCTCTCACTGAGGATTTCTGGCTAAAACACATGGAGCAGAGAAAGAAGGAGATGGAAAAGAGAAGGCAAAGACAAAGTTTGGAGATATGTTGTGAAGCGATCTGGCGATAGTGATAGGTGCTATTTGCAAAAGGCAAGTGTATATGTGCAGTGTAAAAAGCAACTAAAAGTATTTTTTTTGCACCGGTCAAATATTGATAGATGTTATTTACACTAAGTGAAAATAGCAGTATACAGTATGCAGTAATAAGAACATATTTAGTGTATATGATTCTATTATGTCATTAAATGGATGATGCTTTATTGGGACTTGTACTTGAGATTGCATCCCCTACACCTACTTCTAATCATAACTGTTGAACACCTTATTACCACTATTAAATACCTGTTAGGCACTTTATTACTACTTTTAGAAGAAGAAAAAAATATTATTATTTTCAAAATAAATTCCTCTCTGAGCTAATATTTGATGTGGAAAGGCAAAATACACTTTATAAAAGGGTCAAAAGCTGATGCAACCTGCCTAACTCTTCATGCTACAGATTATGTCATCAGTGAGATATCATTTGTCATTTTGTCTGGCTAAATCAAACAATGGTGGGTGGAGTTGGTGTAAATAGATTCTACTGACAATATGAGCACTTGGTATAAATAGACACGCCACACACATAAAGTACATAATAATTTACTTATTAATTTAGTTTAGTTGTGTCAGGGTTCTGCTCTGGCAGCTCTGTCTGTTTTGTCTTTGTTTAATGTTTCTATGTTTGTTTTGTGTCTTAGTACTTGGATCTGTCTCTCTCTGTGTTTGTCATGTGTTCCTCTTGTCCTACCTCCTTGTTTGCCGTTACCACACCCCCTTGTTTAGTCTGGTCTAGTCCTCGTTTCACTAATTGTGCTCACCTGTTCCTCATGTGCTCTGGTCCCTTTATATTGTGCTACCTTCCCTCATGTCTTTGCTGGTTCGTTGTGTATGTTTGTGAGCGTTTGCTTGTGCGTACATGTCTCTAGCTCCTTGTCTAGCCTAGTCTAGCCTTTTCTAGTTTTAGTGTCTCCTGTTTTTCTAGCTTTGAATTTATTTTCAGTTTTTTATTTGTTCCTGAGTTTTTGAGTCTAGTGAAGTTTCTGTCTTTATTTTTGCTTGTTTTCTCCAGGTCTTATTTTGGTATTTTTTCTTCTAGCCTTATTGTTTAGTTTTCTTGGTTCTGATAGCTTACCTTTTTATTTTTCCTGTTTTCCACTTTTATTTTCTCAGTTCAGTCTTTTTATAGAGATTGGTTTTGTTTTATTTTTCTTCGTTTTCTAGCTCCAGTTTTTATTTTAAGTTTTTGTTTAATTTAGTCATAGTTCTTAGTTTGTCTGTTTCTTGTTGTCTGGTCTAGAGTCTTGTCGTGTGTGTGTGTCCTGTGTTGTTTTCTGTCCAGTGTTTTTTCCCTGGCCGCTGTCTCCACTGCCTGTCAGCCAAGACTCCTGCTTCGGTGAGAACCTCAAGCCTCAGGTTCCTGCCTGGATTGGTCCAACCCCGCCCTGCCTGGTGTTGCCTCCCAAGCTGGCGTGAAGTTCATTGGCTGCCTGGACTGGTCTCAGTGGTCATCCTCCCCTGCCCGTCATCGTCGTGTCTTTCCCCTGCCCTGGTGTTTGGACTGTCACTCATCCACAACCCCCATTGTGTCTGTTGATCTGTCTTGTTAATAAACTGTCCTTGTTCACTCTGCATCTGGGTCCTCCACTTCCTGATCCTTGACAGAACGAACCAGCCAAGATCGGACCCAGCAGAATGAGCTTCAAGATCCGTCCCCCTACCAAGGCTCAAGAGCGACTGTCCCGTCAGCAAGGTCTAGCAGCACTTCGCCAGGGGGGTCTAGATGAGAGGGCCTTTGCCCAGAAGTTCTGGACTATGGCTAGGGGTCTAGAATATCAGGATGCAGCCCTCAAAGACATCTTTAACCTCTGCTTGGACGACCCCTTGCCACAGTCAGAGATGGAGGGGCTGAGATACTTGGGGTATTGGGAATTCACCAACTATATACATCTTCGCAGGCAGTGGGCAGCGCTGACACGTCCTGAATTCTTTTGTAATGACAAATTAACACTCTCAACCTCATCAAGTCCAGTTCTAGGCTCTTTACCATCTTCAAAGAAGAGGCGGAGGAGAGCGAGTCGGTCTGCTGTATCTGTCTCAGAGTCAATCTCAGTTGTTCCTAAGCCAGCTCCTACTATTTCATGGTCCACTCCCGTCAGTCCAGAGCCAGTCGAGCCCGCACCTGTCAGTCCAGAGCCAGTCGAGCCCGCACCTGTCAGTCCAGAGCCAGTCGAGCCCGCACCTGTCAGTCCAGAGCCAGTCGAGCCCGCACCTGTCAGGCCAGAGCCAGTCGAGCCCGCACCTGTCAGGCCAGAGCCAGTCGAGCCCGCACCTGTCAGGCCAGAGCCAGTCGAGCCCGCACCTGTCAGGCCAGAGCCAGTCGAGCCCGCACCTGTCAGGCCAGAGCCAGTCGAGCCCGCACCTGTCAGGCCAGAGCCAGTCGAGCCCGCACCTGTCAGGCCAGAGCCAGTCGAGCCCGCACCTGTCAGGCCAGAGCCAGTCGAGCCCGCACCTGTCAGGCCAGAGCCAGTCGAGCCCGCACCTGTCAGGCCAGAGCCAGTCGAGCCCGCACCTGTCAGGCCAGAGCCAGTCGAGCCCGCACCTGTCAGGCCAGAGCCAGTCGAGCCCGCACCTGTCAGGCCAGAGCCAGTCGAGCCCGCACCTGTCAGGCCAGAGCCAGTCGAGCCCGCACCTGTCAGGCCAGAGCCAGTCGAGCCCGCACCTGTCAGGCCAGAGCCAGTCGAGCCCGCACCTGTCAGGCCAGAGCCAGTCGAGCCCGCACCTGTCAGGCCAGAGCCAGTCGAGCCCGCACCTGTCAGGCCAGAGCCAGTCGAGCCCGCACCTGTCAGGCCAGAGCCAGTCGAGCCCGCACCTGTCAGGCCAGAGCCAGTCGAGCCCGCACCTGTCAGGCCAGAGCCAGTCGAGCCCGCACCTGTCAGGCCAGAGCCAGTCGAGCCCGCACCTGTCAGGCCAGAGCCAGTCGAGCCCGCACCTGTCAGGCCAGAGCCAGTCGAGCCCGCACCTGTCAGGCCAGAGCCAGTCGAGCCCGCACCTGTCAGGCCAGAGCCAGTCGAGCCCGCACCTGTCAGGCCAGAGCCAGTCGAGCCCGCACCTGTCAGGCCAGAGCCAGTCGACTACAAATTGTCATGCCCTCGAAAGCGGAAGAAGAGGAGAGCCCATGCCTGCAAGTCAGCTGCCATTCTAGATGCCCCTCATCTGTTGCTCCAGGAGGGCCGGAATCAAGCGGCTCCAGCCCCTGAGCGCAGTCCAGTGTCGGCTCCAGCCCCTGAGCGCAGTCCAGTGTCGGCTCCAGCCCCTGAGCGCAGTCCAGTGTCGGCTCCAGCCCCTGAGCGCAGTCCAGTGTCGGCTCCAGCCCCTGAGCGCAGTCCAGTGTCGGCTCCAGCCCCTGAGCGCAGTCCAGTGTCGGCTCCAGCCCCTGAGCGCAGTCCAGTGTCGGCTCCAGCCCCTGAGCGCAGTCCAGTGTCGGCTCCAGCCCCTGAGCGCAGTCCAGTGTCGGCTCCAGCCCCTGAGCGCAGTCCAGTGTCGGCTCCAGCCCCTGAGCGCAGTCCAGTGTCGGCTCCAGCCCCTGAGCGCAGTCCAGTGTCGGCTCCAGCCCCTGAGCGCAGTCCAGTGTCGGCTCCAGCCCCTGAGCGCAGTCCAGTGTCGGCTCCAGCCCCTGAGCGCAGTCCAGTGTCGGCTCCAGCCCCTGAGCGCAGTCCAGTGTCGGCTCCAGCCCCTGAGCGCAGTCCAGTGTCGGCTCCAGCCCCTGAGCGCAGTCCAGTGTCGGCTCCAGCCCCTGAGCGCAGTCCAGTGTCGGCTCCAGCCCCTGAGCGCAGTCCAGTGTCGGCTCCAGCCCCTGAGCGCAGTCCAGTGTCGGCTCCAGCCCCAGAGCGCAGTCCAGTGTCGGCTCCAGCCCCAGAGCGCAGTCCAGTGTCGGCTCCAGCCCCAGAGCGCAGTTCCGTGTCGGCTCCATCTCCTGTTCCTAACCCAGTGAGGGCTTCACCTTCTGTCCCAGGGCACACTTCAAGGCTGGCCGTCCCAAGAGCCCGCTTCAGAGGAGGCCGTCCCAGAGCCCGCTTCAGAGGAGGCCGTCCCAGAGCCCGCTTCAGAGGAGGCCGTCCCAGAGCCCGCTTCAGAGGAGGCCGTCCCAGAGCCCGCTTCAGAGGAGGCCGTCCAGAGCCCACCAGTCAAGCCCAGGAAGGTGTCCCCGAGTCAGTCCCTGAGCCCGCCAGTCAAGCCCAGGAGGGCGCTCCCGAGTCAGTCCCTGAGCCCGCCAGTCAAGCCCAGGAGGGCGCTCCCGAGTCAGTCCCTGAGCACGCCAGTCAAGCCCAGGAGGGCGCTCCCGAGTCAGTCCCTGAGCACGCCAGTCAAGCCCAGGAGGGCGCTCCCGAGTCAGTCCCTGAGCAGGCCAGTGCAGCCCAGGAGGAGGCCCCAGTGTCAAGTCCAGTATCTGTCCCTGAAGTCATGTCCAGTCAGAGGTCCCCACCATTGAAGAGGCCCCATGCCTTTGGTCGGGTGTCTAATACCCCTCCCATCCCACCCTCCCTGTTTCCTGGTCCTTGTGGGTTCCCTAGGTCGGCACCCCCTTGGTCAGCCCCTAACCACTCCCCTAGATTATTTTCCTCCCCAGTTTTGCCTCCCATGTTTCCTGTCTGCCCTGGTACTCCTAGTTTTGTTCCCCGCCCACCCTCCCAAGTGTTACCGCCTTTGTTTCCCTTGCCTAGTTTGGACGCCAGGGGGCGTCCATTGGGGGGAGGGTACTGTCAGGGTTCTGCTCTGGCAGCTCTGTCTGTTTTGTCTTTGTTTAATGTTTCTATGTTTGTTTTGTGTCTTAGTACTTGGATCTGTCTCTCTCTGTGTTTGTCATGTGTTCCTCTTGTCCTACCTCCTTGTTTGCCGTTACCACACCCCCTTGTTTAGTCTGGTCTAGTCCTCGTTTCACTAATTGTGCTCACCTGTTCCTCATGTGCTCTGGTCCCTTTATATTGTGCTACCTTCCCTCATGTCTTTGCTGGTTCGTTGTGTATGTTTGTGAGCGTTTGCTTGTGCGTACATGTCTCTAGCTCCTTGTCTAGCCTAGTCTAGCCTTTTCTAGTTTTAGTGTCTCCTGTTTTTCTAGCTTTGAATTTATTTTCAGTTTTTTATTTGTTCCTGAGTTTTTGAGTCTAGTGAAGTTTCTGTCTTTATTTTTGCTTGTTTTCTCCAGGTCTTATTTTGGTATTTTTTCTTCTAGCCTTATTGTTTAGTTTTCTTGGTTCTGATAGCTTACCTTTTTATTTTTCCTGTTTTCCACTTTTATTTTCTCAGTTCAGTCTTTTTATAGAGATTGGTTTTGTTTTATTTTTCTTCGTTTTCTAGCTCCAGTTTTTGTTTAATTTAGTCATAGTTCTTAGTTTGTCTGTTTCTTGTTGTCTGGTCTAGAGTCTTGTCGTGTGTGTGTGTCCTGTGTTGTTTTCTGTCCAGTGTTTTTTCCCTGGCCGCTGTCTCCACTGCCTGTCAGCCAAGACTCCTGCTTCGGTGAGAACCTCAAGCCTCAGGTTCCTGCCTGGATTGGTCCAACCCCGCCCTGCCTGGTGTTGCCTCCCAAGCTGTCGTGAAGTTCATTGGCTGCCTGGACTGGTCTCAGTGGTCATCCTCCCCTGCCCGTCATCGTCGTGTCTTTCCCCTGCCCTGGTGTTTGGACTGTCACTCATCCACAACCCCCATTGTGTCTGTTGATCTGTCTTGTTAATAAACTGTCCTTGTTCACTCTGCATCTGGGTCCTCCACTTCCTGATCCTTGACAAGTTGTGCAATGATTTCATAAAAATGTTCTAAAGCATTTGTATAAAACGTTTTTTGTATGAACATTTCATAAAAATACAAAATATCTACTTATTATATACTACTTAATGTACGCTGTGATGAAATGAGCTGTGAGAACATGATTTGAAGATAAAATTAATTATTCCATGAACCCTTTTCTAGCTTAGTTTAGCATATACACCCATTTATACCCAGAGCAAAACATTTCTCCTGTAATCAAGTTCTCCATACAGCTTCTTAGGCCAGTTTTATCTCTTATCTTATCTCATGACCTACACAGAATGTCAGATAATCATATCCAGTCTCAAATGTCCATCAAAAACCATATGCTGCGAAGCAAAAAACACCATCTATAATGAATTATTGCAATAAGATTTTTTTTTTTTTTTTTTTTTAAATGGACGGTGTAGACGAAGATTGTCCTTATCAATAAAATGTGTGTGAGTATTCACGTGTGTGGGCTGAGCTCATCCTGTGAAGGTTTAGCTAGTGCCGTCTAAGGAAGTGAATTATTTACTATATCTAAAGTCTGCTGAGTACAGCACTCTACAGCCCAGGACACAGGGAGGAGTGTGTGTGAGAGTATCCATGTTCATGTGTGTTTCTGTCTATATCACAAAATAAACTCTGACTGGGTCATCATGACATCGATGTAAATAGATAAGATAGCATGGAAAATTTTAATAATTTTATAATCTTGCTAGTACGTTAGATAAAAGCTTCTACTTAAAACAGTGCAACAATATTAAATCATTTTCATTTTTACAGTTGATTACTGAGACACAAGACAAGTTGTGTTTTTTATTAAACAAAAAGAGTTTGAATATGCGGTGTGAAAGTAGGCTTCAGTAGCACGAGCTGTTGCCATGGATGACGGAGATCTCCAGGCAGCGATCGACCAATAACATTTGACTGTTCCAGAAACACGTGCAATAAGTTTCATAGCAGTATCTTGAGTTCTGACACAATAAATGTTTATTAAGTCGTTAATGTCAGCACAGTTTTATGTTTGATTTGTTGCAGAATTCCAGTTCCTGTTTCTTGGCTAATATTATTATAGCTGTGCTATATCTGTGCATATGTGTGTAGCTTATCATATCTGGAAAGTTTGTCATGGGTTGGGAGTGATAAGCAGAATAAATCACATTATCCCTTTTGTACTCATGGGCAGTAAAAGGAAAATGTTCCTGAAACTGACAGCGTCTTGATCTCATACACAATCTCACAGTTATAATATGTAACCCACAATTACTATTACCTGAAAAACAATCTATAATCACTAGGGATGCACCAACATAATTGTTTTTGGCTGAAACTGAAAACCGAAAAAGAGAAAAACCAAGGCCGAAAACCGAAACACCAAAAGAAATTATGCCGATTATTAGTAATTGTAACCAATAGTAACAATTGCATGTATGGCTATGTGTAACTTTACTAAAAATCAAGGCATTGCAATTGCATAAATTAATATTAAAGTTTCAAATAATAAATACATTTTCAAATTATGCATTAATGTATTTAGCACATTGCAACAATGTACAGTATAAAATAAAATTCAAAATAAAATGTTTAACTTCACCTCACTCATGTGTACATAAAATAATAATGTATAGGCCTACTGGCCTGCAGAAAGGTACAGCAATTGAATAAAGTAATCAAATCTAAAATAACTGCATATTTAACTGTTTAATTTAAAAATTAATCCTTATTAAAACTTACAAAAGCTATTCAATCAAGAGCATTGAGTGATGTCCTTATCTTTTGTTTGAAAATAAACAGACAGCAGTAAAAGCTACTGCCCCTTTAAGACCTAATGCAGGGATATGCGTCATCTTTCTCGACTGTATAAAGTTCACTTAATTCATATACAGACTATGTCTGCTAGGATACTCATGGACATCTTGATATACTTCTAGTGTGAGTTTGTCGGTTTAAGCACAAGATTTGAAAGAGAACTCAATATTTGTGCGCTGTGAGACTAGTGCGCGCTTTGGGACGAGTGCACAGAGACAGATCTTCTCACAGCGTGCGTGGGTTCTCATTCGCATCTTCTGGCTCTACACCCGGGCGATGACGGGGAAAATGACTGCTCATATTAGAACATACGACAGCACTCGCATGCATTAAAGCTGCCCGAGAATGAAAATTTGTATTAACCTTGCCATAGTGAAATAATAAGAGTGCATTGGACGGTATGTGCATCACATACTGTGAGTCTCAAACACCATTGCCTCCTCCTTCATATGTAAATCTTGTTTGTGAAAAACACCACGGACAAAAAGTGCTTCTCAACATAAACCCAACCATGACGCAAGCGTTGGGGATCATTTATATGCATGCCCCCAACATTTGCACATGTCCAAACATGTGCATTGTCAGGCGGAACTGACGTCACGGAGCCAAATCATCAAACGACACTTGAGGATAGAAAAAACGGCTCTCATGACACATGTCATGTTCAGGCTGTCCAGGTCAGGACTTTTCATATGTCAACAGTTATGGTTGAGGTTTATTATAATCGGATTCCACAACAATTTATTTCAAAATCGTTCGTTTGTTCGGCCCATTTCAAGCAAGCTCCGCTCAGAGTCTTAAATTGAAGAAAGGGGCAACTATATTCCTGCAAGCAGTAAGTAGTGATTTATCCACTTATTGACTGTTTAAACAATTTCTGATTAAATTGAAAGTTTAGAGAGACCGCATTGTCTAGATGATGCAAGATGATAGTACAGTAACAATAAGTACCATATACCATATACCAAGTACCATACAAAACTAAATAGTGTGTCTAATGACAAAAGTTAGTATTATTTTGTATTACAAAATACAACTGTAGATACGTTGCTTACAGATCGCTCAATCGATCCTTTTAGCAGACGTCACCTTTTCCACCATATAAGATAAAACGACAGTCATTTGACAAGGCTATTCATTTTGTAAAAATATAAGTTATATATTTATATTTTTAAGAACTGAAGTAGGCCTATAATGTTTTTGCATGCTTGTATTAAGAGTACATCAGTCACTGCGTAGCCTACATTGTGACTAACGTTATATAAACATGCAATATCCTTAAAAAAAGACAAGTCTAAAATGTAGACTGAATGACACACTTTAAGCAGAACATCTCAAATGGAGCTTGATAAAATGCAGCTTACTTGTTTATTGGTGTTTTCAGGTCCGTGCGCGGGAGAGAGCTTGCGTGCATATGGTTGCCAGATTGGACATGTTTAGGTAAATCACCGGCGAATATAAGGGTTTCTTTTCACAGAAAAGCTCTGTTTGGGGGATTTAATTACTGAAATCTGGCAACCGCAAACACGCAAGCTCTTTCTCGTGCGGATGACCTGAAAACACCAGTAAACAAGTAAGCTGCATTTAATCAATCTCCATTTGAGATGTTCTGCTTAAAGTATCATTCAGTCGGTCTGTGTTCTGTCAGGATGGTCAGGACTCACGAGCTGAACAGCTGAACTCCTGTACTGTGAGCTGCTGAATTAAGCCAATCAGAGCAGAGCTCAACATTAATATTCATGACTCTTTCAAATAAGGCACTACATCCTAGGGACAATTTATAGGGTTGTAAATCATTTTGCAAAAAAAGTTGTAACAGGTTGTAAACCTGTAAAACTGTATCTGGACAATTTTTGCCCTTAAATAAGCAAAATACCCTCTATGTAGATATCAGAGAACAATTTAACATATTGTTTCAAATCATTCTAGGGCACCTTTAAACAAAGTTTACAAAGAGACATTTTTCCTGTTTTTATTTTATCGCTGTTGTAGTAGTTTATCACCGAGGAACCAGCCTATGTGTATCCATTGACAGAAACATAAAGCATTATTTTCAAGTTATTATAGATGCGTCATCAGATGTAAGATGAACCACATATGTCCACACCGCAGATATGTTGCTTTAGACAAGCACGTGGAAGTCGCGGTTTCTGTTTGCGTCATCACAACATTTCGGCCGTATTGTTTCGGTGATAAAAATGGCTTTTGGACCATTTTCGGTGGCCGAAAATTCGGTGCATTCCTAATAATCACTCATTTTGAGTTATTTTAAGTTATTTAAGTTTCATCATACTGTAATCAGCACATAAGCTCCATCTTGTAGATTCAAGCAATACCTCGCCTCCTCCAACAGGGGCCCTCACGGATGGTGTAGGAAATTTCTGTAAACTCCAAGTCCACCGCTGAACGCCGAGGCAGATGAGAAAACCTCTGTGCCTCTGTGATATGGTTCTCCACCTTCTTCAGGTGGGTCAGCATGGCAGCATCTTGAGGGGTTCCTCCAGCACGCTTAGTCTCCTCCATGGGAATGGAAACTGACCCCGGCTCTAAGGACCTTGCAGCCATACCAAGAGCCTGGGAAATGTGGGAGAACACAGTGGTGAGAAAATGGTTATAATGTGTAAATACTCGTAATAATACATATAAATCACAAAACTATTTCTGCAATCAAATCTACCTCGGTGCAGACACATCACACACTTATGCAGATGGAAATATGTCTTGGATGAGTTGTGCGTAATTTCACACTCATTAGAGTCTGTGATACATATGTGAGGTTGAACAGAAGGAGCAGAAAAGTACCAAAATCATTCTGTCTTTTAAAAAAGAAACATAAATGAATCATGGTGGTCATCATTCTCAATAAACTTTGCTCATGCTAACCACATTATACCCAGTTTTAATGAAGTGTATTCAGTTAGGGTGCTATAACTATATTATCCTAAGGCAATCTAGAAAGATATTTTGAGCATAAATCTGTGACAGAGGAAGCATCTGCTCAGACATTGGGGTTATGCACTTGGAGACAGTTTCAGTTAGAGTAATTACCCTTGAAGCCTATGGAATTTGATGCCAGCATCTGAAGCTTTGACGGAAACCTTTTTCCAGATTTGCGTGGGCAGTTTTCAACGAACAAGCTGACATGAAGACAACTGATCACTAGGTCTCTCTCTAATTCAAATTAGTATTTCTTTACCTTTCAATAGTAATGCAGAACTTTCCTGAGCATAATCTGTTCTATTTGTATTAATATGTAGATATGCTACATTTATAATTTATAGAATTATCCCCTATTTATACAAATTAAAAATTCCAGCTGTATGTGGAAGACTGAGATTGTAATTCCCGAAATGTTATGAGGAGTAAGGATCCGATTACAGCCTGACAACAGTATAGTGATGATTGAACTTTCTGAAAATACTACACATACAGGTTACACTCTAAAAAATGCTGGGTTGTTTTAACCCAATGTTGGGTCAAATATGGACTAACCCAGTAATTGGGTTATTTTATCCCAGCGATTGGGTTGTTTTAATTCTGCGGTTAGGTTAAATATTTGCTTAAGACAACCCAATCGCTGGGTTAAAAAAACCCAACTGCTGGGTTAGTCCACATTTGACCCAAAAATGGGTTGTTTTTTACTCAGAATTTTTTAGAGTGTAGGTTTTGCCATCTTTGTGGGGACTCTTCATCGACATACAATAATGATTTTGATACTATACAACCGTATAGTCTATCCCTTTACACTGAAACTACAGACAGAAAACTTTCTTTATGTTTACATTTTCAAATAAGCATAATTTTGTATGTTTATTTATGATAGGGACATTTGGTCCTCACAATGTAAGTTAAACCAATTTTCGAATACAGATAATAAAACGTAATAGTTTCATAACATAATAACTAGTCCACAGCATATAAGAACTGCATTACACAGAACACGGTGCAAAAGTGCCTTTCTGCAAGAATAGTAGACCTTTAAATATAGTCATATCAGCATTCAACTAAAAATCACCACTCATATTCAATGACACTGACATTGTAAAACTCAGCTACAGAGTTACAAACAGTACTGGCAGCAATGAATATGTGGAATCCATATGAGTTATTGTATTTCACGTCAATATAAAATGCACTTAGGCTGCAGAAGCATCTAAAACCAGTTCCTGTGCCTGATAAAACCCTGCCTCTCTGAAGAACCAATGTTTTCACTGTTGCCAGCTAGCAAATTATACTGTTAAAGTGCTTGTCAATATGGTATCTTCCATTAAGAAGTGCTCAGTTTATTTTCCATTATGTCTAAAGGCTCAAGACAAGAGGCTGAAGAATTGAACAAAACTACATTTCAAAACATACCACTGATCTAAGATTGCTCTAGAGCTCCACACAGGTTTTCACTAAATAAAATCATTCTATCACTGCTGAGGCTGGATAAACAACAGCTGAACAAAAATCTGTAAATTCACCCAATCCATCTTGCTCACAGATAGACTTCAACAAAAGAAACTCTTCAAAAACTTAATTTAAAATATTTTCAATTTAATATATTCCAGCCTAATCTGGAATTCTGGTCTTTACTGGTTTAAAATGGTTCCCCAACCTGACCAAACCGTTAGATCAGCCAGCTGGTGCCCAAGTTCCTAAATCCCTTCCAAACCAGAGTACAGACCAGGTTGACCAAGTGGTATAGGCATATGAGGCATGCTGCATATTAATGATTATGTTACTTATAGGACTTATTAGCCACAACCTGACTCTTATAGATATTTTCTGGACAGGCAGAGAAAGGCCATGTTTTTAAACCCCTAAGATGTAGGCTACCTCGCAATGGATCAGAATCTCTCTTATCTGACACACTCAATTTAGGTTTTGGAGCTTTTACTTAATGTCCTGATGATATCAGTGAGTTGAGGATTGAGAACCAGTAAACTCAGAAAAAAATGGCTGTTCTATCTGTCTGAGATGTCTCCCTTCACCTCTGTTCCTCTTCCCAACACTGATATTAGACAGATCAAACAATGAGCAATTATGAGGAAACAATATTCATAGATAAAGAACCTATGTAGCTATATGAGACTGAAGCTAAGATGTCTTTCACATATAGGGAACCGAGTCAGTGTTTAGACAACATGCATCAAATACCGTCAATGACATCACACACAAGCAAAACACAGGCTGGTGTGTTTATACAGGAGATCATCTAAAAGTGATGTTGCATACATATTCAGAATGGCATTATACCTACTTTTTTGACGCGTTGATTAAATCAAACGTCTCTCTGGCAGTGGGTTTCCTTATAAAAATGCCCAATTCATTCCTTTAAGCTCAAGAGAATCATAAGTACACACAGGCTTCAGCAACAGGAGCGGCCCCGCACTAGTCCAGCTGAGAGAAATGATGCTCCGTTACACGCCCGATCCCGCTCACCGGTGACGGCGAGGATGCTCTTCTCCTTCAGAAATCCGCTGCGCGTCACATTCATATCGTTCCTTGAAAATCTACCGAGACATTTCCCATCCAAAACAAACATAACACTTATAAATAATTAAACAGATGCAGCATCCGTGTTAAAACAGGAGTTTCATGTCGGACATGTGACGGAAGGGCAAACACAGTGACTCGATCATTGCGCATTTACAGTCATCCAGAATGCGTATGGAGATGTGTAAGGAGAAGTAGTTCTCGTCCTGCCCGGTCCTCCGGATGCTGCTCCGCAGTATGATATAGCGCGCAGTGGACAGAGGAGCCCTGGCACGCCCGGCGGTCTGTGCTACTGGGCGTATACTGCTCTCCTCCGAAATAAGCCTGGTTTAGCCTATACTGAAGGACGATTAAAGTTGCAGTGATGGGCTATATTTGGGTACTTAGATTATGTTTGCAGGTATTTCTTAAAATATGCTAATTCCAGACTTTAAATTGTTTTGGGTGAATTTATGATCAAATCTGGCAGCTGAATGGTTCTGCCTATAATTTTTTTTTAAAAAGAATTCAATGATGATGTAACAGACATTTTGGTGACAGTATAGCCTACCCTATATTTTTCCTCGAATGGTGATATAATATTATAATATTCAAACAATATTAAAATCTGTACAAAAATAAGATATAAATGACAATATGCCTGAATATATTTATAAGTAAAAGTTTAGTGGTTTGCGCAGGGAATTTTGGGAAAGCCCATAAATAAAACGATACGTAGCTACTTGTTACTGATATTTTCAGAGTATTACAACATAATTGTAACTATATTTTAGGCTAGTAGGCCTTATATGTATTGCACTGTTATAGACTTATTTTACTCATTTAATATTTTACTATATGAATATCATGTTTATTGAAATGCATTAATTGTATAATTCGTTCTGGTAAAATGACTGACACTGTGCAATGTGAAAATTGAAATCTCCAGTTCTGATGGCAGATTCACATGCCACTGCTTATTGGGCTGTAGTGGGCTGGTTTACATTACAAACCCCTCTGCAGGAAAGTAAGAACAGCTGGCCTAGTGCCAAATACGGTCACGGGACATGTGGTGATCTCAGTTTACCCATGATCCAACTGCAATATAACATAAGATTTTGTATGCATATCAAATAGCCGACATTCGGCTATTAGCTTTTCGTGAGCAACAGGACTGTTTTCTTTTTTTAGTGGGGTAGGAGGAGGAAAACGTATGTCAACCCTATTTTTAGAACCACTTGCTTATGAGATTGCTTTGGGGAAGAAGGCAAAGGAACGGGTGGGGTTGGAGATGATGGAGTCGAAAAACTTAAACAAAGGGAAATGACAGCCTATCCAACAGCACGGGAGAATTAAGCGCGCGGTCTCTTTAAAGGCGGCACCTGCGCATCGGCTGCTGCTGCTGGTGCTGATGCTGCAGTGCTCGGGTTATTCTCGGTGAAACCATCGGGGTAACTCGCGTTCAAACGACGCCCTACATCATCCATGGCGAGTAGCCTACACAGCTACGCTTGCTGTTTTGATACGCTTACCAATATCATATTCACTGTTTCCACGTCAGGCTGACGTATGGAAAAGGAAATAGGCTATAATGCTTACCTGGTTGCTTTTGAAAAATTTCAATGTTATTTTTGCTGAAAGGGAACCTTTTGTACATGTGAAGAGACATACAGATAACATGACAGACGACAGACGTTATAACGTGATTCATAGTTTTTACTTAAAAAAACATTTCTTATAGTATTTTACAGTAAACAGTGGGCATAACAATATAAATACACAGCATTTTATGGTTTAATTGTCCTGTTAAATCAAATCATTCTCTCTGTATATGGTAAATTATAGATATAGACAGACAGACAGAGATGGTAGATAGATAGATAGATAGATAGATAGATAGATAGATAGATAGATAGATAGATAGATAGATAGATAGATAGATAGATAGATAGATAGATAGATAGATAGATAGATAGATAGATAGATAGATAGATAGATAGATAGATACTCACAAGGTACTTAGATGGCACCTGCACATCAGAATCTGAATTTATTTAGTGTCCGCAAACACACAAGAAATTTGTTTTTGTTTTTTTAGGTGCTCTTGGTACATAGACACATACATACACGTCATGAGAACTGAAAGAACATTTAAATAAGACAAAGGGAAAACACATGAATAAATAATAATAATAATAATAATAATAATAATAATAATAATAATAATAATAATAATAATAATAATAATAATAACAATAATAATAATAATAATGTGGTATATCTGGGACAGAAGACCTATGTTGTGTGCAGTGCATCTGTATAAATAAAAATATATAGGTTCTATGTATTTTACACAATATCTAATTATTGCCTCCCTCTCAAGTAGTGAGAATGAATTATAAAAAAGGTGTGCCTATATATGTACTGCACAGAGATCTGTAACGTCTGCCTGAGGGGAGAAGTGCAAACAGGTTGTGGGCAGGGTGAGAGAGGTTTGTGATGATGTTACCTGCACATTTCTTCACCCTGGAGATGTCCAGAAGTCCTAAATGGGTTGAGGAGGCACATGCCAATAATCCTTTTATCTGTTCTAACAATCCGTTGCAGTCTTCTTATGTCTGATTTACTGGCTGACCTCGACCTGAGTTATAGAAGTGCACAGAACCAACTAAATAACAGCTGAGTAAAACAGTGTCACTGCGCCTGTGGCAGGTTGAACTTTTCTGTTGACGAAGGAAGTACAGACTCTGTTTGGCCTTTTTCACAGTGGAGTCAATGTGATTATCCCACTTCAGGGCCTGAGAAATGGTGGTTCCCAGGAACCTGAATGACTCCACTGCTGCCCACAGTGGTGTCCATGATGGTAAGTGGGGGGAGTGCTGGGAGGGATAGTCCACTCTCATCGCTACTGTCCACCTGCTCAACCTCTTGTCTATATGCAGACTCATCACTGTCCTGGATGAGGCCGATGACTGGTGTTGTCTGCAAACTTCAGGAGTTTGACAGATGGGTCTTTGGAGGTGCAGTCATTTGTGTAGAGGAAGAAGAGTGGTGGGGAGAGCGCACAAACCTGAGGAGCACCAGTGCTAATGGTGAGGGTCCTATGTGAGTTTTTCCAACCATTGCTGGTGATAAAGCAACAATGGTTGGGTTATTTTGTGGTGGTTAATAATTAATGTTCATTGTTCATTAATGAAATGTACGCAAACATTCAAGAGGTAAGAGAGGTCAGTGGTAAATGATAACGTAATGACAATCCTCATATCCTAATTATTTCTTTCAATGTTATCATAGTTCGTACTCGACAATTCTCAGAACCAAGCATCAAAGAACAGAAATAATTAATCCATGGCAAAAACCTTTGCAGACTACTCTTTTGAGAAGTCAGGTAAGAGATAAGACTTCCCCATAAAACCAATAATTTATGATCTATAAATTGGCATGCAAAATAAAACACAGTATATAAATAGGGTGTGCGGGTTGAGAGAGACATTCAGATGCACTGAACAGACTGGTAGAATGGCTCTGACAGCAGTTCTTCTTCTGTGCTTTGCAGCTTTGCTTCCTTTCCCAGGGCTGGGACTGCCTGCAGACTCAGGTGAGGTTTCTTCTATAAAGCTATGATTTCTGTGATGAATGTTAAGGAGACACTATTGTGCCAAAAAAAAAAAAAAAAAATAGAGTAAAGAGTAAAGATCAGAAACAGTAGGCCGTATAATTCATCACAGATTACCACTATTTTTAAAGTGTTGGGTAAGTTATTCTGAAAAAGTAAGTATTACATCTTCAGCAGTGTATTGTACTTTGCTCTTTAAAAAGTATTGCATTAATTATGACTTATTGCTTTCTAAATCCCATTCAACCTCGATAGCTGAACAATACAAGAATAGAAATGAAACTGCTCTTTTAATTTCAGTAGTTTCAGATAAATATAAAATTGCATAAATTACTATTGAACTGACCAAAATATTTAAAGGGAGAATGTTACAAGCTGTGACTCGTCTGTAAGGGCAGATGAGACACAGCCCCACCAAACAATTCATCCAAAACACCGACAGATATAAACTCACTCAATAATAAATTGTAAACGTGCTCAGCCTTAGCCTTTAGGAAATCATGCTACATTAGGCTACTGCCATTCTCGACATTGTAGTCTACATTTGGAAATAAGGGAAGTATGCATAGAGGTTGATTTAAGATTCAAACTCTAAGACTCAAAGATACAAAAAGATAGCGTGAGTGAGTTTTTGTTTTTAATGCCGACAATAGTTCAACAAACGGACCCACTTTATATTGGGTGGCCTTAACTACTATATACTAACATTTTAATTAATCATTTGATACAATGCACTTATTGTGTACAAACATGTTTTTACATTGTACTTACATTTAAAAAAATACTTGCATGTAATTACGTCTGTAATTAGTTTCTGTAGTTACATTTTTAAAAGTACAACTGGTCAAATATTACTCCGTTACAAGTGAAAGTTGTAAAACATATTTTTACTCAAGTAAAAGTACAGAAGTATTTGTTTTCAAAAGTACTTAAGTATTAAAGTAAATTTCCTTTTTTATGCCAATGCATTATTTTATTATTGTTGTATAAATGCACACTGTCATCATGGTTTAAGTCATTCAGTGATGCTTCATCTGATGTACTAGCATATGACTAACTTAAACTAATTTAAATACTTGTATATAAGTTACAAAGCTCTTTACAAAGCTGCTGTCACTTTAAGGCCGAATGTACGGATCCAATACACTGATACACTTCTGATATTCTCCCAACTTTACTCTTCTCTTTCTCCCAGATGTTTATATTTTTAATATTTTATAAGACATGCACCAAGTGTATGCCAACTATACTAATCTTGATTTAAAAAAAAAAAAAAAATGAAACATACTTTCAAAGTATGGCTATGGGTGCACACACTGTGCCTAAGAACTGTCTTCTTCCATTTAGCTATGAACTGATCAGTGTTCAAAAAAAGTTGGGAAAATGTATATGACCCTATAAGAGTGATTCCCGACAGACTGTTTGAAACAACAACAAAAAAAAGATGGAAAAAATCATCCACCGACTTTCAGAGTTGCTACAGAAACAACTTTTGACCTAGATAGAAATGTAGTGGAGTAAAAAGTACGATATTTGTCTTTCAAATGTAGCAAAGTAAAAGTCATAAGTTTCCCGAAAAAATCATACTCCAGTAAAATACAGATACTCAAAAAGTGTACTTAAGTACAGTACTCAAGTAAATGTACTTAGTTACTGTCCACCTCTGCATACAGCTCACCAGAGTTCCCCACAATTTTCCCAAATCTGGGTGAAAAATGGCCCTGTTTACTTTCACATTATCTTAAGCCTTGCTCCAAATTATATCAGTCCATGTCAGCTAGGTATGTCTGAATCAGGTCAGTTAGTTTGCACTTCTGTTCTGCCAATATGTGGAGTAGCAATGGCATATTTAATTAATGAAAGTAGTATAAAATATATATAATCCTTTAAATATAATTTAGTTTAAATATAAAGGTGCTCATGTGTTTTTTTCCAAACCGGAATTTCTCCACACTCTAAAACATCATTTGGAGACAATACTAGGCTACCATTGTAAACTCCACCCGCTTGGCCCAATGTAGGAATCCAGCAGCTGGTCGAAGGACTTCTGCTTGTAATACTTTTCAGCATTTCTTTTAAAAGCACTTAATTTATTGATATCGAATTTTAAATCTGACTCCATTAATAATTTAACCTGACTCCAATTGTATGTGGTTTCGTTAAGTTTGTTGCGTTTATAAAGTGACGGCTGATTAAAGAATTAGTTGTGATGCAATTTAGATCGTTGATTTTCTTAGAATTTCTTATCCTCATGGGACCAGGAGTCGCTCAGAGGATAATGCTCACGAAATTAATAATTAATTACATTACCTCACTGACACAAATTAGCCAGTTCTGTTATAATAGAGGATTGCAGAGTGAACTATTTAACTTTATGTGAGTCGCACATGCTTACTTGGAACAATAATCATGGGGACTGCAACGTATTAATAAGAGCGACATTCAGAAATCAGATTGCCCCTCATGCTTAGCATCCAGTTCATAGGGTCCTCCGTATGAATCTGCTCTGACAGAAAGATTTGCAGAAACTCCTACAACCTCCTCATTCCACACTACTAGAATTAATGATTTCGGACTAAAGATAAATCAAGATTAATGTTTATTTTAGCCAGGTACAAATACCAAATAAAAGAATTAAAAAAGACTTCATCATACACAACTGATCAGCATACAATATTAACCACAATTACCAAATAATATAAAAATAATTTCAAAGAGTCATGATACCTGGCACACTACATACCATGTGAGTGCAACTATAGGACACAAACACAACATGGCATGGGGGTTCTGGCTACAGAATGTTCCTAAATGGCAGCTCAGCTTTCCTTTCTTAAATACCCAGACAAAAACAAAGGATTGTAAATATTTGCAAACACAACACCTGGTTTCGGGCATAGACAGTAAAAGAAATGGACCGAGCTATCCCATTGCCTTCTACGGCGTTAAGTGATGTCAGTATAGGAGCACTCACTTCCTGATGGCTGAGCGAACTGCGCAGGCTCAGACTGAGCATGACGACGTAGATGTGACGTGAGCCTCCTGTCGGACAGCTGTATGTCTTCTAGTACTTGTGGAAAGTGAAATCTGAATCCCGTTGTTTAAATATTGTCTCCCGTTGCTTTTGGCTCACTATCGGTTTCTCCCCATTCTTCTCCCTTGACTTTATCAGACTTCATGTCTCCACGTCCCCCCGACTGTCTCATAGACAGTAAAAGATTGCCTGCGAGCGTCTCCTCAGGTCTATACGGTAATTTCTCAACTGTGCGACAGAGTCGCGTTGGTTATGACGCAATAGTTAGCCTATTTTTTACAAAAACAGCTTCTGCGGGGCGATAGTGTAAGATACAAGGTAACGGAGCCTTTTATGCATTGTCGTGTTTCTTTAGAAATAAACAGTAGATAAATGGAGTCTTTAAACGCCTCAGATGTAAAGTTATTCACTTTCAAAGTGACTCAAAAATGAATGGGAGTCAATGGGATGCTAACAGCAGGTGATGGCTTGGTTAGCAATGGCAGCCCCTAGGGGTGGAACGCTTTCCGAGTGCTAGATTACCCCCTTGGTTTCGGGGGAGAGGCTTTGAAGATATCTTTGAAGAGACCTGAGAAAGAGAAGCCCAGAAGTCTCAAACGTTTCAATCTTTCTCATCCTACTGACTCTATTAAAATTGAGACAAATTCACCAATCACACTGAGACCTTTAAAAAGACACCAAACATGAAAAGAATAAAACAATAGTTTCACAAAATACATGATCTGTAATATATTTACATTCTGTGACTTGAATCAGGTAAAGGGGAGAGGGGAAGGGGAGATGAGAAAAGGGCAGGGCAGTCACACTCTTTCTGTGAGATCTTCTCTCCAGATTAGCAAGTTTTAGTGCTTTATTGCAGGGCGTTGGATCTCAGCTTTTGTCTTAGAAGTAAAACCAGTTCTTACAGACGACCCCGGGCCCCTTGGGACAAATTCATATTAGTTTCCAAGGGGACATATTTGGATAAAAACTAGTTTTTACACATTAAAGCAATTCTAAGATGGCCTTCTATGCGTGTTGTGTGCACTTTTACAGTCATGAGCCACTATTTAATGCTACACTTTAACATCAGATGGTTTCTGATTCTAATTTTAACTCTGCTATTGTTTTATTGAATAGTTCTCTATAATGCAATTACATCAGAAGTAACGGTAACAATAAAGAGTAGTCTTTTACATTTACATTTTCAAGGTAAAAGCAATTAAGTTACAGTAATGAATTACTCAGTAATGCCCCAGCACTGTGTTTTCGTTATTAAGGCTACACTATAAGCACTCCAAATTACGACTGCATATTTTTGATACATTCAAGCTATAATGCTCTTTCTTTCTCTCTTCCAAACAGGCAAGCTGGAACAGGTCCCCGTTAAGGTGACTGTCATTAATGATTTCACTAATGAGCATGTTTCCTACTCCACCACTGTGACAGAGGAAGGGCTGATGTTTGAGGCCTTAAATCAACTGCAGGACAGCCGCGACGATTTCAAGTATATTCCTCAAATTTGACTGAATTTAATGAGGCTTAGTGCACTTTACATGCAGAAATAGTTCTCTGCTAGTTTAACTGTTTAACACTGACTTCTGGTTGTGATGACTCACATCATTTGATATCATCAAAATCATTTTTAATGAATGAATAAAGTTGAGAAAATGGGGCATGTTTTTTTTCCACTGTGACCACCAGGGAAAATAGGAATAAACTATCAATGCAATTCGGAAATGTAAAAAAGATTTCACATCAATTTCCAATTCCACATCATTTGATATCATCAAAAAACGTTTTTTTGTGTGCTAATTCTGCTTCCTTCGTTTCTGTTTTAACCATAGATTCTCATACACTATTCACAAAACCTTTGGCATATATCTGGAGAGTGTGAACGGATTGGCTGGATCTGATAAGGATCAGACATACTGGGAACTTCTGTCTGAAAAAGCAGGAGTTATAACCCGACTGGAAGGGGGTAAGGGAAATTGATTTACTGTTGTGGAGCAGGAAAGTTTAATTTAATTTACAACACAAAATAATTCAAATAGCATTCAAATCTACAAAGAGTTCCTTTTTAAATCTAAATAATTATTTATACTCTGGAATGCCTCAATCTTTTGCAGGAATTGGCTGCTACCAACCCCAGAGAGATGAGAATATGATCCTGAGGTTCACCACTTGGGCCAAAAAATAGATTTGTTTAGTCATAAATTATATTTAGTGGTGAAAATGTTACTGCTGAATTAATACCTCATCTTTTTTCAGTCATGTCATCAGTGTAAATTTTGTAAAAGAGTGGATAAACTCTTAATTTCATTGTATCTAGCATGATATTCTAATAAACACATAGAGCTGAAGGAACTGAAAAGCCTCCCTGATCTTTTAACAATCATTCCTAATTTGATTCAAATAAATAGTGTACATCACCAGGGCTGGATTTCCAGAAACATTCTTAACACTACATCATTCTTAAGAAAGGTATCCCTTAATGTTAATATGTGTTTCCCGAAACGAACTTAGCTAAAGCTACACTGTGTAATATTTTCCCCCATCTAGCGGTGAAAAGATCATCCAGTGAATAATACGTTAAATTTCGAAGGCTGCGTCCTCCGGAGGACACGTCCTGTGTAAGATGCAGTATACGGAGTGTCCACACAGGCAGGAAGTATCACGTTGCTATGCCAACACGTTCAGCCTCGTTGCGCTCTCACGCCAGTTATATGAATGAAAATTATTTATAACTTGAAAATGATAAAAATGTTTCTTGTCTTGACAGCAATGTACTGTTCTAAATGTTTAAAAAGCACTAAATACTTGTAATCCTGTTTACCACAACTATCTGTTTCAGGTAGCCTACAGCTTAAAAAAAACAAAAGCTTAATTAATTACATTAAACACCACATAAACACTTGCATGTATATATGCCGGTGGTCCCGTTTTTTTTTTTTTTTTTATAATATAAAAAAAAATGAAGGTTGTTAACGGTGACGCAAAGGATTGTGGGTTATCTCCAGCCGTGAAGGATACACCTCATGCACACTCCGAAATCCTGTGAAAGAAGGACACATTCGAAGGTCGCGTTTGGAGTGTCCTACTCACTTTTTTGAAATGAGACGGCCTTATGATGAATGCAGCCTTCGAATGCGACCTCCTGAGGATGCAGCCTTCTGAAATGAGACACAGCAATAGTTTCTGTTCCTCTCAATTCTGATTTCGTTTTAACTCCTACGGGGGCTGATTAATTCCAAGGGACATGGCAATCCCCCTCTTCACATTCGACACGGTGCCATCGAGTGTTAAAACGTGAAATGCAAAGCTTGAATTTATGGGCATGTCCTTCTTTGGCTAATGTACTTTCAAGATGGAGGGGCAAAAGCGACTTGCATTCGAACCCCTCACCCGTATGTATTTTCAATGGCATATTATAAACTTACGAGAATACTTTATTACTTTAAAGTAAATATACATTAATTAGTAGATATATTTTTTAAAGAACTAAGTGTTTTTAGCTACGAATAAACTAAAAAAGTTACACGGTGTAGCTTTAAGAATACCTTCTTTAAGTCATACTTTCGTAAGGTTGGTCTGGACCACTCTATACCTTATCATTATTAACAGTTCATTCCACTAGTGGCCACCACTGTGCAAAACACGTATTTATATGTCAGTCTATAAGAATATAATTCCGAAGTTGTAATATACACCCAGTGTTCAATTAGGCTAGTTGAATTGTTTTGTTGTTGTTGTTGTTGTTGTTGTTTTATGCAAGGATTAAAATTGTTATAAAAATTGTAATTACAAACACTAAATTTTGTTAGCTTTTTAATGATATTATCCAAAGGTATGCCTACATCAGCTGGGAAACCACAGGAAAGGCTTAGGAGAAAGGGAATGATTGTGGAGGGGAGTTTAGTCAAACTTTGGCAGCGAGGCAGCGAATAGAATTGTGCTAAATCAAAGACGGCGCCGTCCGCGGTGCCATTTAGTGTGCACTCTTTCATACGTGATAACTAGTCCCCTGGCTAACATGTCAGAAGCTGCTTTTAAAAATAAATTTTGCCTTACACGACAGCAAATTCAGCAGCTTTTAGATCTTGTTAAACCAACTTTGTCGAGACAAACTGGACGGAGCTCAGCTACCCCTCAGCCCTGAAATCAGCTGCTGGCGGCTCTCTTTCTTTTTTCTCTGCCATAGTAGCAGCTGATTATATGTTTTGCGTGTTGCGTTTTTACTGACTAGGCCATCTAATAATATAAATTAGTTATTTACACAATAATGTGATGCAGCTGCTGCATGGGCAATCATCCCTGGTTGTGGAGTAGTCAAGACACTATGGAAAATATATTGTAATAATTTCAATGATGCGTGATGCTCATGATGCGGTTGAGCATGAGATTGATGGTTCGTGCACTCATTTCAGAATTATGTAAAATTGAGGTGCAATTTTGTATGGTAATGAAAGTTCAACTGTTATTTCTGAAGTGCTTCTTTTATAAGGAACATATTTTTTTTTCGCATAACGCAGTGCATAGAGTAAATAATCGATTCTTGAGCCATCGATATAACCCAATTCAGCACCGCCGCCACGGACAGCGCGCCTGATAACGTCGCACTTAAGAACGTATAGGCTACCTTAAGCGACCTCCTAAGGAATAGTTCGGGAAACACGCCTAGAAATGGTATACCTTCAGTTAAGTTATACCTTTAGAGTCTTCGTAGCGCGCTTGGAGACAACGTTATCGGGAAATACAGCCCAGTAGAGTATTTAACCTGAGTACTCTTCACCTGGTTTATGCTAAAGGGTAACAATATAAAGGGTTCATCTCTAAATCCTACAGATCTGAGAAAACAATCACCGATTTAAATTTAGCTATCTAATTCTGATATTAGACCCACAAAATGTATTTATATTCCAGGCGGATCTCACGAAAATGCGTATAAATAGTACGAGTGTGCCATATGGTGGAATGTATACGCCTAAACTAATTTTGGCGTGCATATGCTACGCTGTTTTTTGTTTTTGTTTTTTTGTGTGCATATGATACGCACCTTATGGCGTATTATAGGCTACGGACGAACCATAAAGTGCGTATCATGCAAGCGAAAAACAGCGTAGCATATTCACGCCAAAATGAGTTTTGGCGTATACATTCCACGACATTGCACACTGGTACTATTTATACGCGTTTACATTTTTTGTTCTGTTAAGATTGAATGCTGGCTGATGGGCAGACATACATACCTAGAGGTGTTTGCATTAAACAGTGAGACAATTAGTGAAACATCTCAGGAATCTAAATGAATGACCAAAGCCTTTACAGAACACTCCTTTCAAAGGTATGTTATCAGACACTGGACAGACTGGTAAAATGGCAACAATGACACCATATATACCATTGTGCTTTGCAGAATTTTAAGGACTGGGGCTTTTTTGCTTTTTTTGTTGTTTTGTTTGTTTGTTTGTTTGTTTGTTTGCATATGAGACCTGAATTGAGGAAGCGGTGTGTAATTACATTTTAATAAACCAATAAAAAACAACTTTTTTTTACAGTGCAGCAGTCCTGTGGGCAAAAAAGATCAGAGGAGAATGGGCCGACTGATTCAAGCTGATAGAAGAGCAACTTTGACTGAAATAACCACTCAACCGAGATATGCAGCATAGCATTTGTGAAGCCACAACACGCACAACCTTGAGGCGGATGGGCTACAACAGCAGAAGACCCCACCGGGTACACTCATCTCCACTACAAATAGGAAAACAATTTGCACAAGCTCACCAAAATTGGACAGTTGAAGACTAGAAAAATATTGCCTGGTCTGATGAGTCTCGATTTTCTGTTGAGACATTCAGATGGTAGAGCCAGAATTTGGTGTAAACAGAATGAGAGCATGGATCCATCATGCCTTGTTACTACTGGATGTGCATCCCGCAAATCTCCATCAACTGCAAGATGCTATCCTATCAATATGGGCCAACATTTCTAAAGAATGCTTTCAGCACCTTGTTGAATCAATGCCACATAGAATTAAGGCAGTTCTGAAGGCAATTCTTTATAATAAACATATAAACATATTCTAGTATACCACAAAAACAAAATCAAGGCATAATAGGACCTCTTTATGTATAGATTATGCTCAAAAAGGTGTCACAGTTCACAGCAACAGGTCATTTCTTTTACAAGAAAAATAAAATAACACTTAATTACATATAATCTTTTTCCAGTCACACTACACTGTAAAAAATTATTTAGAAAAAAAGTTACCTGGTTGCCTTAAAATTTTGAGTTAATTGAAATTAAATTTTTGAGTTAATACAATGACATTTTTTTGAGATTCGACAACCTTTATTAAAAGATTATTGAAAGATTTTTGTAAGCATATTGGGTAATTGTGTGTGTTATTTCTGATGATGCAGTGAAACGTGCCAAATAGTGCTATTATCATGATTTATCAATTTGAGTTATTTGAGTTTCTATTTATTAAAGAAATTTCCTTCATTGTATCAACTCAAATTTTTAATTTCAATAAACTCAAAATTTTAAGGCAACCAGGTTACTTACTTTTTTAAGTTAAATTTTTTTTTTACAGTGTAGAAATCCACTACCACATTTCAGAAGTTATCAAGACAACTTCCTTAAGTTACTGCAACTTAATTAAAAAAAGTAAATTAATGCAGAAATTATTTCGTTAATCTAATGATCAACGTTACTGTCAACAGGACTTAACTAAATGTTTGCACCTTAAGGTATAATTAAAACAAATTCAAATTTTTAATTTGCAGCCTGCATGCATTTATTTAATTTGTTATAACAGGACCCCTAAACAACTTTTTACTTTTTAGAGTCAATAATTATAGTATAGTGCTTCAAATTAAATTACATTTAAATGATTGCATAATCTCTGATGAAACCAAGGTGCTTTAACAGTCAGACCTGACTCTCTTGTCAGTATATTGCCCAAGGCTCAGGGAGAGAGTTTTGTCATGTTTCCTTGAATTTCTTGGCTGACCAGTTCTTTTTAAGGTATGAAGGAAGGATATTTAGAAAATCTGCATTCAAGAATATATAAATAGGGTGTGCGTTTGAGAGAAACATTCAGATACACTGAGCAGACTTGTAAAATGGCTCTGACAGCAATTCTTTTTCTGTGCTTTGCAGCTTCGCTTCCTTTCCCAGGACTGGGGGGACATGGACACTCAGGTGAGTTTTCTTTTATAAAGCCATGACCTCTGCTTGCTTGCTTGCTTTGGTATTTCACTTAAATGCAGTCATTTAAATAACACCTGTAGTAACCTTTCTCTGTTTGTTGCTCTCTTCTAAACAGAAGAACTGGCCCCAATGTTAGTTAAGGTGGATGTCACTAATAAATTTGCTAATAAGATGGTCTCCTACAACACCACTGTGCCAGAGGGAATGCCAATGTTTGGGGTCTTAAATAAACTACAGGACACCAACAGCTTCAAGTAAGGCCCACACTTTTATCAAATTATTGTGATTTAATGCATTTTACATGCAGTAGGCCTAATGTAAGTATAGTATAGAAAATCAAAATAATGACTGAATGAGGTTATGTGGAAATGGGGTCCTTTTACCATTGTGGAAGAAAAAAACAAGGAATCCATGTAAATCTATAATATACAACTTTATATGACTGAGATGCTCTTAGAATCAGACCTGACTCAAGGCTTGTCTTCTAAGTGTATTGTACATGGCTTAAGATAATAGTAACTTTTTAGTGCAAATAAAACATTTTGGTGCTAATTCTGCTACCTTTATTTCTATTAGTTTCACATACAGCATTAACAAAAGCTATGGCATATATCTGGAAAGTGTGAATGGAGTGGCTGGGTCTAATGAAAACCACACATACTGGGAGCTTCTGTCTAAGAAAGGAAACTCTATTACCCGGCTGAGCGTGGGTAAGTGTATGAGTTTAATTATAAAGCATGCACTTCTATGCCACAGTAAAATTAACTTTTACAAAATAACTCAATATTTTTTTTTTCTTTTCTTTTGCAGGAATTGGTTGCTACCAACCCAAGAGAAATGAGATTTTCCTTATGAATTTCACCACTTGGTGAAAAAAACAGATCATTTGTGGTTTCAAATGCGACCCCTCTACTGATTCTGTGTCAGTATATTAATCCCACATCTTGTACTAATCATCAAATCAATGAATAATCTGATATTTTCATTGTAACTATGGTATGATACACTAATAAATTTACTGAGCATTACTGGAATTGTTTCTGTGATCTTTCAATAATTGTCTCATTATTACCAGTCTCCAATTTCATAGATAACCAGATGCATATAGTCATTTTTATTTGAGTACATTAAAATAAAGATTCATTCTGTTGTTTCCAGGACTCATATGAACTTCATAAAAAATGATAATCAGATTCAGTGTCCTCTATCCTGTAGAAGCTGAGATAACAAAGAAAAACATTAATTTTGCAGCATTATTCGTATTACTGCAGTATTTGCTACTGTTTTAACTATAATAAAACAGTATTTTCTATATACTGTTTTACTGTTCTAAAACTATATTTAAATGACTATGAAACTTAACTTACCACAGGGAGTGAAGCAGTCACAGTCGCAGTAGTTGCAGCGTGTAAACCAGCGCTTCCAGCCTGATTCTTTAGTCCTGCAGTTCTCAATGCGACTGCATTCGTGGTTCAGAGGAACCGCATAGCTCTTAGCATCAGGACAGGTGGACGAACAATGTTGATCTCAAACCGGCCAGGGTGACTGTGACACTTCTAATGGAGATGACTTAGAATTGAAATTCACAGCCAATAAAATTCATTTGAATGTAAAATGTAACTGACCACAATCCTTGTCTTTTCTCCACAACCCAGACTTTGACCTAAAATTATGTTTGGTAACACTTTATAATAACTACTGTGGCAAGGGGGGCGTGGTTCAGCGAGGTCTGCAGCGGGAGAGAGAGCCGCGGGACGAGCGGTAAGTGAGTGGGTTGGACGCAGATTAATAACACCTGTCTCTTGTTCCAGTAATGAGCGCGGAGAGGGGATAAAACGCCAGCGGAACCAGAGAACAGGGAGAGAGAGAGTCGGACTGTTGATGCGACACACAGGAGACTGAGTTTGACCCGGAAGCCGGAAGTGCTGTGAACCGGAAGTGATTATTGTTCATGAGTTTGACTGAAGGCACATGCCTGAGTGTGTTATTTACTTTGATATAATAAAGAAAGCATCAACAGTCCAGCCGACCCCCGTGTCCTCTTCCTTCCTTCTATACGAACTTTGTTACACTGGTGCCGAAACCCGGGAAGGAAGTAGGACCGAGCCGCCGCCATGCAGACGCCCTCCGCCACGCCATTTGCGGACATTATCAATTCCCTCGCGGTCCTCCACCAAGACCAACATCAGGCAATGCTGGACCTTCGGGCAGACCAGGAGCGCCGCTTCGCGGCGATAGTCCAAGGCCAGCAAGAGGACCGCGAGCGGTTCCGGAGCTGGATGGATCGGGAGGTTCGGGCCGAGGCCGCCGGGCTGGCCAGCGCACCGGTTCACGTGCCCCTCCATAAGATGGGGCCGGAAGACGACCCGGAGGCCTTCATAGATCTATTTCAGAAGGCCGCGGAGGCCTGCGGGTGGCCCTGGGCACAGTGGCCGGTGCGCCTCATACCGCTACTATCAGGAGAAGGCCAGGCGGCCGCGCAACAACTACCGGTCGCGAACCTCCTGAAGTATGACGATCTAAAGAGGGCCATCCTTCAGCGGGTCAGCCGGACCCCGGAACAACACAGGCAGCGGTTCCGTTCCATGGAGTGGGGTGAGGCCGGCCGACCCTTCGCAATGGCCCAACAGCTCCGGGACGCGTGCCGCAGATGGCTCTTGGCCGGCGGAAGCGACGTGGACCATATTGTCGATCTGGTGGTGCTGGAGCAGTTTATCGCTCGGCTCCCAAGGAAGACCGCTGAGTGGGTCCAGTGCCACCGGCCCACGTCGCTGGAGACGGCCATCAACTTGGCGGAGGACCACCTGGTGGCGTGCCCGGGGGTCGGCGAGCCCCCGTTAACCTCTCCCTCTCTCTCTCCCCCCTCTCTCTCTCCCCCCTCTCTCTCTCTCTCGCCCTGTCCCTCTCCCCAGGTCCCGCCCTCCAGGCCCTCCTCGCGTCCCCCCCAGAGGCCGGGGTGGGATGGGCCTAGGACCGTCCGGGAGTTCGCGGGCTCCGCCCAGGGGGGCGGGGCCGCTGGGGGCTGGTAGTGACAATGGCTCTGGTTCCGCCCCCTCCCCGGGCTCATTCTCCAACCCACTCCCCGCCGCAGGGGCGGCGGGTAGGCCTGGGCTGGCCTGCTGGCGGTGCGGTGATCCGGATCATTTTGTGGACCGATGTCCAATGATGGACATCAGAACAATGATCCGGATCCCGAACGTCCAGCGGACCACCCCCGATCAAGCAGGAGAGTACCAAATTCCTGTAAGTATCAAGGGGGGTACATATCAGGCCTTGGTGGATTCAGGATGCTACCAAACCTCGATCCATCAAAGCCTGATGCAGCCTGGGGCATTGGATACAAGCCGCATGGTTAAGGTGCGGTGTGTGCACGGGGATGTGGTGGAGTATCCGGTTGTCCCGGTCACGATACAGTTTCGGGGGAAAAAGCATAGTATAGAGGTCGCGGTTAGTCCACACCTCCGGCATCCGCTAATTCTGGGGACGAATTGGCCCGCCTTTCTGGCTTTATTGGGGTCGTTATGCGCGGATGCCGCTTGGGAGAAAAAGGCGAGGAGGGGGGCGGCGTGAGTGCAGCTTGGGGAGACTGAGACGGGACCCTTGGGGACAGCTTCAGAGGAACCGAGCGGGATCGAGAGACTGATTCTCTCGGTCCGCGATGACTTTCCTCTGGAGCAGTCACAAGATGAGACCCACAAAAATGCCTTCCAGCAGGTCCGATCGATTGACGGTCAGTCTCTCCAACCTGCCTTGCCTGTCTCGTATCCGTATTTTGCCATAATAAAGGATCGGTTGTATCGAGTGACCCAAGACACTCAGACAAAGGTAGATACAACCCAGTTGTTAGTACCAAAGAGCCGCCCGGAAATGCTTTTCCAGGCGGCTCACTCTAACCCAATGGCGGGCCACCTGGGACAGGCGGCCACGCTGAATCGCCTCATGACCCGATTTTTTTGGCCAGGCATTCATGACAATGTGCGCAGGTGGTGCGCGTCTTGTCCTGAATGTCAGTTGGTGAATCCACTGGCCGCTCCAAAAGCGCCATTGCGCCCCCTTCCATTAATGCAGGTCCCCTTCGAGAGAATTGCGATGGACCTCATCGGGCCATTAGAGCGATCCGCACGCGGGCATCGTTTTGCGTTAGTTATCGTGGACTACGCAACACGATATCCGGAAGCAGTGGCTCTCCGCAACATCTCCGCGAAGAGTGTTGCGGACCCACTGTTTCGTTTAATCTCCCGAGTGGGGATTCCGAAGGAAATCCTCACTGATCAAGGCATGGCTTTTTTGTCACGCACGTTAAGCGAACTCTACGGATTATTGGGCATTAAATCCATTCGAACAAGCGTCTATCACCCACAAACAGACGGCTTGGTCGAACGATTTAATCGCACTCTTAAATCCATGATCCGTAAATTCGTACAGGAAGACGCCAAAAATTGGGATCGGTGGTTAGAACCCCTCTTATTTGCCGTGCGGGAGGTTCCGCAAGCCTCCACGGGGTTTTCCCCCTTCGAGCTTCTCTACGGACGGCAGCCCCGGCGGGTGCTTGACGTCCTACGAGAAACTTGGGAGGAGGGACCTTCTTTGGCCAAGAACGAAATTCAGTACGTGCTGGACTTGCGAACAAAACTCCACACCTTGGGGCGGCTATCGAGGGAGAATTTGTTGCAAGCCCAGGACCGCCAAAGCCGGTCATATAACAGGTGTACGAAGCTACGCAAATACACAACCGGGAGAGAAAGTGCTCGTTCTACTCCCTACGTCGAGCTCGAAATTAATGTCAAAGTGGCAGGGGCCGTTTGAGGTCGCACGACAGGTAGGAGAGCTCGATTATGAAGTGATACGATCAGATAGGAACGGGGCACGTCAAATATACCACCTCAACCTGCTCAAGAAATGGAATGAGGTGGAATCAGTGTTGTTGGCAACGGTGATCGGGGGAGAGGATGATCTCGGGCCAGAGGCGAGCATTAAAGCACAATCGGTCGCGCTGGCCCCTGGTGGAGATCACCTCTCACCGTTCCAACTCACTGATTTATCAAAATTGCAGGCGGAGTTCGCTGACGTGTTCTCGCCCCTACCGGGACGTACCGACTTGATTCGGCACCATATCGAGACCGAGCCGGGCGTGGTGGTTCGCAGCCGGCCGTATCGTTTGCCTGAACACAAGAAAAAGGTAGTTCAGGAAGAATTAGGGGCAATGCTCGACATGGGAGTTATCGAGGAGTCCAACAGTGACTGGGCGAGCCCGATAGTTTTGGTCCCCAAAACCGACGGCTCGGTCAGGTTCTGTGTGGACTACCGCAAGGTGAACGCTGTGTCGAAATTCGACGCGTATCCAATGCCGCGGGTTGACGAGTTGCTTGATCGGTTGGGCACGGCTCGATTTTATTCGACACTGGACTTAACAAAGGGCTATTGGCAGATCCCCTTGTCTCCATTGTCCAAAGAAAAGACAGCTTTCACCACGCCGTTTGGATTACACCAATTTGTCACGCTTCCTTTCGGCTTGTTCGGGGCGCCCGCGACCTTCCAGCGACTCATGGATAGGATTTTGCGTCCCCATGCCGCATATGCTGCTGCGTATTTGGATGACATAGTGATTTATAGTCACGATTGGCAGCGGCATATGCAGCATGTGAGGGCGGTCCTGAGGTCGCTGAGGGGAGCGGGGCTCACGGCCAACCCAAAGAAGTGTGCGATTGGGCGGGTGGAAGTAAGGTATCTGGGCTTCCACTTGGGTCATGGACAGGTGCGTCCCCAAATTGATAAGACTGCCGCAATTGCAACCTGTCCGAGGCCCAAGACCAAAAAGGAGGTAAGACAGTTCTTGGGGCTGGCGGGATATTACAGACGGTTTATACCAAATTATTCGGACCTCACCAGCCCTTTGACTGATTTTACTAGAAAGGGGCTACCAGATACGGTCCAGTGGACGGAGCCGTGTCAACAGGCTTTTACCCGAGTTAAGGCTGCTCTATGTGGCGGGCCGCTTTTACACTCCCCTGACTTTTCTCTCCCTTTCTTGTTGCAGACTGACGCGTCGGACAGGGGGCTGGGCGCAGTCCTGGCCCAGGAGGTGGAGGGGGGAGAGCGGCCGGTGCTGTACATTAGCCGTAAGCTCTCCAAGAGGGAAGCTAAGTACAGCACCATAGAGAAGGAGTGTCTGGCCATCAGGTGGGCCGTTCTCACCCTCCGCTACTATAGCTACTATATAGTTCTCACCCTCCGGCCTGAGTCGGGCGGTGGGGGTATGTGGCAAGGGGGGTGTGGTTCAGCGAGGTCTGCAGCGGGAGAGAGAGCCGCAGGACGAGCGGTAAGTGAGTGGGTTGGACGCAGATTAATAACACCTGTCTCTTGTTCCAGTAATGAGCGCGGAGAGGGGATAAAACGCCACCGGAACCAGAGAACAGGGAGAGAGAGAGTCGGACTGTTGATGCGACACACAGGAGACTGAGTTTGACCCGGAAGCCGGAAGTGCTGTGAACCGGAAGTGATTATTGTTCATGAGTTTGACTGAAGGCACACGCCTGAGTGTGTTATTTACTTTGATATAATAAAGAAAGCATCAACAGTCCAGCCGACCCCCGTGTCCTCTTCCTTCCTTCTATACGAACTTTGTTACAACTACACTTTGAAGCATTAGTTAAGCATTAGTAAATAGTTAATTCATCATTTATAAAGCATTAAAGCAGCACTTGGCAACTTTTGCTCTCGGGGTCCCCCTACAGTTGGGAAAAAATAATGTCCTCAACTACTGTCGTTAACTCTCTCATCCTACAACAGGGGATGCCATCGCGCGTGCATTTGTTGACATGACAGCCCTGATAGCCCTGAACTAGTAATGCGCGGGTCGTCTCATAACCCGCAGACCCCGTATGTCTATTTAATGGTCGCGGGTGCGGGGCGGGTTGTAAAAATATATACAGTGGTGCGGGGTGGGCCAAATAACTTCATAAAAGCGGGACCCGCGGGTTTGTGCAGCACTAACAGTTCCCCTGAACACTGCAAGAGGAGTTCATGTTCTTCTGCCTTCGCGTGTGAAATGTCTTCATCCCAGGTACAGTCAGTGGCATATATTTCAGCATGTCATATGAATATAATTTCATGGGTTTTATTTTTTTCAAACGCCAAATAATCACGATGCTCATGTTTACAAGCCAGCATCATTATAGTAGTCTATTGGTTACCGTTTTACAGAATCTATATGATACTTCAGTTCAGTGTTTGAGTGATAGCTCACCGTAACAAGCAGGACAGGTCGGGCACGCCTCCTTCAGCTCACGCTGACGAGCAAACGCTGGTCCAATGTTGATCCTCGTCCTGCCTTTAATCCCATCACTTTTTCGTTTCCTCTTATTGCTTTCCTCCAACAAAACCTTTTCTTTCTTATTTGTCTCTGCTGCTTTGGACATGACTATATTATCCGACTAACAAAGTTGGGCTCGCACGTCCGAATTTAAGGAAGTGTGGGTGTTGGTGGAAGTGACGTATGTGCCGTAAAGCAGTCGAATTTTGTAGTTCTTTTTGTTCTCGGGTTACTACCCGAAACCCGAAGTTTAAAAGTACGATTAAAAATTATACAGACCCCATCAAGCTATGGCAGACGTGTCATTCAACCTATTGTAAGTCGATGTATCATCACAAGAGTCTTGAAAATATATTATGAAGGTTGAAAAGTTACCTAGTGCTACTTTAATAGACATTAATAGGCAGTTTATAAATACAGATATAAATGCTTTGTTCTTGATTTATAAGCTTATATATAATGTGTTTCATAATTGTATTTTCCTACTTTATAAATGATCAATTTATCATTCCTAAATTAAGAATTACATTATTTACAGAAGAGTTATTTAGTTGTCATCAGTAGTTCATATGATCATTTAGAACGTGTAAGTAAAGGGTTAATAAAATATTTAAATGCACATTTATACATCGTATTATTTCGACATATAGTAATAGTTACTCGGTGTGTGAATAAATGCTTTATTAACATGTATTCCTACTGTAGTTCATGATTCATTCAGGTAGTTATAAAACATTTAGTAGTTGTCAGTTAACTATTTCTGTGAGCTCATCTAAAGTGAGGGCTATTTATGCCTCGTAAGGCTTTTTCAAAGGCTCAGTTCTCTTCTGAACAGAAAAAGGAAACAAACACAACACAGAGGAATAAAGCACATATAAATATTTATTTCAAAATGCAAAAATGGAGACTGTACAACTAGTAACTTAATATCAAATTTAAATTAAACCTCTTCAATGTCATAGAAAATATTATTCCTGTAGACCCCCAGAAACCATAACTGCAGTCAAACTAAGCCTCTGCAATCTGATATAAAAATACATTTATGTAAAGTGTAAACTTTGCTGAATAAAAATGTACCAGTGGATTACACTGGATTACAGAAGTGGCAAATACAACAAATACAATTACCGGTATTAATAAAATTAATAGAGTATTTTGCAGTATCATAACTGTACTGACTTTAAAACATTAAAGAACAGCAGTGCAGAAGAGAACAGAGCCTTTGAAAAAGCCTTACGAGGCATAAGTAGCCCTCACTTTAGATGAGCTCTACTAAATGTTTTATAACTACCTGAATGAATCATGAACTACAGTAGGAATACATGTTAATAAAGCATTTATTCACACACCGAGTAACTATTACTATATGTCTAAATAATACGATTGCCTAATCTTCACGGAACTTTATCGCGGGGGGGGGGGGGGGGGGGGGGGGGGGGGGAAGAGTTCCTGGTACAAAATGTTCCGGGTAATTTTGGTGGAAAAGGGGCTAATCATTCCCTTTATATAGGCTCCTAAGCCTTTCCTGTGTAATGGTTTGCCAGCTGATGTACCTTTGGATAATATCATTAAAAAGCTAACAACCATTAGTGTTTGTAATAAAAAATTATATGACAATTTTAATCCTTGCATAAATTTTTTTTTTTTTAAATCAACTAGCTGTTTCCAAAACTCGTTTGTTTAGCCTTAAGGCTGACGAACTACAGTGGTTAAAAATTATTTTAAACACTGTTCCTGAACATTAAAACCCAAACGTTTATTGGTGTGCTGAAGATTTTATGTAGAACAGCTTGTTTTATTTAGCTTTTATAAGATGTTCACCACTTCTTTAGAAAAAATAGCCATGGTTTTGTTATCGATTAGTACTTAGTTACTTAATTTGAGTTACTTTAGTTTTCCGAAAAGATATCACATTAAATGGCGGATAACATTTTTAGGGGACAGGTTATGTTGTCTTGGTTATGTCAAGTTGTCATGACAAAACCTGTCAGTGTCTATGATGTATTGGTTTATGTCAAGTTGTCATAACAAAGACAACTCCGAAATGTCATCATTGCATTAAAAATGACATAATTAAGCGAATGACACTTAATGACAGTTGTCATAAACATGCATAAAACTCCTTCATATTCATGACACGTGTCATGTCATGATTATGAAGGTGTCATGTTAGTCTTATGCACACCCCTTCAAGTAAAGTGTTACCTTTTTGGAAGGACTAGTCTCTATTTTAACCTAAAATATACAATAATTATTGCATAAATATAAAAAAAAAAATACCATCAAATCATCTCAAAATACAAAATTAAAAAGAAAAAATATTATTGAAGAAAAATAAATTGCATTGGTTTTACTGGGGTGGAGGAAGTTTAATTTTTAGGTGTCCGGTCACTTATGACCGGGAAGACAACCAATGCAACCCCTAAATGAAGAGCACCAGTTAAGAATATTTAGCAGTTTCGAAAGCAGAAGCCATCTTCAAGTCTCAAGAGTTTGTAGGCAGCGCTCCCTTTCTCACTGTCTCGTTGCCTCACCCTAATTGTCCCAACAGTTATACTGAAGTTAGACTTCAAGGTCTATCCACATCATTCTGATTGGCTCAGATAAAATGCAATGTAAGCAAGTTTCCACACATAGACAGATAGGAGCAAATATCGCCACCATGACCAGAATTACATCACAGCGACCTCAGGGGCCACCGAAAAGCATCTTCAAGTCTGGTGTCGCCTGCAAAAATGTCCATCTCCAACTTTAGGAGTGCACAGATCTGGTACAAACACAAAAACTTCAGAGAATACTGGTTTCCCCCTAGGTTAAGAACATCTTAACTAATTATAAACAAAACATTTCTCCAAAACATTCTGATACTAGACTATATGTGCTTTCTCGCAGTGAGAGGTACAGACGATAGTACAGACAATATTCATCTAGACTCTTTAGTGTTTCTGTTAAAGCAAATATAAAATAAATAAAATTAAAGAAAAATCCATATTTCATATCTGGAAGCCGGGCTAAGTGAGCAAACACTGCATCACACATCTCTAGGCCAAACCCTCAGTCACTCCTTAGACACCAAATACACACTTTAGAAAACAAGAAACAAAGCAAAATGTTTTTCTTTCACAACAAAAATAAAATCATTTACTTTTTTTGTTTACACTGTTTTTTTCCAGTCCTATGCAAAGCATGCTGGGGGTAATTTAGACCAGGGGTTTTCAAACCATTCCTGGAGCCTCCCCAGCACTGCACATTTTGGAAATCTCCCTTATTGGACACACCCAGCTCAGGTCATGGAGTACTAAACTAATCAGCTGATAAATTAATAAAGCTGTGTTAAATAAGACACTCGTCCAACATATGCAGCCCCCTAAGAAATGCATCTCAATAGATATGTTTACTTGCACTACTTTTCCAATCCGATTTCAGATTCTTAAAGGGTTAGGCTTCTGTATAGTAAAAGGTGTTGCATATGAGGGATGGGTGTCTTATTTAACACAGCTGTATTAACTCATCAGCTGATTAGTTTAGTACTCCATGACCTGAGCTGGGTGTGTCTAATAAGGGAGACATCCAAAACGTGCAGTGCTGCGGAGGCTCCAGGAATGGTTTGCAAACCCCTGATTCCCACTGACATGCATTATACAAGCAACGGTTGGAGTTAAAAATCTTAATTTGTGTTCTACTGAAGAAACAAACACACCTACCTTGGGTGCCCTGGGGTTAAGCAGACAAACATCAAATTTTCATATTTGGGTGAACTAACCCTTTAATTTGTTGCAGGACCCCTAAATTGATAAAACTGAGATGCTTTAACAGTCAGACCTGACTCACTTGTTTTGTCAGTATATTGCCCAAGGCTCAGGGAGAGAGTTGTTTGTCATGTTTCCTTGAATTTCTTGGCTGACCAGTTCTTTTTAAGGTATGAAGGAAGGATATTTAGAAAATCTGCATACAAGAATATATAAATAGGGTGTGCGTTTGAGAGAGACATTCAGATACACTGAGCAGACTTGTAAAATGGCTCTGACAGCAATTCTTTTTCTGTGCTTTGCAGCTTCACTTCCTTTCCCAGGACTGGGGGGACATGGACACTCAGGTGAGTTTTCTTTTATTAAGCATATTAAATACTATATATTAAAGTATTTAGGAGACTGAAATCTATTATTCATTACAAATTCCCAAAGTATTTGTTACACCAGCAGAATTTGTGCTGGTATTCTCAGAACTGCTTTGGTATTTCACTGTAGCAACCTTTCTCTGTTTGTTGCTCTCTTCTAAACAGAAAAACTGGCCCCAATGTTAGTTAAGGTGGATGTCACTAATAAATTTGCTAATAAGATGGTCTCCTACAACACCACTGTGCCAGAGGGAATGCCAATGTTTGGGGTCTTAAATAAACTACAGGACACCAACAGCTTCAAGTAAGGCCCACACTTTTATCAAATTATTGTGATTTAATGCATTTTACATGCAGCAGGCCTAATGTAAGTATAGTATAGAAAATCAAAATAATGACTGAATGAGGTTATGTGGAAATGGGGTTCTTTTACCACTGTGGAAGAAAAAAACAAGGAATCCATGTAAATCTATAATATACAACTTTATATGACTGAGATGCTCTTAGAATCAGACCTGACTCAAGGCTTGTCTTCTAAGTGTATTGTACATGGCTTAAGATAATAGTAACTTTTTAGTGCAAATAAAACATTTTGGTGCTAATTCTGCTACCTTTATTTCTATTAGTTTCACATACAGCATTAACAAAAGCTATGGCATATATCTGGAAAGTGTGAATGGAGTGGCTGGGTCTAATGAAAACCACACATACTGGGAGCTTCTGTCTAAGAAAGGAAACTCTATTACCCGGCTGAGCGTGGGTAAGTGTATGAGTTTAATTATAAAGCATGCACTTCTATGCCACAGTAAAATTAACTTTTACAAAATAACTCAATATTTTTTTTTTCTTTTCTTTTGCAGGAATTGGTTGCTACCAACCCAAGAGAAATGAGATTTTCCTTATGAATTTCACCACTTGGTGAAAAAAACAGATCATTTGTGGTTTCAAATGCGACCCCTCTACTGATTCTGTGTCAGTATATTAATCCCACATCTTGTACTAATCATCAAATGAATGAATAATCTGATATTTTCATTGTAACTATGGTATGATACACTAATAAATTTACTGAGCATTACTGGAATTGTTTCTGTGATCTTTCAATAATTGTCTCATTATTACCAGTCTCCAATTTCATAGATAACCAGATGCATATAGTCATTTTTATTTGAGTACATTAAAATAAAGATTCATTCTGTTGTTTCCAGGACTCATATGAACTTCATAGAAAATGATAATCAGATTCAGTGTCCTCTATCCTGTAGAAGCTGAGATAACAAAGAAAAACATTAATTTTGCAGCATTATTCGTATTACTGCAGTATTTGCTACTGTTTTAACTATAATAAAACTGTTTTTTTTATATATTGTTTTACTGTTCTAAAACTATATTTAAATGACTATGAAACTTAACTTACCACAGGGAGTGAAGCAGTCACAGTCGCAGTAGTTGCAGCGTGTAAACCAGCGCTTCCAGCCTGATTCTTTAGTCCTGCAGTTCTCAATGCGACTGCATTCGTGGTTCAGAGGAACCGCATAGCTCTTAGCATCAGGACAGGTGGACGAACACGTCCCATCAATGTCCTTCTCATTGATCTCAACCCGGCCACGGTGACACACTCCTAATGAGACATCCAGGAAAAGAATTTCATACACACGAAATTCACAGCTAATGAAATTCATTTTAATGTAAAATGGGTAACACTTTACAATAAGGTTCATTAGCTAACATAAGGTAACTAAATTAGTTAACATGAATTAATAATGAACTGCACATATAAAGCATTTATTTATCTTTGTTAATATTAATTTCAACATTTACCAATGTATTATTAAAATCTTGTTAACATTAGTTAATGCACTGTCAACAAACCATGAGCAGCTATATTTTTTATTAACTAACATTAACAAAGATTGAACAGAGGTGTTGTTCATAGGGAGTTCATGTTAACTAATGCATTAACTAATGTTAACTAATGCAACCTAATTGTAAAGTGTTACCATAAAAAAAAGTAACTGACCACAATCCGTTTTTCTCCATAACCCAGACTTTGACCTAAAGTAATGTTTTAACTATAAAATTTAGCCAACATGAACCAATTTAATAGATGTATAATATATACTTCACATGAAAAAAATATTACATAACAGTATATTTTATGTTATAGGTAATGACTATGCAGTCTAAGAAAAGTTTGTAAAAACAAGGCCCAAATAATGTGTTTGATTGAAAGTCTTTTTTAAAATTTGTTTACCCGCATTTTGAATTACGCTTTGCGATTTTGTTTTTAAGGAAATGTCTGTAAAGTTATAACACTCCACCGTTTTTAGAAATAGGATATATAATAGTTAGAATAATAGCTTATTCAACTTCTTTCCTACATTTAGACATGTGGGTAAATGCATTTGTGTCAGTACATGCATTGTTTTAGTTTGGTAGGGTCGCCGCTAGCTTAGCTTAGCATAATGAATGGAATCCTTTGTTGCCAGCTAGCATGTCCTGAGTAAAAATGATTCAAAAACAAAAACATATTTACTTCTTGTGGCCTATGTATTCACAACGAGTACAAATAGCGATGCAGATATTGACTTGGAACTACTGTACATTATGGGGAAGCACAGGCAAAGCACTGCTACTCGGGTGCAGAGATGTCACGCAACACATTGCGATAGCTCAACAGCCAGAGGACGCAAGGATGAGAGCCGTGATATCTTTGCGACATAGGATTTTATTCATTATGCTAAGCTAAGCTAGCGGCGACCCTGCCAAACTAAAACAATGCATGCATTGAGACAAAAATGCATTTGCCCACATATCTAAATGTAGGAAAGAAGTTAAGCCCCATTTCTAAAAACGGTGAAGTGTTCCTTTAACAGATATCACATGTCCTAGTAGAATATTTCAGTGTTTTCTTACAGTGTGTGGTCATTCAAACACCTTTCACAGTACCAGCACTGACTAATATAACATCATTACTTAGTGTTCAATCTCTCATAAACATATGAGATTTAAAGGGTTAGTTCACCCCAAAATGACAATTTTGTCATTAATTACTTTCCCTCATGCCGATCCAGACCGGTAAGACCTCTGTTCATCTTCGGAACACAATGATATTTTTAATGAAATCCGATGGTTTAGAAAAGCCTCCATTGGCAGCGCTGGCATTTCCTCTCTCAAGACCCATAAATGGTACTAAAGACGTTCTTTAAAAGTCCATCTTACTAGCCTAGATATCTAGACGAACCCTAGCGGCAGAAAATCTAATTTGCCGTGAGTGTAGTCTAGCGACTCTCAATAGACTTCTGAGCTGGAAATACCAAACTCTGGTCAGGCCAATCACATTGTGTAAAGGTTCACAGGCTTAACATAATGATGGCAGAACGGTGATGTTTCCGTGTGCTACTTGTAAACAAAGAAGCTGGCGAACAGCGGTCTTTCAAATCAGCTTTGGCCGCGACCCTGGAAGACCTGTTGTTTAGCTTTTCTTTGAGTAAAGAACAAAGAACGGCACTGAAATCATTCTTGAGAAGGGAAGATGTGTTCACAGTTTTGCCGACCGGATACGGCGAAAGTTTATTCTATCAACAAGCTCCTCTTCACGTTTCTCTGGTTGGTTGTAGCGCTATCCTATCCCGTGCAGGGGGAGTCTGAAAGACAACCGTTTATCCCGCCTCTACGATTGAGCCCTGTCTATGGTGAGTTCACAGACCCAACCTCTTGATGTGGTTCTGGCTTGTCAGGCTACCATCTCACTACAGTGGTTCTACAATAATTTTATGAAGCAAAGAGAATATTTCTTGTTTGCAAAAAAAAGAAAGAAAAAAACTTAAATAACAACTTATATAGTGATGGCGATTTCAAAACACTGCTTTTTGAAGCGTTATGAATCAGGGTATCGAATCAGCAGTTCGGTTTGCCAAAGTCACATGATTTCAGCAGATTGGCGGTTTGACACGCGATCCGAAACATGAATCGATACGCTGATTCATAACTCTCCAAGGCTCCGAAGCAGTGTTTTGAAATCGGTAATCAATGCATTATTCTATTTTTTTTGCAAACAAAAACTATTCTCGTTACTTCATAAAATTATTGAACAACCACTGGAGTGAGATGGACTTTTTAACGTCTTTAGTGCCTTTTATGGGTCTTGAGAGAGGAAATGCCAGTGATGCCAATGGAGGCCTTTCTGATCCATCGGATTTCAACAAAAACATCTTAATTTGTGTTCCGAAGATGAACAAAGGTCTTACGGGTCTGGAACGGCATGAGGGTGAGTAATTAATGACAATTAAAAATTTTGGGTGAACTAACCCCTTTAAGACAGAATAAGTCTGGTGTTCATAATCTGTGAAAATGTTCTGGGTAAATCTGTAATTTGTGTGGAGCGTTCAGCCAGATAAGGACTTACTGAGGCAGGACGGTTTGGGCGTCCATTTCCCGTTGGACTGGCAGGCTCGAGCAGGATCTCCAACCAACACAAATCCTGGCCTGCAGTCGTACCGCACCACAGAACCCACCCACCAATCACTCCCATACACCATCCCGTTAAAGTCCACATCAGGTTTTCCACAATTCACTAGGGCAAAAGTTTATTGGACAAAACTCAATGAAAAGTTCCAGTGTACACAGAACAAATCATCAGAATAAATCACAAAATATTCGGTGTTTGTGGAAATGCCTCAAAGTCAAAAATGCAGTGCATTTTATTAAAATGATGATCGTTGTACCTCTACAGAGGGATTTGTATCCCACCCAGCAGCAGTCTGAATCTCCACATTTGTCTCTTTTTAGCTCCCTGTGTCTCCCCTTACACCCTCCAAAACAAAGCGGGGCTGTCCCAGACCAGTAAGTATCTCCCAGGTCATCCTCCTGTTCTACCTCTAACAAGCCTGAAGGGACATGCAGTTTTCAGTGCTCAAATCCACACATTTTCAAAGTACAATATTTCTGACACGTCCAATTTGTAAGCCTAGTTAAGATATTTTGTTCATTCACAAATAAATCAAATGTTCCTCTTACCACTTCCTAAATCTTCCTCCACAGCTGTTTGTTGAGTAAATGCAGTTATAGGCACTTGTGTGAACACCCCATTTATGGATGCCACAAACAGCAGAAGAGCAGCTCCTAGTTTCATTGCGTTTTGATGGTGGTATTTCTTCTCTAATGCTGCAGTCTGTTCAGTTCTCCTCGTCTAAAAATCCTTCACTCATTCTCATCTCAGCAATCACGGTTTGTCATCTCATATCATGGTAGTTCTTATTAAAATATCTGTATTGACAGATCCATAAAAACATTTACATTAAAGTTATTCTTTACAGGCTATTTTCAAGAACCTATTTCCCTACAGAGAGACAGAGCAAGACAGATGGAAAGAAAGGGGAAGTGTTGCATCTTAGCTTACACTAAGCTCCTAACGCAAACTAATCTTTTAAACTCTGCTAACATACCAGTGATTATCACCAGAGCAGAAAAAGATTATAGAGAATGGGAAAGCCACGGGAAGGCTGATTTGCAGTTTAGCTTAACTTTCAGGTGTGCTGATTGTAAATGTCATGTTTTGAACATTTTAGCAATGCTTTTAATCTTGTCCAATGTGCCGATGGCCTAGATCTATGAAAAGTGCTCAAACTCTGACCTCTGACTGCTGGAGTAATGTATAAACTTCTGCATAACCCAGCACAACCCACCTGCTGACTCCTGTCTTGAGAGATTCAAACAAATAGGAATTACAAGTACTGTACTTACAGTCACACAAAGGATCACCTAAGAACAAAGTGGTACCTGAATATGAACTGAACATAATAGGAATACACACACTTGACATTTTGGGGTTTGGGACATATTTTGATTCTTTGAATTAAGTCTCTTGCTTGATCAAAACAGTAAAAACAAAAATTGTATTACAATTTAAAACAATTATATTCTATAAATATATTATAAAATGTAATTTAATCCTGTGATAGCAAATCTAAATTTTTAGCAGTCTTCAGTGTCCCACAATCCTTCAGCAATCATTCTAATATTGGTGCTCAAGAAACATTTATCATACAATGTTAAAAACAGTTGTGCTGCTTAATATTTTTGTGGTAAGGTTAATACAGAACGATCAGAATTGGTTGATGAAAGTCAACTATGCATACTAACAAGTAACCAACCCTAAACCAAACCGTAACACCTGTATGACTAACTTCATTATACAAATTTTTTGCTTTATGTTGTTCTTTTTCTTATTGGCAAATGTTCAAGGAATTTTCTGAATGGCTCACCTCATGAACATTTGTTGTGGTTCTTGATCCAGTAAAGGCAGCGGGTAGATTAATAGCAGTCAGTGAAGTCATATCGATATGCTGCTCACTGCTCTGTGTAAATGTTCAATGTAACAGCATTTATTTGAGAAAAAAAAACACATTTTGTTTGTCTTTACTGAGACTTTTAATCAATTTAATGGCTCCTTGATGACAAAAAAGTATTAATTTATTTTTGTAAAAACTTGAAACCTAAGATAAAGCAAATGTAAATGTTTAAATTGGAGAAAAACAAACCAAATAGGACAAAAATATGCACTGTAATAACTGCCATTGTTTATTTCAAATAAAATTAAGTCATTTAGTATAGTTTGCCTTCTGAATTAGATTATTAGGACTCAAATCCTAATGCAAATAAAATAACTATGAAATTTTAAAATGTATTTATTCATTTTAAAACTACTTTTACTTTGATAGAAAGGCATCAGGAATAGGTAGCTTCCATCAGAACTGGCCTTTCTGCAGATCCTCTCCATATAAAGTTGAAAAATAAATTAAACAGGGGTGATGGTCAGTTTGAAGTTCAGAAGCACTTTCAATTTAACTTCAAAACAGAAGCAATTTGCCACATTGTATAAAACTATACACTGTAATGATTTCTCCATGGAGAGCTGTCCTTCTCCCTTCACATTAACACTGAACCTGAAGAGTCAAAGAAAGCTGATTAAATTGCTCAGTAGGATTAAACATTTCCGTTCTCCTTTATCCTCTTCTCTCTCGCTTACTCACACACCCATAAAGTCAAATGTAAAAGGATAGTTCAGCCAAAAAAATGTGTCATTTAATCACTCAAATGTTTTTTTAACCCTGTAATTTCCTTCTTCTGTGAAACGCAGTAAGATGTGTGTTTGTGTGTGGATTTTTATTTTACAAGGAAGGTAATTTACACTTCCAAACTCCAAAAAGGGAACATGGCACTTGTAATGTACAAGTTGCATAGACTGCTTTTAATATAATTTCATGATGCTTTTTTTGCCTTTTGGAGCGTAGCAGTATAAATTACTATTAATCTTCACTGAACTGAACAATGCAGTCCAAACACTCTACATGACATCTTATTTTGTGTTTCATGGCAGACAAAATAATATAGCGTCAGAATGAGATGAGGGTCAGTAAATAATCACAAAAATCGTCCTTTTGGAGTGAACCAACTCTTTAAGCAATCCCCAGAGCTAACTTGTGATTTAGCTTAATCTTTTCTGTTCAGTGCAGTGTTCAAGGTGTTTTATGATGACAGCATCCTCAAACACACTATAGTCCAGCTTTGGTCCCCTGTTAGTCTCATGGTACAGAGTTAATGGGAATGTCCTAATGTCCCTATTTATTGTCTGACACAGCAGTCTTAGGGAGGTCCAGTAATCCGAAGTGCTGTTAAACCACCTCCATGCCCAGCTGCTGGGCAGTGTCCTGTAGCTGACACATCACTGACCCCTCTCTCGTAGAGTCTGTTTCTGAGGAGGGGCCGGCCATCAACACCAAGAACACACTTTCAGCATTTTCTTGAGTCCTACAGACCTCGGCTCCATCCTTTCTTATTCCTGCCTCTGTATTTCCCCCCATGGTGCCGAGGGGTGCAGTCTCCTCTGGTTCTTCCCCGGATTGGACGTTCTGCTGGCTGGACTCACTGCTGTCCCCTTCCCCCTGCCGTTCCCGCATCAGCTGTTCTGTTAGCTCCACGCTCTCATAGCGGATCAGTTGCAGACGCATGAATCCATCTTCATGCTCTTTATACCTGAAACGAGTGATTGGCAAAGTGCAAAAAACCATAGTCAGGTTAGACAGGTAAGGTTTATTGATCACTATAAACAAATCAAAAAGTATTAATTTCATGTTCTAATTGAGTAGCGTCCATGGGATCTACTGTTTGTTACACTAATTACAATTTTGGGATCAGTATGTTTTTTTTTTTTAAAGATCTTTTTTTAAAGTGACTTTAAACTTTAAAACTTTAAACTTTTCTATTATATTATATTATATTACAAATAAATGCTTTGCTTATGAACTTTCAATTCAAATCAAAGCATTCTGGACTTTTTTTTTTTTAAATCATAGGCTGCATCCAAAATTGCATACTTCCCTGCTATGTAGATGAAAAAAAACGGTGGCAGAAGCTGTGTCAAAATTCAGAATTCATAAGTGTAGGCAAAAAGCCCCCAGATGACCTACAACGTCTGGCGAGATTCTGAAGTGTGCATATGCCATACACTTTTTGCTATCCCATGAGGCCACAAGAGAGATATTTTGAATGACAATGAAGTGACTCAACTGAAGTCGGTAGGCCACATGACAGTGACAACATATCTGGATTACATTCACACTACACAAAGTTATAAAGAACATACTTTTTTAACAGTCTCAATGTAATTACTTATTCAAAATAAGTACCTACTCAAGAGAGTATGTGATTTTGGATGCAGCCATGGTTTCCACAAAAATGTTAAGCAGAACAACTCATATGCATCATATGCATATAAGTTTCCTAATCAGAATATCAGAATGATTTCTGAAGAATCATGTGACACTGAAGACTGGAGTAATGCTGCTGAAAATGCAGCTTTTCCATCAAAAGAAAAATTACATTTAAATTTATGAAAATAGATTAAAGTAATTTTAAACTGCAATAATATTTCACAGTTTTTGACTATATTTTTGAACACAAATCTTCTTTCAGAAACAAAACCGAGATACCACATTTGGTAACATTATAGAGGTTGAGAAAAAAAGTAATGAAAACTAAATAGTTGGTTTTTGGCCAAAGGGAAGAAGGAAGTGTTCAAACCTGAATCTCGGGTGACCTGAAGGCCACTTGAACTGATGTTTCTTGCGTAAGTGGGCTGTGAGGTTGTTCCCCCGGGTGAAGCACTGCTCACACACGTGACACTTATAGCGAGGAGTGTAATCTCCCTAAATACAAAGCAGCACATTAACATGTTTAGCTACTCCGGAGCAATGAGCTGAATATGAATTACAGTACAGTTGAAATTAAGTAGAGTTGAATTCAATTTTTCTTTTTGATGTGGGGTTAGTTTGACTTTGTTTGCTCACACTGTTTATTTGTATCATCAAATTGTGTTTTTGGCTGTATGAGTGAAGTTAAGTAACATCCATTATTCATCAATTATTTCCAGACTAGATGGATAATTTTTATAGATCAAATCATATTAGAGTTATTCCTACTTACAATTCTTAATTAAATTACAAGCCCAAAAAAAGAAGAAGAAATTTTCCATTTCAAAAAACTAAATCAAATCAATCTCATGGTAAAACCACATTACATAACACTACTAATCTTCCATTGCAATCTTACATATGTACTAATCTTATATAATACATGTTACTTCTACACTCTACAGTAATTCATGTACTAACTAGTTAAAAGTCAATTATGCATAATTGCAAGAAACTAACCCTAAACCAAATCCCAACCATGAAACTTTTTTGAGTAAGTACAATGTAAATACGTCACAATCTCTATTGCTACATGTTGTTGCAAACAATTATGACTAACTTTATTCTAAGAATTGTTTTGCTTTATGATGTTCTTTTTCTTATTGGCAAATGTTCCTGGAATTTTCTGAATGGCTCACCTCATGAACTCGTTTGTAGTGGTTCTTGATTGAGTAAAGGGAGCGGGTAGAGTAATCGCAGTCAGTGAAGTCACACCGATATGCTGGCTCACTGCTGTGTGTGTCTAAATGCTTCCGCAAGTCTATCAGGTTTTTGCAGCTGGAACCACATGAACACAAACAGACAGGCCATGTCTTACATGGCAGAATAATATAAAAATGATGACTCATTGTTATTGCAAATGAATCAGCCTCACCTGTACTCGCAGTAATCACAGCTGTAAGGCTTCTCATTGGAATGACGAAACTTGATGTGGTTTCTCAGCGAGGATGGCGATGGACAAGTCATATCGCACAATGGACATTTATAATGGTTGACTTTGAACAGAAGAAAGAAGAACATCATTAGAACAAGCAAGTCACACCGTACTAGGCAATAAAGGCCTGTAAGGTCTAATACTGCAGAACAAAGTACAACCATTATGAAAATTAACACTCAAAAAGACTCATACCATGGTTCCTCATGTGGTCTCTCAGCAGTCGCTCAGTGGCGAAACGTTTAGAGCAGTGAGAACACTGAAATCTTTGACCTACAAACAAATAAACACAAATACATGGGTGCAATTGCCCATACTAGATTTTCATGTCTTCTATTATGTTTTATGAACAAAAATTAATTGATACAGAAGGTTTAAAGATTTTCTTATTATTGCTGCTGCAGCATGTGTACCAACTGAAATACAACTACTCACCTTCTATAGAAGTCTGCCGTCGAATGTGGTCGAAGAACTTTGTATTGTTGGCGAACATTCCTCCACAGGTCGGACATGCCACCAGCTTTTCCTGTGTGTGACTACGCATGTGCTCTCGCAACTTAAACCTGCCTTTGAAAGAGGCCTCACAATCTAGAAATCAAAATAAAAAGTTTATGTTTTCTCAAAACTGTGCTGAACTGTAAAAGTTGTTGTGAGAAGGGAAACCTCTCAGGAACATTTCTACACTCAGTAACATTCAACTAAGATGCTTATAATATTTTCTACCATTGGTCCACTTTCAAATATAGTAGAAATATTGTCCAAAAAACATTTTGTAGCATCAACACAACAGTGGGCTACTGAAATATGATAATTGGTCTTTATCTCACAACTGACTTGGTGCATCAACTTGACACTGTGAATCTTAACCTGGGGCCCAAGATCCACTAGGGGGCATCAGCAAACTTAAAATGATTTAAATAAGAAAAAATAAATACAAATTAAATAAGGTTTAAGTCAGCATGAAACTGAGATTGGGATAGTCTTTTCTTTCCTACTGTGACATATATTTGAGTGAAACAGCAAAAAGTTATTTTGATCAAATATTATGAGGAAATAATTTTGAAAAAAATTATGATCTGCATGGATAAATAATTTATCATAAATAATGCATTATTCCATTAACAAATAATTGTCCGTTTTAGTTTCATGGTGTCTTTAAAAAAAAAAAAAATCAAGATATTTTAATTGGCCCCCTCAACAACCTTATTTTTTATTTTTATTTTTAGAAGAATAAAGTTGACTGGATATATAAGGTAGCCCGGGGGGGGGGAATGCTGTTTCATGCATACTGAGCTTTTTACACTGTTAAAGACTTGGATTCCCATCCTAAACATAGACAAAGTTTCAAAAACTAATATTGGAAGTTTGATGGAGTATTTCTGTGTTAAAAATACTCCTTCCGGTTTCTCACAAGTTTCGGAGAGTTTTTTCGAGTATGGCTCGACTTCACGTCGATAGAGCGGAAGGTCCTTGTATGGGCCATACGGGCTCTTCTCCCGGTAGGGTGCGCACGCGCGACTAGAGCGAAAGGGCAAATGCACGACCCATCAACAATGCTCTCAGCTGAGAGATCCACTCGTCCGTGAACACTTATGTCGTTATAGTCCGCGCCACGCTCCACTTTATTCCTATGGGTGACATCAAGCGACTTCAACGCTTCAGCACAGCATTCCGGGAAGGCAGCGCTGCATTTGAACCGATTTGAACGCAGAAATGACGGGAAGCTTAACAACATCGCGGATCTCCCCGGACACTGCTGTCACAGGACTTCACCAAATCATACCAAAGAAGAGTGTTTTTGACGGAGCGGTCCCAGCGATAAAGGTTCGGTCCTGCTTTGGAAGCAGCCGGTGAGTAAAACTGCTTCAAATGTCTGTGCTGTTGGCTATCGTCGCGTGAGTAAACATCAGTAAACGACACGAACGCGTGCTTCGTCATTCAAATGCGCTAACGGTTACTCCATTGTTGTTCTATGTATAACGTTACACTAGTCTGACGTGCAAAACCGTTTTGCTTGCTACTGCTAAGGTGTAGTCGCATACAATAGTCCATAAACCGAATCATGTCCTCATAAACTGCGAGTAAACAAGCACAAATGTTGACAGGCCACTAAATACAGTAAATACCACAGAGACGGACGTTCTGCTTTTGCTGTTTCTCCTGTTCAATTTATTTTGGATCATATATGTATTAGCTGAGATCGATAGCCATGGGTTTCTCCACGCTTGAGGACGTCACCGCTTTGGGTGTGCTTGTCATTCTTTAGCTCCGCCCACACGATACGCCTCCAGGCGCTCGGTTTTTTCCGGAAAGACTCGGTACAGCCTATATTTCTTTTATAAATATGATAAAACTAAAGACTTTTCGGAGATATGAAGGATGCAATACTACTCTATAGGTACTCAAGATTGACATGAGATTGACTGAAACTGAGTGTTTCACCCTCCTTTAAAGACGGTGTTTCCTTCTGGAGCATCAGTGAATGTTTGAACCTTTTTAAATAGTTGTGTTTGAGTCCCTCAATTGTCCTCAGTGTAAAAAGATGGATCGCAAAATCATACAAATCACTGCTGAAGAGGGTTTAAATTTGCAAAAGATGCTGGGAAACTGAAGAATTTGCAGGACCTGGAGGGTTTTTCTGAAGAAAGTTGGGCAGATCAACTGCTCAGGACAAACAAGAGACTCAAAAACAACCATTACAAAAAACAAAAAAAAACAGCCGTGGATCATCCAGAGAATGACACACAGTATTAAGAATAAATGGTTCATAAACGTTTGAACTAGGTTATTTTAATAAATTCAGCTATATTTTAGTCTTGTGCAACATATGTACAAATGTTTTTTTTATGTAAAATACCTTATTCAGGACAGTAGTAAATAAAATACAACATGCATTTTGTAAGATCTCTCTTATATAGTTAAAAGTATTCACATTTTCACAGATTTTGCAAGCGGATCACATACTTTTTCTTTCAACTGTATATGCACACATTTTGCAGTTACACTAAGCTCAAACATATTTTATCAAGTAGAATAATAGAGTAAAAATATTTTTAGAAATCATTATCGTTAATCATTATTTAGTAAATCACAAATAACTGGAATAATTATTGAGCCTTCAAATATTGCTGTGGACAATGGGGAGGCCGAAAAGGTTTAGAACCACTAACTTACATGTGTTTCACATAAAATTGTCATCATTTACTCACCCTCAAATTGTGAATTTAATTCTTCTATTGAACACAAAGAAGATATTTTGAAGAATGTTGGTAACCAAACAGTTGATGGGCCCCATTGAAAATGGAAATATGGAGAAAAAAAAAACTATGGAAGTCAACGGGTCCATACATTCTTCTTTTGTGTTCAGTAGAAAAAAGACATTTATACAGGTTCAGAACAGCTTGAGGGTGAGTAAATGATGACAGAATTTAAACATTTGAGGTGAACTGCCCCGTTTATACATATACTATAAAAAATAATAATAATTTCTTACCTTTCCAGCCGCAGAATAAAACATTCTCTTCATTAGCCTCGAGACAGTGTGCATGCATCTCTACATGTCTGTAGAACCACTCTGGATTATCCATAGACATCTAAATACAAACATACTTATCAGCTGATTACTTGACATGATTTATCTAGATACATGCAATGTATCACCTACTAGAAGAATATGTTGAATTGCCTTCGTACCTCACAATGCTCCCAAAGACAGAGGAAGTTCTCTTGGACCTCAGGCACAATGTTGCGGTTGTGCAGGCCGACTGAGCAGGCACCCATGTCACTGTGGCCCTTGAGTATAGCAAGTCCCCACTGCTTCAACTTGGCATGGTAGCAATGGAAGAAAATGTGTCTGAGAAGCTCTGCATCTCCTTCCACTGAGCAGAAACCACAGTCTCGCCATAGACAGTTATGCTCCTCATCTGTAAAGCATACAGGCAAACTAAGGCCTAATTGTGAACCAGGGTCTCTGACTGCCGGAAACCCGGAAAATAAGTAGCTTGCTATAGCTTAACACTCAGAAACAATCCACTGCTGATGTAACATTGATACAGACAAATGAACAGTGCATAAATGTGCACCAGTGAATGTTGGTGAAAGAGATGAAGAAATTACATGTGTTCCTGGCCCATTCTCAGCACTAAAGTTCTCCTCGGAACACCTTAAACCAGATTTGATTTTGTATACTTGACCTGATATTATATATATAGTCCCTGACAAAAGTCTTGTCGCTTATCTATTTTCTAGAAATACCTGATATTAACCTGACTTTTAATTAATTCATTGGTATTAGAAATAGCTCATATGAAAAGCTAAAACCCTCCCAAATGATGTTTAATGCACTGAAATAAATAATGTTCACAGAAAAAATATTTATCATTTAATCAAGACGGAAAGGTCAAATTTTGACAAGACAAAAGTTGTCGCCTATACAGAAATTGAACAAATTTACAGCAAATACAAAAATATGTCAGCAAATTAAGTTGTGGTGCTGTGAGATCCAAATGTAATATCTTGTATGACTTCCATGAGCTTGAAGGACTGCATCCATGCGGTTTGGCAAGGATTCATACAATTTATTGATGAAGTCATCAGGAATAGCTAAGAAAGCAGTCTTGCATGCCTCCCAGAGTTCATCAATATTCTTTGGTTTCGTCTTCCATGCGTCCTCTTTCATCCTACCCCACATATGGTCAATGATGTTCATGTCTGGTGACTGGGCTGGCCAATCCTGGAGCATCTTGATCTTCTTCGCCTTGAGGAACTTTGATGTGGAGATGGAAGCATGCGATGGAGCACCGTCCTGCTGCAGAATTTGGCCTCTTTTATGGTTGGGAATATAAGAGATAGCTAAGATTTCTTGGTATTTTAGACTATTGATGTTGCCTTCCACCCTGCAGATCTCTCGCACACCCCCATACTGGATGTAACCCCAGACCATGATTTTTCCGCCACCAAACGTCACTGTTTTCTGGGTGAATCTCGGACCCATTCTGGCTCCAGTAGGTCTCCTGCAATATTTGCGGCGACTGTGGTGTAATTCAACAGAAGATTCATCTCAAAATACACCTTCTGCCACTTTTCCAGCGTCCATCCTTTTAGCAGGCTGTGGGCCTTGGCAAATGCCACACGGTTTTTCAATTGTCTTTTGTTTAGTGCTGGCTTCTGGGCACTGATTTCGACCATGGAGGCCATTTCGAGACAGAATCCGACAAACTGTTCTGGTTGACACAGGGACTTCAGGTGACCAGGTCTCGTGGAGCTCTGCTGCAGTGGAAAATGGGCTGGCCTTGGATTTTCGAGCCAACAAACGGTCCTCTCGAGCAGTTGTCTTGCGGGGTCTGCCTGACCTGGGCTTGTCAAAAACGTCTCCAGTCTCTTCAAATCTTTTTTTTATCCTCTGTACTTGACGCTGAGACACATTGAAGGCGTCTGCCACATCAGCAGTGGATCTGGTCTTCAGCCTCTTGATAATCAAAACTTTAGTCTCAGGGAGAATATTAGGCATGTTTGCAGAGGTCTAGTTGCAGTTGATGTGAAGGTCTAGTGTACTGGGGTTCTTTTTATACACACTTGAGACCTAATTGATCCATTATTAGTCACAGGTGAAGCTCACATGACAAGGTGACAACACTTATGTCTTTGCAAAAATTTACACATTATCACAAAAGCTGGTGGGATTAAAATGAGCCATTTCTTGTAAAAAAATCTTGATTAGAAATATATTTCAGCGGCACTTTAGGTCAATTTGTACACAAGCGACAAGACTTTTGTCAGGGACTGTGTGTATATATATATATATATATATATATATATATATATATATATATTCTGTCTATGTCCTGTCTATTTTGCAATGTATGGTGTGCTCTCACTTGTAACTGAAACTTTACACCTAATTTTTACACTAAGATTTATCATTAATTGCAACAAGAGGCAAAGCAGTTTTTATTTTATTTTACATATACTATTTATATACTGCTTTTATTTTTATTTTTTATTTTAATTAAGTTTAATTTGTAGCTCTTTTTTTGTATTGTAAGTTTTAATTTTAATTGTTTTATTTTAAATATTTCTAAATAGTATTAACAGTTTATTATTATAGTTAATATTTTTAGTACTGACAATCTTACACATATTTCAGTAAGTTGCCAAAGCAACATTTTACATTTTTGATGAGTTTTTCTTCCATTTAACATGTAAAAAAATTTTTTAGGTATTGACAACAATACCGAGGCTGATATCTGTATGAGATTCCATCTTTCCGTGGAACACAAAAGAAGATATATTGAAGAATGTCCGGTTTGTTTGTTTTTTCCATGTAATGACAATGAACTGGTGACAATGATGTCAAGGCTCAAAAAGTGCAAAAAATAAAGTAAATAATTAAAAACATTAAACAAATAAATACAATTATCTTTAAAACTGGTTATAACATTGTCTGTTACATATTTTACAAAAATTTGATTGGTATAATTTAAACTCTAAAATTAAGACTGAATACCCTAAACGTTGTAGTCAGTGGTCAGATTAGTACTTAAGAAGATAGTGGCTATGATTATGAAACTGGGCTGGACGCAGGTGTTGGACGCACCTGGTAAGTCTGCCTCACTGTCCACTGTAGCTTTATAATGTTTCTCCACGTGCTGGCAGAAGTCCTGCATCCTGTCAAACGTCTCCTGACACGAGCCCCACTCACAAGCCAACTCCAGCAGCAGCTCCTCTCTGCGTGGGGCCCGCTTACCCGACGGGGGCATCATGAAGCACTGAATGTAAAACACAATATGTGATCCTCCAGTCCTCTGAAACACAGTAAAGAGCCACACGTGAGATCGGTAACGTTATGTGTAACTTAAGTTAGTTATGCTCGAGCTACCGGTCCATAACTGTCAGCTTGTTTTTAAGGCAATAAAAAAAGCTTTTCCCATACATGTACTGCGCAAAAATGATTAACTCCAACATGTGTACACTTCTTAATTACCAAAATGCACTGCTAGTAGTTTAATAAAACCATGGAAAAAGTTGTTATCCTAGCATGAAACATAGCTGGTTAGCAAAACAAAAAGGGAAGTTAACATTCTGCCTCCATTTTGTTGACTAGTAGCCTTTATGTTTAGCTTGGGTTGAGAATAATTTAATGTGTTTTCATCCATGGGCATTATGTGAAACTGTGCATAAAGAGTTGTTAAAAGGATCGAGAAATAACTCACCTTTAGCAAATACTTCAAACATTTCCTCAATATTTTTCCCACGGAATAACCAAACCAATCAGATGTCAACTTTGCGGCGTCGCGTTCAAATCTCAGCCAATCAAATTGCAGCCTAGCAGTACATCACAATGATCATTCCCTCCGACATCTAAACCGTTTCAAGTGTTCCGCGTCGCACTTTATATTCAGTGGCAGTAATGTCTGTCTCTAACAACCCTAAAAAAGGAGTTGTACTCGCTGTATGGTGCCATTTTAATTAAACCCTGTTTTAGAATCATTGTACTATTCAAATAATCAATATGGAAGTCAAAAATCATCTTATTAGAAAGTAAGGCTGCTACTAAACATTTTTTTTACCATATGATATTTTAACAATTAGCTGTCATTTTACTTCAATAAAAAAATAAAAGGCAGTTATTTGATTTCGGAAACAATGTTGTCATTACAATACCCACACACACAGTATAAAAAGGTTTTTATACATGAAAATAAAAAGCTGCCGTTGTATTTTAGGAAAGGATCATCAAATTCAGAAGCTAAAAAACCAAAAGGCAAAACACAAGTTAGATGACTACAAATATGGATTAGGAGGACATTTTTGGGTTATGTTTGATACTGTGTTTGAATACTGTATGATAACGGTACAAATTAATATTTTCCTTCCCAGGAGCTAGTGTGATTCATTGTCACATGTTGTTTATTCAAATGAGTCAAAGGCATAATATTAGATCTGACACAGAAAAATATAAGTACATGTATCAAGTCATCTTTCAGAAATGTTCTCAAAAATTTCACCAACTGCCTAAAATATCCCTGAATGTAAGTGTTTCACATAATCTTTCAAAATAGAACCCTCTGCTTTTCAGGTCACCCTAAACTATTGCAAATCCTTATGCATGAGCAATCCTGTCCCAATGAAAATTAAGGGCATATGTGTAGACTGTCCCTTTACATGCAGATATATAGACAGAAGAGCTGAAATACACTGTATTGTAATTAGATTCCATCATTTATAAGTGACAGGCAGTAAAGTAATATTTCACAAAAAGTTGTTTTCCAAATGAAAAGCAGCAGGTTATAAAGTCTCTCAGGACCTCAAGTTTTCTAGACGTCGTAGAACAGACGCACAAGGTGATAACGGATTCCAAATGCTGCAGCACTTCCCAAGACCTAAGAAAGAAATATAGTAAGAATATTATTTAAAGATTCACACAGTCTTGGAAAACCTGAACACGTGTATGATTTCTAGATTTGGAAAATTAATATAAATTAATACGATTATGCATTGATTAATTCACAATGAATATACATTTTACTAGTTATGCCAATCTCAAAAATATACTATCAGTTATTCTAATTTGAATAATAACTATTTTAGTTACTTTTTTATTTTACAGAAATGTGGTTACAAATTAAAAGGAAGTCTATGTAAGACTGTGGCCAAAACTGGTACTGCAGTGTATCCCCTCTCCCCCTCCCCCGACTCGAGGTTGCCAAATTGGCTGCAGGATCCAGCAGGAACATTTGTAGCTGCAGCTGTGGTAACTAGAGCAGAATTGGCAACCCGGATGCCCAAACACTACTGACTTTGTGATTGGTCGATAGGTGGAGGGTGGCGCTTCAGGCCAAAACACAACATGTCAACATCAACATCAGTTGAGGGCTGCAACAACAACTTTTAAATGACAATATCCTGGCCAGACTACTGTTGTCAGTGATAGAAGTATTTAAAATTAACATGATTTCTTAATGTCTAGTGACATATCAGGTTCATTTTAAGATGAATTGAAATATATTTCTTACATACACTTCCTTTAAAATAAGTTTTTGAAAACAAATCTAGGGCTAGGGAGCCTTTAAATACCTGAATAACTTTGAACCACTGATGATAATGATTTATAAATGATTTCTCATACATTAGTGATGTTGTTACATATCATAACCTTCTTTACTCTTTCAAACCACTTTGAATTGAAATAACCATAATATGGCACATTACCTATGAACTCTACAGTGCATTTAAGAGATTTACCTGTATTAACAGCATGGTTGCAGTAAGGTTTCTCTCATGGGTAGGTCCCAGCACTTTTAGAACGAGGTTGATAAGGGTCATGTTGTTACACTCAATAAACTCATCATCTCCTTCCTGCCCTCTACGCACATCCAGAAGCCATAACATTTCTGCCACCTGCAGGATAAAAGAGGAAATCACATTCAAACATAATTTTATACAGGGAATACCACAAAGGACGTGCTCCTAGATTTTTGGTTGGCAAGCAACAACATTCCTCTAAAACAGAGTCCTAAACCCATTTATAATGATACATACTGAAAGTGGCATGTGTGATTTTACCTTTAGAATTAGTTGTCCTAATGGGCCTAGGTCCTTCTGTTTGAACTTGGAGTAGCTCATGCCAAGTTTTCCCGTGTCAGGCTGTAACCTGTAGTGAACATGTAAGACTTTGATTACAAATAACTCATGAGAATTGTATTAGGTCAACAACAAAAAAAAGAATAAAAAAAAGAATATTCCTTATAGTATGATTTTTTAAATGTTAGTGTAATAACCCACCTGGGCAGGCGATGTCTGGGGCAGGGAATAATGTGAAACAGCTGAGGCAGGGAGTAAATAAAGTTGATGACTTGGGGGATAAAGAAAAGCAGCATGGTCTTACTAAAGTGACCGAGTATTCCGACCACTGCGAACGTCATTCCAGCAAAGTAACAGAAAGTGTCTCCCACAAACACAGAGGAAGGGTACCTGAGAGGTATTCAAAGTTAGAGGTTTATTATTTACTCGAAAAACAGAACTAGTTGAGGTTAAGATTATTCTCACTATTGATTGTCAAATTTGATAACTTTTTCACAAACAGGGCTTATATCAAACCAGGATTAGGCCTTAGCTCAATTAGGCTGCTTTTATAAATGTGCCCCCCCAAAAAAACATTACTGGTGTAAATCTTGAGACAAAACAAAGGTACTGAGTCTGACATATTTTATTGTGCAAGTTGATTTCAGATAAAACAGACAGGCAGTTTAGTCAGAGATTGTTGCTCTGTTTTTTAAGTCCATAAAAATGCATCAGTCCATCAAATAATGTGCTCCACACAGCTCCGGGAGGTTAATAAATGCCTTTAGAAGTGAATTGATGCATTTGTGTAAGAAAAATATCCATATTTAAAATGTTATTAAGTAAAGTTTATGGAAAGAAAGTGTTGAAAGTGCCTCTGCAATTCAAAGGCTTACGTCCGTTTCACAAATACTCCACTTGCAGTAAGTATTGCAGTGTATATTTTTTTCGTACCCATGTTAACGGATTACTGCTTTCACACTTGCACACGGATGTGGTCTGACCATCCATTCCAGGAGCGGTGCGTCTGCAGCAGTGCTGCGATTGTTTCCACACCGAGGCTATTTTTTGCTGCGCTGGATGCGCTGAATTAAAGTGACTGAGCATTGCTCGCATTAAAATAAACATGTATTGACGTGAAAATCTAGTTATTTCACCACAGATGCATATTATTTGAATATCATTTACAATTCTACTCTGTTTCAAAGTCATCGCATGGCTTTTTGCCTTGGGTAAAGCAAGGAAAACAACAACATGCCAGGCATTTAGCTAAATAAGGAGGATAGCACTCATCCTTCCTTCTTTCTTGGAGATGGAAAAACAAAGTTCTTTATGACCTGCTGGATTTCTTATATAAAAAAAGATTTAAGATATAAAAATTGTGCAGCATAATGTTTGTGTTTTTAAATGCTTAAATGTTTTTCCACTTGTGTTGCGTGAGCAATGTAATATATAAATCTAAAGGCTATATAAGTAATTGGAATAAAGGAACTGAATAAAACGTTGCCATGTTTGCCTAACAACTTTTGTATTTGAAATAAAAATAATGAATAAATGCTGTGTTTGTGGTATACAGTTGCATCTAGAAGGCAATTACAACATTTTTCCACAGAAGGCGATCAACTAGAACTTTACTTGAAAAAGTTTTAAATATGGATATTTTTCTTATAAAAACGCATCGATTTGCTTCAGAAGGCCTTTTTTTAAAACACCAGACCTGTGTGGAGCATGTTATTTAAAGGACAGATGCATTTTTATGGACTTCACAGAGCAACAATCCCTGTCATTATAAAGCTTGGATTAGCCAGGACTTTTTTAATATAACTCTACTTTTATTTGTCTGAAAGAAGAATGTCATATACACCTAGGATGACTTCAGGGTGAGTAAATCATGAGCTAATTTTCATTTTTGGGTGAACTATCCTTTTAAACCAGTCCCGGAGGATAGAGTTCAGTATTTTAAAGGCCTGTCTTTAACTAAAGCATATTCAACAGGTAAAGATTTAAAAAGCAATAGTTTTTACATACCAGTTGTGGTAGAAAAGGGCTAATGTGGTGAAGAAAAAGGGAATCATGAAGTACAAAGAGAAAACATGGTCATCCCTGTAGTCTCCTGAAAGAGAAACGTTAATCAAAGATCAATTTACCAATATGTAGCTGCAGACTTATTTAAATAAACTCAAGCAATGTCAGTGTGGTTTTAACAAGAACTTAAATAATTTCTATATATAATGCTCAAAAGTTTGGAATAATTTAAAAAAGTTTATTCTTTTTAATAACTTTTATGCTCACCAAGGCTGCATTGATTTGGTCAGAAAATACAGCCAAATTGTGAAACATTATTACAATTTAAAAATCACAGTTTTCTTTTTTTAACATATTATACTACGTAATTTCTCAGTTTGATGGCAAAGCTGAATTTCCAGCAGTCATTACTCCAGTTTTTAAGTGTCACATGATCCTTCAGAAATCATTCTGATATGCTGATTTAGTGCAGCCTTTGTGAATATTAAAAAAAAATCCTAGTATTCCAAACTTTTGGCCAGTGGTGTGTATAAATGATGCATATTTTAAAATGGCTTAAAATGGATTTGAATCTGGGTGGAAAAACTGATAAAATATGTTGAAAATAGGCTATTCTCTCACCATTGAGCTCCAGTAAATTAAAGAGGATGATGGAGCCAGATATGAAGAGAGCTTGTCCAGACTCAATGCCATTGATACCGGCCAAGATGTTGATGGCATTTGTGCAGAACACAGCCAACATTCCCATATACACATAATACAGAATGCCTGAAACATATATACCAACTGCTTAGAATATCAACATATCCTACATATCAAACAAAAGGGCAATAAAATCAGCCTCTCTCTGTCAAGACACATAGAGCACCAAACATTTAAGCAGACTGTCAGACCGTCAAACTCACCCAAGTCCAGATGCATCCCCAGCAGGACGCGAAAAGGTTTGGGCACAACAATGACAGTGTTGCCGAAGTTAGTAAAGTAGACCATGAGGAGAGGCAGGGAGGCCATAGTGGGCAGCAGTAGCTTGTGTCTCCATCGTAGGTTCAGAACATCATCAGCAAAGCCCAGGAATATCATGCAGCAGATGGCTAACAACGCACCGATCAGTTGAACAAACTACACGGACATATCATTGATCAAGAGAAGACAAAAAAAACAAAAACAAAGTAAAGAAATATCAGTACAGGAAATGTTGGAATACTGTGGTGCACAAATGTCACAGTGATGGGACCACACAGTAATACCATAGTACTTCAATATATAACTTGCAACAGAATGATTGCCATATTATATTATTTTTTTATTTTTTTTATTTACTTTCATTTATATTACATTCATATTTGGCAACATTCTTCAGCAAGGTTGTATATGTCCACAAATGCATGATTTTACCCCTGTATCTATGGATGTGAAGTTTCTCAGGTCATTTGAGGCTACGGTGCAAATTATTTTGTGTTTTCAAATTATAGTTGTGTTGGTTGATATTTTTGTGGAATACATTATTTTTTTCCAGGAACCTTGATGAATAGAATGTACAAAAGAACAGAATTTATTTGAATTTTTTTAATATATATCACTATAAATGTATTTCCTGTCACTTTTGAATATTTTAATTGCTGCATAAAAATATAAAAATGCTGCATAAAACATTTTACTGACCCCAATCTTTTGAACAGTTTTAGTTCTTGAAATTAATTTGATTAGGGCTCATAAGCTCACCTCATTGTGAGGGAACCGTTGACACTTCTCTCCCATAAAGCACTGGAGGAAGGGGACAGGGATGAAGAGGAAGAGAATGATGAGGAAGACTGTGCCACTGATTACACCTTGCGATTCGGGTCTAGTTAATGAAGAAAGTAGCAAGTTAAATTCATGTTTCAAACATCAATGCAATGCATACTTTTGATGCACAATAATGTAAATAAAGAAAATCATCCACTTACACCTCTTTCTTTATAGTTTTATTTAGGTCCATGCCATAGAGTCTTGCAGCTATGAAATGTTCCTTAAAAGCAGGAATAAGCTTGACTGTTGCAATGCACCCCAGTGCAGACATACAACAGTTGATGATAAGAGGAAGAGTAGGAATTGGAGACATCTTCTCAATGGACTAACACGACATAAAATTGCAATACACTGTATTTACTGTATTATATACGCAGTTATATGTCGACAAATCTAGTTGAATCTAGTTAAGCCTTTGCTTCCTGTCAGCAACATTCAATACATTTATATAGTATATTCATAGTGAAGCTGTCATTGATTGAACATGTTTCGAAGTTGAAAAATAATTTAATTACATTTCAAATACACCACATTGCTATAGACACCACTGCACGAAAGCTTGTGCATAAATTATATTTGCTTATTTTCGAATCAACCGACCTGTTTTTATACAAAAGCACTGAATCAATGAATGGCAGGTCATTGACTTAACGTTGACAGCTGGATTTTCTTTAAGGTAAATTACAGGAAATCGAGAATAAGAACACCTGTCCAAATAACGACCGATTCAGGAGTTACTAGTTACTCGTCGGAACAATGTAAGTAGCTTTTGCGTCAAAACATGATAGCTCTATCAGTTTACAGTGTATGCTTGACTCTCTTCACAAACTCCACGTATACTTCCGTCAACATAATCCGTCCGCTGACGGGTTACATAAATACGACTCACTTATTATACACTTATAAACTGTTGGTAGGACAGCAAAAGTTTCGAAGCGCAATGTTGCTAAATATACGTAAGTCACCAGGTATGTTATTTATCAGAAATATATAAGTATATTTTTGTCATCTTGGTTTTAGTCGAACCTTTGCAGTTGTAACACAACCGGAAATAAAAAGAGAAAGATATTAAAAGTCCTATTTTCTGTTTAGTAACTAATAATTTATAAAAAATACCAACTACTACTACTACTACTACTAATAATAATAATAATAATAATAGTAGTAATAATAAGTCGTATTATTATTATTATTATTATTATTATTATTATTATTATTATTATTATTATTATTATTATTATTATTATTATTATTTTGCCTTTCTAGAAAATATATATTTACTGTATATTATTATAGCCATATATATATTTTAATAAAATATGCATTGTATATTTGGACAGTTTCTTATTTCTAAACAAACATACAAAACATTTAATTTTGAGGTGTGAGTAGCCTACCATATTATAAAGAAATGTCAGACAAGGCTTTGGAGCAGGGATGTCGCAGGTAATGCTCTCTCTATTATAAGAGCAGTATAACAACCGTTTCTGTGTAATTCTGAAATCAACTAAAGTGTATTCAGTTATCTTTATTATAGTAGTATTACATCATAGAAGAATCTTACAAGCAATTGATTTTGAGTATACATATCCAAACAAATAACACTTTTCAATTCTTGAAAATAAAAAAAGAAATGTATTAATGTAAAATTTGGCAAGAAATAGTAATAAAATAATTGTAAAGTCAACAAAAACACAATTTTTGGCTTATACAGAAGTTTGTCTTATCTGTCTAAAACACTAGCAGTCTCTAAACTTTACGCAATAAACACACTTGCAAACTACGTGGATAAACGTATCTTTATGGGATATAAATGTAAGTCCTCATAATTGTCAAGTCAGGCAAAGATGCTTCCCTTCTCTGTGCAAAATTTGTGGAGGAGATTGAAGGTTCTAACCTATCCTAACCTTACCTATCCCTGAACCTAATTATGCAAGCTCCACCCATTAGTTTGACTAGGTCAAGACGTCATTTGGCTCTGCAGTGGGCACCACTTGCATTTGAGGAGGAGCACAGGCAGGGAATGTGAGATAGTGCGCAATGCGCGTGCGCAGTTTCGGCAGCCTGAGAAGTGTGTGTGTGTCCCTTTAAATACGTGCGTGGTGTGGGTTTGTGTTGCTACACTATTTGACAGCTCGACTGTTCTGTTCCTGCGCATTACCATTACAGACTGTCCGACACCGACGGTGGGAGGGGGACACATTTTTTTTCTTGCTTTGCGTTGACAGCACTGGATATTATAAATGTGCGATGTTATGTAGCATGCGAAAGAATCTCGAAACGGAGGCCATGTACCGATCAACTCAGGTTTGATCGTGGGAGATGCTCGGGCATGAAGACTGGTGCTGGAATTACGAAGACATGATGTAGCCATTGAGCTGGTGTTCTGTAGCTAGTCAGTGTCCAAAGACGGCGTTTCTCATCTTTTCGGTAATAAACCCTTTCTTTTGATTTTCCTTTCAAATACTGGGAATACATTTGGCGTCGTATACGCGTGCAGCATTTTTGTTAATCGTAGACGCGTTTAGAGTCAGCTGAACTGACTGAACCCGAGTCAGATGCCCGAGAATGCTGTCTAGGTAGGCAGCTCACTACTAGGGCTTGAAACCGCTTTTCTAATGGTTTCCAGTGAGAGGACGTTAACATGCATGGTTTGATATGAACACCATTTCATTATACGCTGTATAAATAAGCACAATCTTAGATTAGCTGTCAGAAAGAAGGGAATGTAAATTAATCGCTTGATGGGTCATGATGAGCTAGTTCGACGTTGCAATGCAGCATTGACCCAGAACACAGCTGCTATCATCACTGCTGGACTGTCAGTAATGAGACAGAATCGGAGCGGGTTTGTGTGAGACTGTGCAACCGATCTGAGTTTTCTGGAAGAAGTTAGGCACTTCTCCGGTTTCAGGACAGGCATTGAATGTCACACTTTCACCGAAATGCTTAGTCAGTTTGCTTAACTGCTTAAACTTTTAAGCACAGGTGGTAATACTAACACGAGACATGCACTTGTAAATCTCTTTGATAAGAGCATGGCTTGTAACCCTTAGTAACGATAGTTTACCAAATTGTGTTAGTAACTACAGTACATTGTGCAATAAAAAGGGGGTTCAAACAGCATCACTGTCAAATGTGTTATGTATGTGTGTGTGTATATACATTTATATTATTCTTCTGGTTTGTTGGCTAGGAAAACATTGGCTAAGAATTTATATGTAACCAGAAAAGAAACAATAGGCTAGTTGATTTTCCCATCTTTTATTAAAGGAACAGTTCACCCCAAAATTGTGTCATCATTAATTCACCTTCATGATATTCCAAACACATATGACTTTCTTTTTTTTCTGTGGAACACAAAGGGAGAATGTTCGCATAGAACACTTTTAAAAATAAATTTTTCCATTGTTTTTCTATGTATGATGACAATGTGGTCATGTCATGTGCGTCTACACAGCATTCTAAAATCACAGTAAAAAAAAAAAAATTCTATATACCTTGTGTTTTTTTCATTCCACATCTATGCTTTTCACAGTTTTAAATGCAAAAAACACATTCTGTTTGAATGCCCCCTTACAGACTTGGAAGAACAGACTTGGAGTAAATTACAGATTTTTTCATGTTTGACAAATATTATAATTTTTGAGTGAACTGTCCTTTTAAGATGAAAGTGTTTCCTATGAGATGTTGGTAACATGTCTTGTCGTTGCTGCTTTGCTGTTTATCCCTGCATCTGGTCTTTTCCCAGTCTACTAACGCTCTGTCTCTCTCTACCCTTTCCCCAGAGTTCCAACCTTCGTGAGTCAAGATTTTCAACCCTTGGTAAAAATGAGACTTAAGTGATCAGTGATTTGGGAGATGACGACTTTCCAGGACGTGAGCTGGCTGGTTCAGGTGGCGCTCTTCTGCGCCTCACTGCTGGTTGTACTAGCCTGGCTTGTTCAGTTCTTACTGCCATTGCTTCGCCCTAGGTGGTGTGCCAGGGTCCAGGGCAAGAGAGATACCTCATGGAAGTTGCCCTTGAGTCTCACCCACCAGACACTGACGGGTGGTGTGTGGGGTTCACTTCTGAGGCTGAGGCTGGGGCGAGATGGGGCAGGGAGTGACATGGAGGCAGGTGTCAAGGGTCTTTTGTCCTCGCTCTTTGCTTTCAAGTCGTTCAGGGAGCACTGGCAGAGAGCCTGGGTGCGGGCACTCAACGAACAGGCCTGCAGACAGGGGGTGAGTAAATTCATTTTATCTTGAGACATACAATACAGTGTAGCAACATATGTAGGAGGTTTTATACACACACACACACACACACACACACACACACACACTTTTCATTGCTCCATGTATGTTAATACATGTGTAAGAGTATTTTTAGGCTGTGCAAGTGTGTGTGGGCATAATATCATGGGCTGACTACTTGTTAGTGAATGTGTGGGTGTGAGAGTGTCAGGGGATGCAGGTTCTTGTGTAACAACCACACACTCGCTCTCCTCCCAGAAATCTGGTCTACAGTGAGTATTACACATGACAGGCCTCAGTCTACTGTCTCCTCTGGGGCTTTATCTCATGGAACCAAATTGCGCTTTTTTTTTTAGTTGATGAGTGTAAATGAGAGCATTTTTAATGGCTGTCCTGAAAGAGATTTTGCTGAAAATGTGATACTCTTGTTGCCTATGTGCATGATGAGATGTAGTTTTATATTTATGGGGTCACAAGCCACTTTCAGACGTGAAAGGCGGGTCCATTTTAACACCTGTGAAATGCTAAAATCAAAAATTTTCTCTATTCGAGCGGATGAAAAATTTGTCAACAAAGTATCCTATAGATATGTTGAATGATTTCCATAATTCGGCTTGAACAAAGGAAAGGAAAGACAGTGGTTTTCAGAGACTGTCCAATTTGTACACTACCATTTAAAAGTTTGGGGTCAGTACAATCTTTTTTTTTGAAGAAGAAGAAGAAGAAATTAATACTATTAATCGCAAGCAAATGATCCCCTAATCAAAATAAACACAAAACAAACCCATCACTTATACAACTGTAACATTAAAAAAAAACCTTTTTTTTTTTTTGTTAAAAAAAAAACTGTATGTGTGAGTGCCGACAGACACTTCATTTTTTACATACTTAAATGATTCATTATAATACAGCAGTATTTTAACCGTTATTTATGATGATCATTATTTGTGAATGAGTAACTCATGGCCAATCAGATACTCTGCAGTTCCTCAATCAAAAAGTTATCCTTAACAACTCCTTTCCTCTGTAGCCCCTCGTCTTGTTAAGGGTGTGTTTGAGGGCTGGTGAGTTGTGTAAAGGTCTCCACTCCTATATTTAGTTGTGTTTGATCTGTGTCTATATCAAAGCTCAGTCTGCCCAGTAGGTGAACTTAGAAAAAACGTCCGACGTCCATCCGTTCCCTCTTTAGTCACACAGGCTGAATTCTTTGTGGATCAGTTCATCAGATGTCTCATAATCATTTTAAGCGATGGGTATCTGCATATTTGGTCTGATGAGTTATGAAAAGAATGTAGAAATGACATTTTCACCAGACAGTCACATCCGGTTGGGTTTTACAGCAAATGAAATCCTTCAAGGGATTTATCTTCAATGCAGTGAACTTTGCACCAGCACCTGAGCTATATAGAAAAAGGAAAAAAAGAGAAAATCCTTCCATCTCATTTCCTTACCGAGGTCTCCAGCCGATAGTTGTGCCAGTTCGGCAACCTAGTTATTTTCACAGGTTGTCAAAGTGGGGGAAGGGAAGGGAAGGATACGGAACGCAGTTATGCAATTGCTGTCCTTTATCTTAAATTTCTGTACAGTCAGTGGGTTGCTCTGGGAAAGAAGAGACCAAGGCTAATAAATAACCATTTATTAGTCAAAACAGAGAATGCAAAGTGCTGCACAGGGTGTGAATGTTCTTATATCAGTGCTCTTTAGATGGAAGGAATGGTTCCACTTAATATATAAAGAATTTCCAAGGCACATGATGTAGAGAAAGTTAAGAAGCCTTAAAAAAAGCCTATTCATTTAAAAACAGGTTACGAGTACACCTACGCGTTGCAGCTTACAAGCCTTTGTCAGGGTGTGAGTGAATAACCATTTATTAGTTTGCTGTTTAATTTAAGTGGCTGTTTTGGCTGCATGCCATAGCTGCATCTCTAATTGTAATGTGGTCATCTATTTCAAAAATGTACTTAGTGCTGCGAAGTGCATCGATTCTGCAGAGTCTGTCTGCAGGGTATCAAGGAGTCCTTAAGTAAGCAAATTAACATCTTTAGTGTTAAAACTCCACATGTTAAGTGATATCAAGTCACCTTTATTTAAGTAGCGCTTTATACAATACAGACTGTTTCAAAGCAGCTTTAGGCCGCGTTTCCACCGTAGGAACTTTACCCAGGAACCAGGAACTTTGGGTGGTACTCGGTGTGTTTTGACCGCAGGAACCAGGGTCTAAATGAAGTTCCGGGTAAATATTTCTCCCTCCAAACGGCCCTGCTCGCGAGGTAGTACTTTTTCAAAGTTCAGGAACTTTCGAGGGCGGGACTTGGGCGCTGAACATGCTGATTGGTTTAGCATTTTATTTCAACCAGCATTTTTAAGTCTTTTACGAGGTTCGGTGTACGTTCAGTAAATATCAGTCTTGCTCTCTGTCTGATGGCGCGCGTTCGTCTCAGCCATCTCACGTTCAATGTCCGTAATAGCTGATAATAATATTCATTGTCATTTGTCATTGTCTGAATATGCTGCATGCAGCTGAATCTGCATATTAGTGCTCTTTTCTGTCATTGTTAATTACCTCTTTAGTAAACCAGCAAAAGCAGCACAGCTTGAAGTTCTTCCATACTCGTTATACATTTTTTTACAGTCTATATTTTTCACCATGTAAACGACCTGACCGATTACTTTTAAGTTTGCGTCCTTACATGACGTGACAGCACGCCGCGTTCATGTTGACGAGAGCAAAGTTCATTTTTCTGAGGGGTAAACTTTTTATTTCGTAAGTTATGAAGATAAAGTTGGAATAATGACACAGCGTATATTGCCCCAGGCAGTTTTTACTTTAACTGCGCCTGACAGAAGAATTTTTTTTCTTTCTGAGATGATTATTACACTTTACAACAAATAAATAGCTTATTATATAATACTGTATTAGTCCTGGTGGCCGTTAAGAGTTGCTATGGCTACAGTTAACACATTCCAGCTGCTGGAGAAAACAGCGTTGACATTTTTGATGTGGCAGACAAACTGCATGTGACAAAATGATTGCGATTGAAAGTCATCGCATGTAAACACCAGATCGGTTTAGATAAAGTCTCATGTAATCAATCCACTAAATCTTTCAATCGGTACACACAAAAATGATTACTGTCCGTCACTGACTTGGAGGAGCAGTCGCGCGCAGTCCTTCAAGGAAATTTATTTAGCGGTGGAAACGCAGACAGTTGCAGGTCTGGGGGGGAGAAAAGTTCCTGTAAAAAAGTTCCTGGTACAAATTGTTCCGGGTAATTTTGGTGGAAACGGGGCTTTATAGTGATAACAGGAAAATGGCGTCTTTTGGCTGTTGTTCAACTGAAGTCAGTTCAGTGTTGATTTAGTTCCGGTGTAAAGATCACCAATTAGTTCATTTCAGTTATTATACAACAGGTTCAGTAGAGTCAGATTAAAAATGTTGTTGAATATTAAAAGTCCCCTTAGGAGGACAAAGGCGACAGTGGCAAGGAACTCAATACTCCATCAGGAGACAGAATGGAGAAAAAACCTTGGGAGAAACCAGGCTCAGGAAACCAGTTCTCCTCTGACCAACGGACGAACATGGTGTGATTATGATTCAGGCTGCATCAAAAGGCAGAATTCAGATCAGGATCGGTAGCATTCAAATGTTCATCCGTTTCCTTTTGCTTGAAGATCGGATTCATCATGCCAGTATGGAGCTGAAGCTGGCAATAGGGGTCTGTGTGGAGGACCTGTCTGGTACTTGTGGTCTTTGCTGAGGATCTATGCCCATGGCTATCATGTCGACTTCACAGTGGATTGTCTTGTTGACATGGTCTTTGCTGACGTTTAGGGCTGTGTATTCCATGTGGGAATAAAGGTGTGTTCACACTTGCGGTTCAGTTCACTTGGTCTGCTTAGCGGTCAGATTGGCATTTTTATCACCAAACCTAAAGATACCGAACCTAAAGGCAAATGAATATGTTCACAACCTGATCGGTCAGCTTTTATGACGTATGGAGGCGTAATTTGAGGAAGAATTTACGGAAAATCCAAAACAATGCTATGTGCTGGGATAAATGCGCTCGTTGTATGTGTGTAGCCTGCATATGATGGTATTTTGACCAGCTGAGAACTTGTGAGGAGCTTATGAAATTAGTCAAAACTCTGTGAGGAATCTCTCCGTCACACAAACAAATGAAGATCTGCTGCGAGGAGATGTGGTTCTGGCGCCTGTACCGAACTGTGATGCAACATCACGGCTATGAAGAGAAAAAACAGATATGCGTGAGCATTCTGTCCATTTTAGGGTCTCCTCTTCCTGTTTTTGGTTCATCTTTAGTCTGTGTTGTGTTCCTATATCAATCAAACAGGTCATTTGGAAGTGGACCGTTTCAGCAGTCTCGGTCTACTTGTTTGTTGCGCACCAGGGTTTGGATGGCAGTGTTCACACTTGTTAAAATTAACCTTACTAACAGAGCAATCACACCGGGGTTCATTTTAATCTAACCAAACATGCCAAGTGTGAACACACCCTAAGTCACAGGAGATGAGGTGGTGTCAAATTTCCTTTGTGTGAGATTTTTAGATTTAAAGCGTAAATTTACACAAAAAAATTTCAATAGATAAACTGGTTTAAATGGTACTGGTTATAAATAGCACGGTTATGTTCTTGATTTTGCACGTGAAACCCCTTTATTTAAGGGTTTGTTATGATGTTATGGAAGGTGCGGCCTCTATTATAAACACTTGTGATGACAGCTTATATCATGACTGCTTATAAACATACAGGTTCTATTGCTGGGATGATAGTTTCAGGACAACATGCAAACATACAGGTTATGTTGGTGGGATGATAGTTTCAGGACAGCATTTAACTTACAGGTTATATTGTTGCAATATGTGTTGTTTTGTGATTCAAGCTAATTAAAAAACTAGGAGTGTAATGCTTTTGTCATCCAGCTCTTCCTTATGTTCTTCAAACTACATCATAGAGTCTTTATACTAAAGGTGGGGTCACATGTACCGTTTGCTTTTTGAAATTTCGCAGGAATAATTTTTTTCAGTTGGAATCAGGGCGATGTGGAATTTTGCGTAAGGCCGAATAATTTCACTACACAGATTTTCCATCGGGTTTTCCATGCAAAGAAGCCTTGTTGACCAACAGAATGCTGCTAGGTTTGAAAGTGACTTCTGTACGAGCACTTCTTCATGCATCACTGTACAATTGGCATTGGACAAGGGATTTTTTTTTTTACTGACAGTAAACCTTTAGCCTTGTGCCTTGTGCTAGAATATTTGCCAGACATGTTTCCAAACTCTCTATTGCATCTGTTTTCTCAATTAAGATCTGTTCATCTGCTAAAACCCTTCACACAGAAGCACACTCTTGAGTTCAGTTCAACTCCCATGAATTTTATTTCAATTACACAAAGCAGTGGGGCGTAAAGAGTTTCGAATCTGAGCTCTATAGAAAAGACTGTCATGCTTTGTTTGTTCTTTTCCATTTTAATGATTTTTACCTTTTATGAAAGGAAACCATTTTATGTTTCTATGTTCTTATGAAAGTTTTACCATCTATAATAATAATGTAGGAGGAGTGAGAATGGGCTAACAGAGGAAGGACTCCAATGAAAAGTAGTCAGAGAATTTAAAGACCATATGAATGATTGGACTTTCATTAGCAAGAAAAAGGAATGTAGGTGTCAGTGATCAACTAGGCCTGTCCATTTAATGCGCAATAACTGGATTTTCCGTGGGAATTTATAGTGCCATGAAATGATAGTCACGTGACTCTCCCTTAGAGGTGACCTCCATGTGCTAGTTAAATATTCCTGTGTTAGATTGGACTTTGGGGAGAAGTTCCCATTTTAGAAGCTTTGATCTAGAATCTTGTCTCCAAGCAGACCAGATATTTGCTCTTTCAGTATGCCAGATCTTTGACATCTTAAGCCACTCATTTCAAGTTCTTTTGACCTGAAAAACCTGCTAGAGAGGTTGCTCCAGTGCTTGTGAGGTTATTTTTTTGTTTATGCTTGAGATCAGATCGAAGGCAAAAGTGATCAAGCAACTTTTGCCTGGCCCCTCTGAAGCACTGAAGCCATCTGTTGACATGGCAACATGAAAACAAACACCATGGTTTCAACCCTAGCCATGGCGACCACCTCTAAGGTTAGACAGCGAAGGAGAAGAGAGTCAGTTGCAGTTGCCAATTCACTCACTTATATTATGCCCTAAAAGTATGTACTGTTTTTGAAAGAGTGTGTAGCAGAATAGCAGGCAAGCTTTAGTAAATGCTACTTCTTTAATCGACCACTCTGTTGCTTAGTTATGTGCATCCAGTTTCCATTTAAACTACCCTGTCAATCATCTTGTCAAAGTTAAAATCCTCCACATTCAATTTAAAGTCCTACCAGTACAGAGAGAAATAATTATCATGTTGATCTGCCAGTTATGGGTCTTTCATGTGAAGAACTCTCCTCGTGTGTTTGCATAATGATAAGGGCTGTAAATAGATTTTTAAAAATGTAATCACAACAAAATAGCACTTTTGTGCAATTAATTAATGTCTGTAGTCTGTCTGTAGACCTCTCACGACTGTTTTAAAGACAGCTCATTATTTCCATTCACTCCACCTTCTCCCTTCTGGGCTCTTTCCAAAGCCACGCCCCCAAAACACATGAACGCGCTACACCGACCGCTCAGCTGGAAGACGCATTATTAGTCACTTCATGTCAGAATCACATGTGATAAAAATAAAAACGTAAAAACTTTATCAGTATGAATATAAACAAATAAGATGTATTTTAGTACTCACTTTCAAGCTATAATACCGGTACTAGTAAAGTTTAAAATATATTTTTGTTTGATTCGGTAACGAGCTAGTTATATTTATAAGGCAAAGCTAAAAACGGGTAGCATTGATTAAAAAAAAAATAATTCCCCCAATAACATCAGTTATGCTGTACTGAAGATGAATTTCGTGTAAGATTCATAACATAGACTGTGTTTTTTTAAGAGTTTTAAAACTTAAAATTTTTAGAGTTTCCATGATGAAAGCATTGTTGATTAGTAGTAGTTAAAACTAACTTTAGCTAAAAAAAAAAAGTTCCTGGATGTGTGTACTAGCTTTTAGAAATGCATTTTGTTATCTAAAGTTAAATATTGCGAAAGTCAACACAACAGCGATCAACTTGAACTAAGCATATTGAGTATTTATCATCTCTACTAATGGCTAAGTGTATAACATTGTAACTTTACGCTAAGTAATGTTATGCTATATTAGGCAGCTACATGTGCTAGTGATACATGCTTCATGAAAACATAAACCGAAAAAATGTATAATCAAAATTAAAGATTACCTGTCCAGCAGAAATACAGCCAGCAATGAGTCGTTTTTCAGCCCCTTGAGATCCCTCAGTTCTCTGCATTGTTGGAAAGCCACGCTGATATTTACTCACGTTTGATTTCTTTGTTTATCCAAAGGCTTTTTGTGCATTGCCTTTACATGTAGTCCTACTGTCTTCCTTTTTTTTGTACATTGTTTGCCTTCGCTGACTGCAAAACCCAGCACAGTGCATTTTGAATGCTTTTGCTCTTCCTAGGGGTGCGCGCATGTGTGGGCAGAACCTGTAGCGAAAGCGGTGGTTGCCATGGTAGCGAGAGAGAGTGACAGTCACCCAAGCCAATCACTTGTTTCGTCCCGAACGAAAATAATGAGCGGTGTTTATTGCAGATTAAAAAATCTAGACACACTTGATTTTTATACTCTCTTTCTCAAAGTACTAACATTTTAATTATGTATAGACTAAGAAAGTTTAAACAAGTGTTTTAGATCATTCTTACCTACCCTACCTTTAATGTTGACAGCCTTAATAATGATGCATTGAAAAGTTAGTGAACAAACGTATCTTTATAAAAGTTAAAGCCCTCATGAAATCAAAATCAACCCTATTTACATTGTTAGCACATGTTACACGTCTTAGGGTGAACAATTAATCTATGCAAGTTACAGAATTGTTTTGTTTGTTTTTCGTGGTAATCTTCAATTTAAATCTGAAAAGTTACTTCTGGAAATGGCATTCCTTCTCAGATGACGGCAGTTTGACGGCTTAGGTTTTAAAATGCATAACCACTCCCCTCCAACCGTTAGTCTGCTATATGAGCAAAAGATGGAGAGGAAGAGCGTTGAAGTAAAACCCTGCCCTCTATTTAATACTCTGTTTCGTTTGGAAATACGTCACAGAACTGAAGAAAACTCACTTGCTACTTCCGGTAAACTGTGACTGTTTGCAGATAAAATATGATGTGGATAACATTGAATAAATATTATTTTGTCAGGTTAGATACTGATTATTAATCACTCAAACCCCTTACCCATCTGTCTCACACATCCACCATGTTTGTTTGTAGTTCTGTTTCAATCCTCATCCAAGGTAGCCTGACAAGCCAGACCCACATCAAGATGTTTGGTCTGGAAACTCACCATTGACAGGGCTCAATCCGAGGGGCGGGATAAACGGTTAAACTCCCTCTGCACGCGATAGGATAGCGCTACACCAACCAGAGCAACGAAGGTGAAACAGAGCTTGTTGATAGATTAAACATTCACCATATCCGGTCGGCTAAACTCAAAACACATCTTCCCTTTTTAAGAATGATTTCAGTGCCGTTCTTTTCTCAGAGAAAAGCTTAACTCCAATTCTTCCAGAGTCGCGGTCAAAGCTGATTCGAAAGACCGCCGCCGTTTGCCAGTTTCTGTGTTTTTTATGGAACAGTTTATTGAAACTTTAGACAAAATATTTAATCTAGTTTAAAAAATATTTTTTTTATTATCATATTTGATACATCTGTCTTTTATGGCTCACATGGTATTATATAGAAGAATAGAGCTCATATTTGAGCAGAAAATTTTATTCAGAGGCCCAAACTGAGCAAAAATATGCAATGTGCTGCAGTTTCTGATATTTATATGGCCAAAAAGTATGATGAAATTGTGATAGCTTGTAATGTAAATCATTGAGATCTCAGTGCAGATTCAGTGCTCTGTCCATATGTGTGTGTGGTTGCCTCAGGCATTGAGAGGGAATTGCATGGATACCCCTGCACCACCGAGAAATAGTTTGTCTAATTCATCCAGATGGAACTTTGCACATTTTTAATAATAATCGTTAAGGTCTCCAGATAACTTCTCACTAGGAGGATTAACCGGCCATCGACCACTGGTTAATCTCCTGTGCATCATTTCACACGCGGTGGGATTTTAATCTGATTACTGGTGTGCTGACTGTCACAAAGAGAGTGGGATGGCTGTTGGACTGTTTATAAGGGAAGGATTAAGATGATGAATAAAGGATGTGATCATATTGATCAATTTTGACTCTCCATAATGTGTACATCCAGGTTGAACTTGCTTTAGGCATATCTGTATCTATAAATAATTAGATGGCAGAGGCCTAACAACAAGCTGAAAAAAATTAAAGAGATTACTCTACCAGCACCCCAGAAAACCCTTAAGAATCAACCTTAAATGTTGCTTACTTTTCTGCGGTTGGAATAAAGTGTTGCTATATGGTCTGTGTGCTGCAGTTATGGTCATATTTGGTCAGTTTTGGGCTACATTTCTGTAGTGTGTGCGGACTGCTAAGAGGCTTTAGCCTTCGTTCGTTCTTTCCTCTTTCTTTTACACACTACACATACACCACACACACACACACACACACACACACACACACACACACACACACACACACACACACACACACACACACACACACACACAAACTCCCTCTAGTAATCCAGGGATTTGGCTGGGGGAGATCTGCACAGCTGGTTATATGTGGCAATAACAATAGAAGGACGTCCTCTGAGATGCTTCACACATACATACACACACACACACACACACACACACACACACACTTAAGTACACTACATGCTAATAAACATAGTAAAAAAAGCGCACAACTCTTTGTTGTAAACTGATTTGGATAAGTTATCCGTTTAATTTGTCACTGACAGGATTTACTGAAAATCTTGACTGGGGAAAGTCAACTGACTCTGTGCTCCGTTTTCCCCAGTCGTGTGAATGTACACACTTATTTTATTGAATTTAATATTAAAAATGTTCTCTCTGGTTGTTTTAAATAGTATATTTTCTAAAAAAAATAAAACATTTAATTAAAAAGAAAATCGCATTAATTGTGATCATTCAGGGTCATTTTAGGGAAAAAAATGCAAGTGGACTAAATTGTTGTATGATAAGTTACTGAGAAAAATAACAGATGTAATAAATTAATAATGGTTTAATAAAATATTTTCTCAGTGTAATACAGAACTCAGAGCAGCTTCCTCGAGGCCAGAGGTCAAAGTTTAATGTATCTTTATTTACAGCTGTGCACTAATATAATCCGTACACTATACACAGAATTTGGGGGTCAGTAAGATTTTACTTTTAAAAGAAATTGATTCTTTTATTCAGCAAGGATACAGTAAATTGATCAAAAGTTGCAGTAAAGACTTTCTATTCAGCGAATCCTGAAGAAAAATCACAGTTTCACCAAAAACAGTACAACTAAAGAAGAGCATATGAGCTGCAGAATATATCTGTCCAACAGTTCAGATCATCTGGCGTATTGTCTTTAAAAAGCAACTAGTTTTAAAATGTAATTGAAATACTGATTAATCGTTTCTGATATTGAATTTTTCCATGTTTCTTGCTCTCCCAGCTGGCCCATTTGATACCATCAATGTTCTGAGAGTTTAGCTGCTGCCAATATGGCACAGTCCTGCAGGCATGTGTGTCAGTGTCAGGATTTTCTGTGTTAGAGAGAGAGAGAGAGAGAGAGAGAGAGAGAGAGAGAGAGAGAGAGAGAGAGAGAGAGAGAGAGAGAGAGAGAGAGAGAGAGAGAGAGTGTCTGTGTGTGTCTGTGTGTGTCTGTGTGTGTGTGTGTGGCATCTGTGCATATGATGGAATGGTATGATGGCACATTATCATGCCTGCAGTGCATAGAATAGCACACTGTCTGCACACACACACACAGGGCTCAAGGTCAAAGTAGTTTATTTATTTCTGTCTCCCTATTGCCCTTTTTCCTTTCATTTTCTTTTTCTTTCTCAGTGGATAGGTTTGAAAATAAGCGCTGAATATAATTACCGTTTGCAGTGCTTGTTTTCAGCAACTGAACATGTTTAAACTGGGGTTGTGGAAGTAATTTTTCAAGTGACAGTGTAATCTGGTGATTGTCTGTGTTGTTTGGCCTCTGCAGGTGCAGTGTGACTTGACCTTTACTTTGCTTCACGTTGGCTTATGAATAGCCTGCAAAGCAGCAGACCATATCAATAATATGTTCAACACTGAAGGACTATTGCAAGGCTCACAGCAAAGTTTGTATATGACAATACCCCTCTATTACATTGCACTGCCTTCAGTTGTTGGCACCCAGTGATCTAGATTTGCCCCAAGGAATCTTTGGATCCCTAGTTTTGTCATCATGTTGTGTCACAGTGCCTGAAGAAGGATATTTGTGGTTGGTTCAAATGGTTGTGTTGTGTTTGAAGAGGCCAGAGGGGGATTCAAGGCAGGGTGGCTTAAACCCAAAGTGACATTATACAAATGTGTCTAGGAACACAGACTGTCATTCATAGTCTTATGGAGTCATGCCTTCTTGTATAAGACACACATTCACCAATGACTATCAAGACTCTGTCTGAGATTAACACACTAGCACTTAATTTACAAGTAGAACGAGAGAGTATGAGATAACATAGGCTACACAACACCATGTTGTCCATAGCCGGGGTCTTATGATCAAATTGTCTGGACTGGTAGTGTTGTCACCATACTGGAATTTCTAAATTCGATACGATACTTTGGAAAATATTGATATCCAATACCATTTACAATAACACAGGGACAACTGCCATAGGCAACTGCCATACCAATATTTTATTATTATTTCATATTTACAGTATTTCACAATGCATTTCTTGAAACCTTCGCCCATATTCTTAAAACTTTAAACACAAAACCCAGTCTTTAAAATACATTCACAAAACCACTGACTCCTCTGACAAAATCAAACACTTGCCTCAAAACCATTTGATCTGTGCTCAAAATCAAACCGTGCTTTCAAAACATAAACACAGCCAGTCAATATATAAATATTCATCAGCATTCATTAGACACTACATACAAAAATTGAGAACACATCGTCCAGGCCATGAAGTTACAGAGAAAAAATTGTTTAATCCATATAGAAAGTAATTTTTCCATAAATAAAAGTAAATAATTTACAACTCAGTACAGCAAATATATTGCATACTGTATTGAATCTCTGTATTTTCAGCATAAAAATAAAGTCAACCCAAAGAACAAAGCTCTAAATCAAAAGCGTTTTACACAAAATATTGTGCAATTGCAAAATCAAAGTCAATGAGAGACTCTTGCTGTTGGCAGAGGTGGACAAAGTACACAACTTCATTACTTGAGTAAAAGTAAAAGTACTACTGGTCAAATATTACTCCGTTACAAGTGAACGTTGTAAAAACAGATTTTTACTTGAGTAAAAGTACAGAAGTATTTGTTTTCAAAAGTACTTAAGTATCAAAAGTAAATTTCATTTTTAATATCAACAGATTATTTTAAAGTTGTATAAATTTTCACTATGCCATCATGGTTTAAGCCAGTCAGTGATGCTCCATCTGACATAATAGCATACGACTAACTCAAACTAATTTAAATACTTGTATAAAAGTTACAAAGCTGCTGTCACTTTAAGACTGAATGCACGGATCTAATACACTGATACGCATCTGATATTCTCCCAACTGTTTATGTTCACTTAAGACATAATCAACTTTTTTTGATGTGATTACTCGCCAAAATGAACATTTGACATCCATCTTCTTCCATTTTGCTATAAACTATAAATCAGTGTTCAAAAAATGCTGTGAAGTCTTTGAACTTCAAGTGACCGTACAAGAGTGATTCCTAAAAAGGCTTTCTGCAAAAACTCAAATACCTTTTAAAGAAGAAAAAAATCATCCACTGACTTTCAAAGCTGCTACAGAAACGACTTTCGACTTTGAGGACCTTGTTAGAAATGTAGTGGAGTAAAAAGTACTATATTTGTCTTTCAAATGTAGTGAAGTTAAAGTCATAAGTTTCCAGAAAAAATAATACTCAAGTAAAGTACAGATACTCAAAAAATGTACTTAAGTACATTACTCAAGTAAATGTACGTAGTTACTGTCCACATGTGCTGTTGGGAGTACAAAGGAGTCCTTCCACCCTTATTTGATAGTCTTGCAATTCTACAAAAGGGAAAATGCTCTTACAAATGTATACAACAATAGTAATGGACATCACATTCATATGTAAAATGTATTGTACATCTTTTTTTTTTCTTTTTTTCCCACTCCCCTTTCTATTGACAAACTGATGTAATATATCAAATGTATACAGTACATTTTCAGTCACACAAATTAGAAAAACAATACATTTACCTGTTCTCTTCTCTGAATGTCCTGATTATGGTGGCCACAGAGAATCTGGACAGATTAGGTTGTTCTCGGTCCTGCTTCCCTCATTGTCATTCCATGAACAAGAACATGGTCTATCACAGTTGCCCGAATTTGATCTGAAATGACAGTTCCTTGTCTTGCTCTTCATTGTCCTTGTACTCTTCCTCCTCGTCCACCACCTCTTACACAAACTCGTCCTCCTCTGCCTCTCACATTGTTTTCAACCATTGTAGTATCGACACTCAACTTTCCCAATTGTTTTAATGATAACTTATAAATAAGAAGGCTCATACTGTGAGCTCATTGATGGTATATGATTTTGCTGAAGCCATCAGTCTGCATTATTTCACCTTATTTTTCAGTCTCTTATCACATTTTCCAAAATATTTGTGTATATTGTTATATCAGTTAATTATTAACCTTATACACTACGTGCAGAATTATTAGAGACATTGATTTTCTGATAATATTTTTTTTTTCAGGCACATTTTACCAATTCCAAACCACATTAATCTTAATTACTACTATTAATTTTGTATTTAATCATTTGTAAGTGATATATAATTGTACATAAATGCTGGAAATAAAAAAACACCTTATTTTTAGGTGTGCAGAATTATTCTTTTACAGATAAAATGAGACTAAAAAGAGATTGACTGTGTAAGGCTGGAAAAAATTAGCAGATGCCGAAATGTCTAATTGAGGGAAACAAAGGAAATTAACATCTGAACTGTCCCTCACACACCAATGCAGACGCAAGTCTCACCTCAGTATCAGCTAATCTACATCTTTCCCTGTAGACCCCCTCTCCCCCAATTCCTACCATCTCACATGCTGAGATCACTGGCAAATGCACCCAAAATCTCTCTTAAGCCCCCTTCACACTGCACGTCGGACCCGCAATATTGCCGGGTCGCCTTCTGTGTGAAAGCAACCACGTCCCAGAATTGATTACCGAATTGAACCCGGGTCGGGGACCTAGTAATATTGCGGGATTCGACCCGGGGCGAGCGCTGTGTGAACAAAAGCCGAAACTAATGCCGCAACGTGTACGTAGTTATCGTGCGACTCCTAGAGCTTGTTTTTTCAATAATACAACCCTGCAGTGCCAGAAGAGCTAGTCGGTGTTTTAAACACAGAGAGTGTTCGTATACAAAAGAAACTAAAATTAAACTAGCAGAAATGTGTGCAAACTGGACACAAGTTGAGACCACGGAGCTCTATCCACGCTGAAGCTGATATCGCTCGCCATTATACGTCACATCAGGATGTCACGTGTCAACTCGACCCGGGACCGTTAAGCGTTGTGTGTGAAAGCGCACATATTACGGTATTTCGCTGGCAGTGTGAATGGACCAAATCTAGCGGCCCGGGAACAAATGCTGGGTCGCATTATCCGTGTATTTGCCGGAATTGCAGTGTGAAAGGGGCTTTAGTTACAATGTCAATCCACACGATACAGTATTATATGTGATTGATATTGTTTGAAATGTCTCAGTGGGACTGGTACAAAGATCTCATCCCTACAGAAGCTAACCAAAAAATAATCAATGTTTTAGAGTTTAAATATGAGTTTAAAGATATCTTGTCTTAGGATGGTGGGTGTGGCTTTCAGCCATTTGGCCTCTGCATCAATACAAATATATAGGACTTGATTAATGCAAATTCCCATTGTGAACTCGTGTTTATATTTGACACACTGTAAAAAAATATTGTTGGTTTAACTTAAAAAAGTAAGTAACCTGGTTGCCTTAAAATGTTGAGTTCATTGAAATTAAACATTTGAGTTAATACAATGAAGGAAATTGGTTTAATAAATACACACTAAAAAATGTTGTTGGTTTTTGTTTGTTTAACTTATAAAATTAAGTAACCTTGTTGCCTTAAAATTTTGAGTTTATTGAAATCAAAAATTTGAGTTGATACAATGAAGGAAATTTGTTTAATAAATAGAAACTTAAAATATTATTGTATCTGAACCACATAAAAATGTGATAAATCATGAAAATAGCACTATTTGGCACGTTTCACTGCATCATCAGAAATAAAACACACACAATTACCTAATATGCTTACAAAATCTTTTAATAATATTTTAATAAAGGTTGTCGAATCTCAAAAAAATTTCATTGTATTAACTCAAAATTTTAATTTCAATGAACTCAAAATTTTAGGCAACCAGGTAACTTTTTTCAAAATATTTTTTTACAGTGCATTTGTGTATTTAAGGGAATGTTGCAGAGATCGGGGCTTGACACTTTAAACAGGTCAGCCCGTAATGCTGGACGTCTCAAGAAAGCCAGCATTATGTAATTTTCAAGAGTCAGGTATATTTCATTCTTTACTTCAGAGTATTTGATGTTATATATGGATTAACTTTGATTGATTCTGACTTGCTCTGGAATAATTCAGGTTGGGTATAATTTCCTACAAAGGGTTAAACCATAATTAAATGTGTAAACTATTAAATATAATGACCAAATAACCAATTGGCATTCTAACCTAAATTCGAAATTATGATTAAATGGAGTCAGATATAGAGGAATTGGAATAAAATGCCTTTGCCCCACTGAAAAGACCGAACGAGCAGGGATCTTCACCACTAATCGTTAGCCTCCATTGGGACGATTTGGGCAGCCTTACAACTGAAAAGTCTAAATGTATTTTAATGCCCATGAGAAGGATACAATGCAATACTAGACAATGCAGTTAAGGCATGACCATTGGACTGTGAAATGGGTCAGCAGGCTGCAATCTACCTGAAGTCTCCAGAAAGTGCAAGGTGTCAGGATCTCAGAGACTTAAGTTAGGTAAAGAATCCTAAAAAATGATCCCCACTTAATAAGAATCACAAGCTGAAGTGTTGTAAAGTTATTATATTTTGTCCTGCACCTGAGGCCTGTTTGGGTTTGAGTATTGTGCACACCTTTTTTGTATTTTTGACTTAAAATACTTCCAGAGCCATGGGCGCTGAAACAAGGCAAGCACTGTTGTACTTCCACTTTAATTTATTAAATTTTGTAGGAGATTCTTGGGGGTAATTATTTGTCTCAGAAAAAAAGTGCTATACAGTGCTGTCACTCAGACGGTACCCTAAGGCAGTCATTCCCAAACTGTGGTCCGCGGACCACTAGTGGTCCATGAGGGTACTGCAGGTGGTCCGTGGAAAGGCAAAATAAAATAAAATAATATTTTTTTACCCTCATTTTACCAGGAAATTCCCATAAAAAAATAATAAGTAAAAATAATATGTAGGCCTATATTAATATAACATTTGTATTAAATTGTCAAGTTGTTGTATTAAATTGTGCGATTACTAAAATAGCCTAGTGGCGCTCGGCCGTGACGTTCAAGTTCAGTGCCGTTATGGATCGGTGGATAGCAACGGATTCTCTGAAGAGAAAAGAGACAGAGGCAGAAGTTACAAAAAAAAATGATGAGATTGACAGTGAGTCGGATGCATCTATTAGCCAGATTCATCATTTTAAAAAAACAAAGAAAAGGAGGGTGAAGAGAAAATACTGCGAAAGCTATTTAGCATTAGGGCGCTTGGGGAAATAAATAAATGAAATATGTGGCAGCTGTTGTGTGCAGTAAACTTTCCTTTAACAAGCCTCTTGTACTGATGTGATGCCTAGTTATAGTTTTAGTGCTAGTAAGCCTATTTAGAGGTGCGGATTTATTCAGGCAGGACTGTGTGTAGACACATTTTATTATGTGTTAGGAGGTGGTCTGCAAAATTTTTGATTACAAATAGTGGTCCACACACACAAAAAGTTTGAAAACCCCTGCCCTAAGGTACAAAAGGGAAAAGGTACATCTTTGGTACATATTAGGTACATATCAGTACTTTAAAAGTGCGTATTAGTACTTTAAAGGTGCATATAGTACCTTTTCAGTTTTGTACCTTAAGGCAGTGGTTCCCAACCACATTCCTGGAGCCCCCCTAACACTACACATTTTGCAAATCTCCTTTGACTGACACACCCATTCCAGGTCTTTGAGTCACTACTAATGAGCTGATGACCTGAATCAGGTGTGTTTGATTGAGGAGACATGCAAAATGTGCAGTGTAAGGGGGGCTCCAGGAATGTGGTTGGGAACCACTGCCTTGAGGTACCGTCCCAGTGACAGCAATGTAACTTTTTTTCTGACAGCGCAGGCCTTCCATTTTATACAGTAATACTGGTATACTGTATGAATGAAACATTATGAATTAAACTTGGTTATCAACAGTTGCTTATATATTATGTAGTGAAAGTGAAAATGTATTTATCTGAAGCTCATTACCCCATAGCAACACCAAGTCCAATCAAAATGAATACCAATTGGCTGTAAAATCACAGATACCGTACCAATGTCAAGTCAAGTGACCTTTATTTATAGTGCTTTATACAACATAGAAAATTGCATATTATGTGAAAATGATGGTATTGTTGACGTGGCAAGACTAAAAATGTGTATCTTTTCATCATTTTCTGGATACAATCAATCATTGCCAAACACTCAGTGTTGAATACGACCTGTCAAACCAGAGATGCATTCCTGAACACAGTTAATGCATGCATACCATTTTCTTCATATCACTTAGCTGTCTTAGGTCAGTTATCTCAAACATGCATTCTGCTTCATCTTTTCTACGTTTGACTTGTTTTGAAAATGCTAACTGACGTGGCTAAAGTGGAATGTGTGGTGATTTTGTTCAAAAGCTTGACTGTGCCCTGTGGGGGTGGACAGGTCGTTTTTTTTTCCGTTACATATGCTGATTTCACTGATGTAACTTGAACAATCTGCTGATGCACAGCACAGATCGAGCTTTTTCCTCTGTGCTGTTGTTGATGATGTGCAGTTTTTCCCCTAGAAACTAATTTTCAGTGGTCATGCAGCTCTGTAAAAACAAATCAAAACCTCAACACTGTTTTGGAGACTTGATGTGCAAAAGAAAGGTGTACTCCCAGCTTAACGATAATGTTCTTCTTGTAGCCCTGACTGGTCTCAGGGCATTTGTGTGTTTGTAGAGGGTAATAGCCAGTGGCACACATGTGGATCACAGCATGATGTTGTGGAAGAGCACAGATGTTCATGCAAATGTGTGATGTAAATGACAAGGATTTGTCTCTGTATGCAAATTATACGTATTGTGGTGATTTGTTGCTGAGAAGAGAATTGGAAAGACGTGTTGTGATGTAAAACCATCAGCTTTTACACTAGCACACATTTGGATCAGATTGCTTTTGTGGTTCTAACTTAGCTAACTACCTTTAAAAAAAAAAACACCAGTGTTTATGGAACTTCATTCAATTTGTGTTGGTTTTCATTTCATACCAAATTTTACCTTTTTTATTAAATGGTGGCTGACGTTTAATCATGCAATATTAGGGGAAATCATTGTAAGCAACACAAAATTAAACTACTAATATTTGTTATAGATAAATTATATTTATCTATAACAATTATCTATATCTATACTTGACAGAAAATTGATGAAATGCTGAAGCCGTCCTCTTCTATAATCATATAAAATAAAGTCTAAAGAAAAAAACATCACATAACCATTTTTTAATAATTCGTATAAAGTATTAGGCATAATCATGCTATTTATTCAAAGTATTATAAATCATTATTTTGAATGTCACACCAACGTCAAGAATGATTAAAAATTAGAGCAAGACAATTTCTTTAAATGTTGTATGTCAACGTACATCTTGCAAATGAAGTGGCCCAGTATCTCTGAAACAGAACAAATAATCAAAGTGGTGTAACACTAAAAGGAATGAGCTTTGGCAATGACCTTATTTAGATTTTGCAGTTTGTAACAATAGCTAAACCTTTCTGTGAATCTTGTACCCTGACCCAGTGCTACCTGTATGAACACACATTGACGTGTCTGTGTATCTTTTTTGGATGGAGTGAGGGAAATAAAGAACATATGCTAGTACAGTAGGGGATTTGCGTTTTTCTTCCTCCTCTCCGTGAGCTCAGAAGTTGAGCCAGTAAATGCTACCCAGTCAACAAACATGTCCTCTTGAGAGAGAGAGAGAGAGAGAGAGAGAGAGAGAGAGAGAGAGAGAGAGAGAGAGAGAGAGAGAGAGAGAGAGAGAGAGAGAGAGAGAGAGAGAGAGAGAGAGAGAGAGAGAGAGAGAGAGAGAGTCAATTATAACCTAAGTCAATTATGCTGAGCTTCTCTAATTTCAAAGCTCTGAGGATACTTAAAATCTTACTCTCTGAGATTTACATGTGTCTTTACTTTTTGTGAGTATTTATAACGTCTTCCTTTTACACTGAAAGGAACTGTAACACTTTAACACAGGGGACTTGCTCCTGTGAGCATATACTTTCAGTTTAATAGTCTAAGGACTATTAGTAGCAGTTCCATAACTTTTGTGGTATATTATTGCTTAAATATCTTTCATTCATGAATAAGAGCAAAATCCTTCATCTTTTTTTTTCTTTTTTTTTCTTCTTCACTTTTTATGCGTGTTTCTGGAACTACCATGCCTTCATTATTTAGAAATAATAAAGAGAGTCATTTGAAATGCCATCAACATATTAGTTGCTTTTTTTAACCATTTTTCTATCTTAAAATATGGAAATCTGTCATGTAAATATCAGTTATTTTCTCTTTTTTTAAATGACTGCCTTATCACAAAGCATTATATTATTTATTATAACACAACTTAGTATGTCCAGAATTAGGAAAAGTATCAGGAACTGTACTAAAACCCAGAAACCGGCATTTTTGAATCATCCCAAAGTCAAAGTTTGCCTGAAATAAGTTTTTTGTGATTTAACACAAGCTCAAGATATTTTCACGTTTTTGTTCTGTGACAAACAATATATCAGTAATGTATACTCAATTTTTAAATCTTGTTTAAATCTTGTTAATAATTTAGACAATTATTTTTTGATTATCAAATTTTATTTATGTTTATCAAATTTTTGATACATTTAAGATTATCTTGATGAACAATATGAACAATAGGTGTAAGGATCGTAAACGTTTGTTAGTCACAGAACTTATCATCTGCAAAAATTCAAAAGCCAATGAAAAAATCTAATTGGCTTTTTGTCAAAGGATCTAGGATGATGCTAATTTAAAGGACACATTGCTTTGGTTACTGAAGTGCATGCTTAACCTGAAATATGAGATGGACTGAAAAATCTAAGTAAATATATATATTTTTTAATTAAGATTTTTTTTTATCTAGCTATGGCGTGGTACGCATGTAGTGTGATCGCTAACTGCACCGAGGCACGGAAAAGCTGTGCCAACTATGTTCACCAAACACCAAACTATGTTCCAAAAATGTCCATCACTTTATTTTCTACCAAAAAATGCTATAACCCCCCATCATTAATTATCCAAATTAAATATATGAAGATATATTGACTATCCCTTATGAAAATGTACCATGGAAATACCATGGTCAAGTCATGGTATCATAAGTGTGATGTGATTTTATGGTTATGTGAGCCTAGTATCTGTTTACTTATATAACGTCTCTCATCGCATTAGGCTTGTCATTTTCATCATCTTATATATATATATATATTACAGATTATGGCATCTTCTATCAGTCATGTAATTTGTGATGATGAAAAACATAATTATTTACACACCCCTCATCTTGTCTTACAACACATGAAATCATATAAGCAGAAGGCTTCAGCTTTCCCGGTCCAGTTTTTCATGTTATGTCCATCAATGACGGCTACAGCCACAGCAGAAGTCAGTGTTCTCCACGCAGTGTTGTGGTTATGCTCAGTCATTTCCATTACCACACTCATCTCTTGCCAATCCTGCTTGGCCAGGGTTTCTGCCTTGCTGCAATATCCTGTCATTGACAGAGTTTCCTTTTAGTGTGATTAGAGGCCATTACTTTAATCATGATCTTTACATATGTGTGTTTTACAAGCTTATATATTAGATTAATATGTTTCTACCTGGAATTCTGGCATGCAGTGTTTGTTGCGTGATCTCCATTTGCAAACTGTGGAAGTCTGGCTCAAATAGGTACATTGGCAGCTTGTCGTCGTGGCAGTCTGCCACGTTCGCCTGGACAGAATGATGTCATATCCTGAGTATGCTATTCGCTGACCAATGTTTTTAAAGAGACAGAATGTATGTTGTTTGTATTAATCTCTGTAACTAAGTACATAATGCCCTAAACATTAGCACACTACAATAACCTGTTTTCTCCTCAGCTCAACTGGAATGACGATAGTTTTATATTTTCACCCACTTTTACTTCTCATTGATTTATGCAGCTTTTAATTAAAACAGGGTTTTTTTCCCTTCAGTTGCACTTTATATAATTGCGAGAGAAGCATTGCAGGGAAAGTAAAGCAGATGTTATTGCAGTGCTTCCTTTGCCTGTTTATCATTCTACGTTATCCCTAAGTGGCTGGGATTTCTGATTGAAGCTGTGAAGATTTATGGATGCTCTATCATCTAGCTACTTAATATACACATGCAAACAGACATTTAGCCAGAGAGATATATCTGAAGATTGATTGCACCCCAAAAGTCATTTTCTTCACTTAGTTTATATGCAGATAAACTAACTGACAATCTCTATTCATTTCTATTCAGAGCTCCATTCAAATCACCTTTGATGACAGTCTTCAGCTCCCAACTTCTGCATCCATTGACTGTGTGACTTGCACCGACCAATCAGTACGCAGCATGGTAAGCTCTTAGTTACTAAAACACCAAATAAACGTTACTAAAATGCTTGTACAATCTAACAAAAAATATGAGTAATTGTATTTCAAGATAACGTCACATATCACAATATTGTTATTTTTGACAGTTCTTGCAACCAATTTCAGTATCACAAACTAACGCCGGCTTCACACTGCACGCGTAAGCAGGGCGTAAGCAGCGCGTATTTTTTTCAGCGCTCATGTTAACAGATGAGTGCATTCACACCAGCAGCAGAGGCAGCGCAGCGGCGCGTAGCAGGAGCAGAGCAGAAGCGTCAGTGCCGCGATCGTTTCGGCGCCAGGTCTATTTTTGACGCGCTGCTCACAATGTTCTGATCAAAATTAACCTGGTTAACATGAAAAATAACACATTTAACCATGAAATAATTTAGTGAAGTGTTCCTTGTGTTTCTCAGTCACCATATGACATCTGGCACTGTGGGGGAAAAAAAGTTCTACACAAAAACCGAAGTCACTGCCATAAGTTTTTGCCTGATACAAAACTAATTTTAAATAATGTATGCCAGTTTAGCTTAAATTAAATATGAATTAAATTATGTATATATTATAACTATATGCTGGCATAAAAACAGAAACGATAAACAAAAGCAGGTGGTGTCAGGCAGTGTTCTTCAGAGTGCACCTGGAAAGACAGCAATAGACGACACTCGTCTCATCGTGAAGGTTGAGAAGCACACAGTTCTCTATGATCCACACAATTTGCTTTATAAAGACTTGCAAGTGAATGAAAAAGCATGGGAGGAAGTTGGTGAGTGTGAGCGGCTCTTGGTGCTGATGGTACGTCATTTTAAAGTGTTTTTGACAATCTTTCGTTGTCTCACGAACGAACAACTAAATATGGTTAGGTAAATAGAATGCACACACATTAATATAGCACTATAGAAATGTAGATAGACTATGATGTGCGTTATTTTGTCATTTAAAAAAAATTAAAGGCTACTTATTTAGCCTACAATATATCATTAAGAAGTTTCCTCTTTTTCCTCTTAATTCATTTATGAATTATCTTTAAGAGGTTTATGATGGGTAATGCATGTAAATTTGATGCCTATCCAATATTTCAAGACAATTTCCTGAAGTTTCTCTTTTTAGTAGTCTGCTTTTCATGGACATATAGTGCGATGGCCTTTCTTCTATCAAAAACTCGCACTGAACGAAATAAAAAAACAAGTGAAACGAATTTTTAAAATAAAATTAGCTTCATGAGAAATCTTTGCTTTATTTCCATTTCAAATACATTAAAGAGAAATGCAAACTTATCCATTATAGAGTAGCCTACTCTGTATACAACTGCGCGTGACAACTGCGCGCGACAAACGCTGCCTGTGTGAAAGGAAAAAGTGTGCGCGCTGCTACTGCTTTACACACGCGCTGCTTCAGCGCTGCCTACGCCCTGCTTACGCGTGCAGTGTGAAGCCGGCGTAATACTAAGTAAAAAATACTGCAGACAAGTGACACTAAAGACTTGAACTTTAGCTCTGCCAAAATATATCTGTTTTTATTGTATTTTTGCTAAAATACATGTAGCCCCGTTGAGCACAAGAGACTTCTTTAAAAAAAACATTCCCCAAATCTCCCCAACCCTTAACCTTTGCACAGTAATGTATATAAATGTATATGTCTTCATATTTATAGTATGATTTTTCATATTTTATGGTGTAAATTGAAATCATAATTTCAGGTAACTGCAATAATAACAATTTTGATATACATATGCATTAAGAGAAACGCTACTCTTTAGCTCATTTGACAGATGCAATCCTCAGTTGTGTATGTTAGTAGAGCTCAGACATTGTATGCAGTGCATGCGGTTCATTTTGAAATAATTAGTTCAGCCAAAAATTCTGTCATTAATAACTCACCCTCATGTCATTCTAAGATCTTTGTTCATCTTTGTAACACATTAAGATATTTTTGATGAAATCCAATAGTTTTCTGACCCCTCCATACACAGCTATTTAATTAACCATTACAAGGCCTAGAAAGGTAGTAAAGACATTGTTAATATAGTCCATGTGACTATACAGTGCAGCACTTCCATGTTTTATGGCAGAACGACTTGTGCGCTGTGCATGCATTGTGGTGCTCACTTGAACAACGACGGCCAATGGTAAGCCAGTGTTCTGGAAGCGCTGCACTGTTTTACACTGCGTCAACAGCGTAAGAGTGTGACACAGATTAGAAGAAATTGTTGAAAAAAATATAAGCAATGTTAAGGTTGAACCACTTGAGTCATAGACTATTTTAATTATGTTTTTACTACCTTTCTGGGCATTGAAAGTGTTCATTAAATAGCTGTCTATGGAGGAGTCAGAAAGCTCTTGGATTTCATCAAAAATATCGTAATTTGTCTTCTGAAGGTAAACAGCATGAGGGAGAGTAATTAATGACAGAATTTTTAGGTGAACTAACCCTTTAAACACTCAAACTCTTAAATCAGGGTGAATGTGTCCAACCTATCAAGTTGCCTTCAATATATATTTTATCTGTCAAAAGTGTTTTTGTGGCTTTTATTTTTTGAAGGTACCATATTGTGTCCCCCTCAGTCATTATTTGTCAATCATTGCCTCAACCTCTTTCAGGTCCTGCAGTGCAATTGTTCGGTCGACACCATAACGTTCCCCGTATCTGTCACTCAGCAGTCACCTGCAGCTGTTTCCATGGATACCTACCAGATCACGATGAAGCCCATGCAAGCCCAGGTAAAATACAAATGAAATGGATTTGCATCTGTGAGTTTGCATCAGTCTGCATAGCTGCACACTCAACTTTCATTAGTCTGACGTCTCCTGCCACTGCTCACATGAATGAACGAACTTCTCAGTTTGCCAGTTTTTTCCATCTCAATAGCTTAATGTAGATCGTGAGGTTTGGTGGCTATGAATATTGCATGCGATACTCATCTCAAGCAAATGACTCCACTTGATGCGCAGTGCCACAGTTTAATGTTTCATCTCTGGTTGTAAAAAAAATGGAGCAGCCATCGATGAATATATTACTTTTGCAAAATGACTGTGAAAAAGATCAAATGTTCTGTATTGGCTGCTGTAGTTGCAGGTATGTCTAGAGGAAGTAGAAGAAGAGGGCCTCCTTGTGTCCTGGACTTTTTCCAAGCAACCTCATCTCTCTTTAACTGTAAAATCACGCCAAAGAGTCCAGAAAGAGGTAAAGGAGACATATTGGTCACATAAGCCGCGTTTCCACCGCAGGAACTTTACCCAGGAACCAGGAACTTTGGGGTGGTACTTTGGGGTGGTACTCTGTGTGTTTAGACCGCAGGAACCAGGGTCTTAATGAAGTTCCGGGTAAATATTTCCCCCTCCAAACGGCCCTGCTCGCGAGGTAGTACTTTTTCAAAGTTCAGGAACTTTCGAGGGCGGGACTTGGGCGCTTAACATTCTGATTGGTTTAGCATTTTAATTTCAACCGTCATTTTTAAAAGTCTTTTGTGAGGTTCGTTCTGCGTTCAGTAAATATCTTAAATACCTTGCTCTCTGTCTGATGGCACGCGTTCGTCTCAGCCATCTCACGTTCAATGTCCGTAATAGCTGATAATAATAAACATTGTCATTTTAAATCTAGCTTTACAAGCTTTCTGAATATGCTAGTGCTCTTTTCTTTCATTGTTAATTACCTCTTTAGTAAACCAGCAAAAGCAGCACAGCTTGAATCTCTTCCATACTTGTTATTAATTTTTTTACAGTTTATTTGTCACCATGTAAACGACCTGACCGATTACTTTTAAGTGTGCGTCCTTACATGACGTGACAGCGCGTGCCGTACACATGTTGACAAGAGAGGAAATTTCATTTTTCTGAGGGGTAAACTTTTTATTTCGTAAGTTAAGAAGATAATGTTGGAATAATGACACAGCTTATATTGCCCCAGGCAGTTTTTACTTTAACCATAACTGCGCCGACAGAAGAATTAATTTTTTTCTGAGATGATTATTACACTTTACAACAAATAAATAGCTTATATAATACTGTATTAGTCCTGGTGGCTGTTAAGAGTTGCTATGGCTACAGTTAACACATTCTAGCTGGTGCAGAAAACAGCATTGACATTTTTGATGCGGCAGACAAACTGCATGTCACAAAATGATTGTGATTGAAAGTCACGTAAACACCAGATCGGTTTAGATAATGTCTCATGTAAACAGTCCACTCAATCTTTCAATCTGAATGAAAAAAAAGTGTGCTTTTAAACATGGATAGTATCGCGCAAAAATGATTACTGTCTGTCACTGACTTGGAGGAGCAGTCCCGCGCAGTCCTACATCACCAGACTAATTACTAATTTGCCTAATCTTCACGGAACTTTAGATCGCGGTGGAAACGCAGACAGTTGCAGGTCTGGGGGGAGAAAAGTTCCTGGTACAAATTGTTCCGGGTAATATTGGTGGAAACGGGGCTATAGGTCATGTTCCTTTCAGCTTTTGATGTATTACAATTTTTAAATGGTCTAAAAGAAACTACTTTTATAACTATGCAAATAAACTGACATTTTTGTCTTTAGGGCTCTGATGTAGAGGTGGACAGTGATATGATTGCCGAGCTGGTGGAGGACACGCTATACACAACACACCCTGCTATGATCCTCAACCTGAGGGCCTGTGTATCAAGCCCCGCGGTAAAAATACCAGTACTGATTGCTATATCACACAGTAGGGGTTAGTGTGTGGAGATAATTTGGAAGTGTACTGAACACTGCGACAGATCCATATGGATTTTATATGTTTTGGTTGGGTGTGTTTGATGTATTACATGTAGGGATGTATGACATCCTTATCAGTACAAAACATACAAGACATGCGATTAAGGTCAACAACGAGGAAGGAAAACTGACTTTTGTGAAAAATGTGACTTTCATGTTATAAAACATTAACATTCCCTATTGTTATAGTTCCCCAGGGAGAAGCAGATCAGTAGTTTGAACCCTCCATCTCAGAGCACGCCTGTCAAGCGGATTTTGGTACACCAACTCAGAGCAACTGATGTCAAAAAAGGTATAAAAATGCGATTGTCTGCTTGATTAAACAATATGGCATCAGGATGTGACGTGTAATGTCTCCACAGCGTCTTAAGTTTGGTTATGAGCTGCGATTTCTCTCTCGAGAAGCCGTGCTTGTGCATTTTTTTTCTGATTCGATCATAAACTAGCGCATTGTGTACCGCTCCACTGAGCTGGCAAATGATCTCAGTTTCAGCGTCATCACCACGAAACGCACCTTACGGCATTGGTCCTGCCTTTTGCTCGCACAGGTCTTATTCAGCAACTGACCCTGGCAATGTTACTAGGTCCCCATCCCGGAATCAATTCTGAGATCAATACAATGTCTCCCCTAAAACCGGACAAAGCGTGTTGATGGGGCATGTGTGCCCCATCATGTGCTCTCTTGCTCTGGACATGCGTGTCCATACAAGGAAATTCCGAGCTTGTCACATAGGCCCATATTTTTTAAAAAAACTTTCCGAAACTTGTGAGAAACCAGGAGTATTTTTGGCACAGAAATACTCCATCAAACATCCAACTATTTTTTTTCAGTTTTGGCCATTTTTAGCATGGGAATCAGAGTCTTTAACAGTTTATAGTGCAGATAATTTTCTCATAAGTGATTTCTTTTCAAGGATGTCAGACTCATGTAGGAGAGCTTTGTTGCGTGCTGAGTCTGGACACTCCTTCCATTGAACGCAGAACCGGCTTCCTTACTCCTTCCCCCAGTCCCGGAGCAGCCCTGCACTGGACTGACGACTTTACACTGTAAGCACACTTATGTTATTGACACTTAGGAAATATTACAAGGAAATGTTTCTAATAATGTAATGTTCTATTAGACAACGTCATTTCTGTTCTTACAAGTAGTTTTTTTTAATTTAACTGCAGAACTAGACTGGTAATCCAATGGGATATTCTCTGACCTTACATTTAAAGGTCAGCTTCGCCACTTCCGTTTTACACAATGGTGTGTTTTCATCAAAGTATGGTTTATAATGGCAGCCCCTCTGTCATGAATGAAGGTGTAAAGCTGTGAGCAGCTCCACCAATTGCTCTGTAAATTTATGCAGCCAACTCCCAAAGAAACAAAGAGCTATTTAGCACATTTAATTACAGCCATTCACAACACATCACTATTTCCTGTGATACCAATTACCAGAATGGCCGATTTAATACTCAAAGCCAGCATACAGATTACTGCTGTGAGGCCAAAGGGGATATTTAGTCTACCACAATACTGAAAATGTACAGCCATTTCATAAACTAAAATCTAGTTACAAGACAATTAATTATTTTAATGAATAAAATGTCACTTCATCTCCAATATTCACGCGCGTGCGTGCGTGTGCGCATTTGTGTGTGTGTGGATTAATTTTTATTTAGTTGCGATAAATCTAAGCCTGTTTTTATCTTTTAGGGATGTAGGACCAGAAACCAAAGAACTCAAAGTAAGACTTGTGGAGAAAAACAGCAAAGGAGAACGTGAGTCACTTTTCATTCAATAGTTTATCCAAGATTATAGAAGCAAATCTATAACATATCAGATGATCTAGTGAATGATTCAAGACTGATATTCTCCATTTTGTGTATTTTTGTTTTCATTGCAAGTATATATTTTTTTATTTACTTGACAAATAATTGTTTCTTTTTTTCGGGCTGACAGGTTTTCTGCCTGGTCTTGCTTCCTTACCATTGGATCTCTCTAAAAGACTTCCTAATGGACAACAGAAACTGGCCATCGCTCCAGGTTATGGTCTGCCTCAAACTGCTATCATAACATTAGAGGTGAGGGCAGCATAAAGTGGAATTCAGAATGAGTTTGTATTTTATACACAGTACCTTTCAAAAGCTTGGGTTCTATAAGATTTTTAAATCTTTTAAAAGGAAATAGCTTATGCTTATCAAGGCTGCATTTATTTCATCAAAAATACAGCAAAAAGAGTAATATATATATATATATATATATATATATATATATATATATATATATATATATATATATATATATATATAAAAATACATTTTATAGAAATATATCCGAAACAATATGCTTTAGTGCTCAAGAAACATTTCATATTTGTTATCAATGTTGAAAAGAGTTGTGGTGCTTAATATGTTTGTGGAAAACTTGATGAGTTTTTTTAGGATTAATGGATGAATAGAAAATTAAAAAGAAGAGCAATCATTTGAAAAATAAATCTTTTATAACATTATAGCTGATTTTACTGTCACTTTTGATCCATTTAACATGCCCTACAGACAGACTACATACCACTACATAATTCTCACATATGGATAGCATGATAAAACAGTGTGGAGAGTGTCAGTGTTTTAAACCTGAAATAGTTTCTTTCTTCTGTTGAACACAAAATGTATTTTTTTTAATTGTTGGTAACCAGACAGTTCATGGTAGACATGCACCTACTTTTGTGTTTAACAGAAGAATGAAACTCATATAGGTTTAAAACAACTGGGTGTGTGAGTGATGACAGAATTTACATTTTTGGGTAAACTATCCCTTTAAGGCTTCCACCAGCCTTGTGTTCACTTTTCTGAACATGCTGATAAGTCCCTGTTCTAAATGTCAATGTGAATTATTTAATAGAAAACATATCTTATTACAGTGGACTGCCTTGTGAACTGAACGATCATCTTGTCTCTGATTAACTCGATAACTGAATTATTTCTTTATTTAACCTAGTACTTTAGTTAACACTGTACTTGTTACACACATAATCTTACAGGTACAAACACTATTTAAACGCTGCGTATAATCATTATGTTTTAGTTTGTGAACATATAGACAAAGTAAATAGAAATATATGAATGTGTATTATTAGTAATTTTTGGAAGATAATCTGTGGCTGTACTATAGTAGTTGTCACAGATATCTTTTTAAAGTATGAATTATGTTTAAGCTAATGATCTTATGTTTCTGTATCCATAGCTATTGTATTTGGAGTCCAGTGATTTGCGTGTTTGCCAAAACGCGACTCCACTGCGGTCCTCGGTCACTCCCTCGAAGAAGGTGGACGTGGACCGCACCATCATGCCTGACGGCACCATTGTCACCACAGTAACCACAATTCAGTCACGACTAAAACTGGACCGCAAAATAGGTAAGGGCCAGATTATTCAGGCAGGAGGACTGAGTAACACTGAGAACACACATGCCGTTCTTTCTCCAGTACCACAGAAATGGCACACTATCCTGTTTCTTCCTCTGTAACTGCAGGAGGAGACTCTCCGTCTAGGTCTCCCTCAAAGGTGGAGGTGACTGAAAAGACTCCCAGCGTGCTCACAAACAGCTTGCAGAGCACCAGCACCAGTGCCAGCGCCAGTCCAACCCCCAGCAGTGAGCTTAACATTAAGATTTGCATTTTAAGACAATTCACATTACCATTTATTTTAAAGAAATGTGTGCTTTAATTCATCAAGGAAACATTAAATAGACGAAAAGTGACAGTAAAAACATTTATAATGTTAGAAAATATTTCCATTTCAAATTATTTTCTGTTCATCAAAGAATCTCACAAAAATATTAAGCAGCACAACTATTTTCAAGAGTGATAATCATGTATTTTTTTCTCAGCATATTAAAATCAGCGCATTAGAATGTTTTCTAAGGAATTCAGTTTTTGTTGTCACAGGAATAAATGACATTTTTAAATATATTTACAATAGAAAAAAAGTAAATTTAAGTTATAGAATTTTTTTCCAATAAAATAAAAGTTAGGGTTCAGAAAATAAAGTAACATATTTATATATTGTTGTATATATTATTGTTTTTTAATTTATATTGTTTTTTTGTTGATATTTTGAATTTGTTATACATTAAATGTATTATTTATAATTTTTGTTCATATTATAATATGTTTTGTTAATATTTTTTATCGTTTTTAACCTTATTTTCAAAGTGTCATTTGAACAAAATTAAGTGCGAGTTTGTGATCCTGTTGTGTTTGTATGCTATTCCCAAGCAGAAGGCACCCTCCCTAATGGGCTGGATCCCGTAGCAGAAACGGCCATACGACAGCTGACCGAGTCAGCCAGTAAGGTACCCAAGAAGACGCCTACTAAACGCAGCACTCTCATCATATCTGGGGTGTCAAAGGTCAGTCTGAACATTGTGTACACAGACATTTCTAATCGGTGTCATATAAACAGCTTGGTTACAATGAGACAAGTGTCTAGGGAAACAATCACAAGAACAGTCTCTTTTTCCCCAGGGTAATGTTTAAGTCATCTTTTTCCTTCACATAATGTTGCTGTAACACTCATCAGGACACCTTTTGGATAGGTTTTAATTGTGACCAATGTAACTTCTATTATGTTATAACTGAAACATCATATTTAACTAATGTTAACTTCCTTTTAAAGATTGGAATCTATACGTTCGTAAATCTCAATGTCATCGGAAGCTCAGTCTTCTCATATCACATCTCATATATCATCATATGCCCTCGTCTGGGTATCGAAAAGTTTAAGTTTCAAATTCACTGTCTGAACAAACAGGGTTCACAGAACGGCTGACAGCAGGGCAGCCTTTGCAAACACTGCTGAGATGTTGTCTTCCTCAGCTGTGCCTGCAGGACATGTACATGAGGAACACTATGTTAAAACTAATTTTCTGTCCTTCCCACAGGTCCCCATTACTGAGGATGACTCAGCCTTATCAGTGGGCTATGCTGCAGCCATGGACGCAGCCCTACAGGGGGCGCATTCTCCCAGCGGACCCACAAACCACCACGGAGCATCCGCACATCAGGAAACAGACGAGACCACACCATCTGATGCGTCAGAGCGACCGTCCGTGGATGACGCGGAGTCGGAGACCGGATCGACCGGAGGGTTGGAGACTCGTAGCCTCAAAGATCACAAAGGTGTAGATTTATCTGTAATGTCTCCCTTAATGTATTTATTAGGAAATTATTTTCGAGTTTATACTCACAATACATATGGTTTCAAAGCAGTTGTACAGAAAATGCTTGTTTTAATGTTACAATTTAGAAAGTATTTTGTTATCAGCCAGAGATGTGTTTGTCAATGTAATGTCCATATGGCAGTAATATACAGCTATATAGTTAACAAGTGATATTTAAAATTAAATAATTAATGTTCCTTTATCAATTGCTCTCATGTCGTTCCAAAACCATCTCATTGATCTTTGAAACACAAATGAGGATGTTGTTAATGAAAGTTGGGAGATTTTTGTCCATCTTCTGATACACTTTTCACCCTGAACTCTGACGCTCAAAACATTCATAAAATAAATCCATATGAATCGAGTGGTTCAATTCAAGTCTTCTGAAGAGACATGATCGCTTTATATGATGAACATAATTAATTTAGGCTTTTATTCACATATAAAATTGGTCATTGAACATGGATAAATCACTCAAATTTAATAAGCGTTAAAAAAAAATCAGAAATCAGTTTAATTAATTAAATCAATTAATTTAATTTCATTAAAATATCGAATTAAAACATAATCTGAAAATACTGAGTGATTTGCTTTACACACGTGTAACGTAAATTACTCACGCACACCCCAAACATTCTAATCTAGTTACTTATTAGAAACATACAGGTTTTTTTTTCTTAAAAACTGCTTCAAAATTCTTGTTTTCAATATGGGTGTGTATAATTTATGTTGTAGAGCAAAACGCACAAGTATCGTCAAGTTTTATGTTTGCATCTGACCTCATGTCATAAATCGGAAAAAAAAAACATTAAGCCATAGGAAAATCTTGAGGAACCAGTGGCAAATTAGTCTTACTTTCAACATACATTTCTTCTTTCTTTTTATTTATGTACATGTATGTTCTGTTGCAGTGGGATTCCTCCGCAGTGGTACCAAGCTACTATTCAGAAGGAAAAACAGAGAAAAAGACCCCAGTTTTAGTCAGTCCCACGAGGATGTTTCCAACCTGGGCAATGACTCCTCCACAGCCTCCTGCTCCTCCACCAGCCGTAAGAAGTCTGGAAGCTTCTCCCGTCGTCTCATCAAACGTTTCTCGTTCCGCTCATCCAAGACTAAGGGCAAATCTAGCACAGCCAATGGAGGATCCAGCACTACAGATAACTAAAGGAGAAATAGAGAGGACAGAAGAGCTAAAGAGAGATGGTGCAGGCACCAGTCAAATGAGTGTGAAAAATGATTTATGTTATATACTGGTTGTCCACAACCTTTGGGGGATAACCTCATACCTTCAGACCATACTTTCCCGGAAAGCCAGCCTTGCTTTGGTGTTCTCCTGCCTGGAATGTCACCCTTCACATATGATTACAGCTTTTCAGGATAGAAAACGCGTTTAAATGTGGAAAATAAAAGGATATGAGCATTTATGGATGCATTGTTAATGAAATTAATTTGAAAAAGGGGAAAGGCTGCTTTGTGGATGATTATGGGCGAACAAACTCGAGAAACTCAAAATGGACGGGAGTGTCATGCGGTTATTGAGCACAAGGGGGCGACATAGATCAATGACTATTGATGCCTCCAACATTGTCGCTGTATTGTTTTTCTTATTTATTTTATTTCATCAGTTGCACTTTTAATCGTAATCTGATTGTTTACAATGCTGGGGAGCTATTTTCTGTCGTTTTTATTTTTTATCATGTTTGTGTGTCGTTTACTGTTATCGGCGCTAAATCATTTCTCCTGATCTCATTATTAGGAGTATTTCGAGAGTTATGCTAAGACATGCTGTGAGCTTTGTTCTCGTTTTGCTGTTGATATAGCATTTAGAAGGGATATTACGCCCTGTTTTCAAATAGTGGTACGTTTGACTTTTATTGTGGCTTAATAATATTTTATAATGATGTTTTTTCATTTGTTTTAGAAAACGGAAACGTAGACATATCTCACTCAATTACGTTTGTGTGTTTTGGTTGTAAAGTTTGAGCCCTTCATATGACACTAGGGAGACACTACAGGAAAAAAACTGCATTTGTGTATATTTATTATTACTTATTCCACAAATTATTGTAAATGAACGTCTTGAACTAAAATCTGCAGTGGGGAAAGTGCTTTTTCAGGGCCCACGTGAAACAAACCTCAGGGGATATAATAAGGTAAACATGTTTAATATATCTTTTTTTTATTTCTCTTTCCAGAGATGGCTTCTTGAACAAAACAGACGCTGCCCCAGTAACATACGACCACGTTTCCTCTTAAATTCATTTAACTTAGTTGCAATGAAGAGGAACCGACTTCCGCACGAGCTTTTCTTAAACACAAGTTGATCTTTTTCGTCATAATACCATAGTAGATAGCTTTTTTTTATTATATTAAAGAGAAGATTTTTATTATTTTCTAGTATTGTACCTAGTATAGTAATTCGTGATAAAGGAATCATTAACTCAAAATGATATCATCATAAACTCGATTAATTCGCTCCCGTTGTATGGATCAGAGATGGTGACCGAGGCTGTTTATCTGCACGAAAGTAAGCTTTGAACCCATTTTTGAAGCAACGTAAATTAACACACATCTCGTTTTGGGTGAACTATCCCTTTAAGGAATCGCGCTTGCCCTATCCCTCCCCCATCCCTGCACGAAGTTGTGCATACTTTCAGCCTTTGGTTCTATCGGATTTATATAAAAATAATCAGCGCTCTGAAAAGCTAATCAAAACTAACAACTAACGTTATAGAAAAGCAATTCAACAACAACTCGCAGTTCATGAATCAATGACGGAGCACTGTTTGCTAGCCAGTGTAATTCCTGGAGCATAATTTAAAGCCTGAGAAGAAATGTTATATGACAGCGAACTATCTAAAACAAAGGCAGTGGGCCATTTGAGGTATTCAGAGCTTTATATTATTGTGGTTAATTTGATGTTTAATTTATTCTGAATAAATTATTTTTGAAAATCGATTCCTCTTTTTTTTTACCCAAAACATGTTCTAACAATGTTGAGTTAAAAGTGTTTATATATATATACACTTATATATATATATAAGGGTTGCACTTGAAACTGTTAAAATTCAGAGGGAATGTGTTCTGTTGGTTTGAATTTACCGCCCAAAATTGATTGACAAAACAAAATACCAATGATGGCGGAGACAAACCGTACAAACCAATCAGGATTCAACCAGCTCGCGCACATTTCGATGGACTCGGATTGGTTCGTTAGTTTGTGCTGTTTATGCACAGTAAGATTAAGCCAATAGAAGATCACATCCGCTCTAGGGTTGCATCTAACAGCCAATCCGCGCAGTTTTTCACTGCGCGTGACCAATCACAACGGTAGGCGGGACTATTCAAGCCTAGTTCAGTCAGTCCTTAAATACTGCAGCAAGTCTACAGAACATCTCACTGAATTCTTCTGCAAGCAGAGAAAGGAAGTAACTTCATCATGTCTGGAAGAGGTAAAACCGGTGGAAAAGCCCGCGCCAAGGCCAAGACTCGCAGCTCCCGTGCTGGTCTCCAGTTCCCCGTCGGCCGAGTGCATCGTCTCCTTCGTAAAGGCAACTATGCCGAGAGAGTAGGTGCTGGTGCTCCCGTGTATCTGGCTGCCGTCCTCGAGTACCTCACCGCTGAGATTCTCGAGTTGGCGGGAAACGCTGCAAGAGACAACAAGAAGACTCGTATCATCCCTCGTCATCTTCAGCTGGCCGTCCGTAACGATGAGGAGCTGAACAAACTGCTCGGAGGAGTGACCATCGCTCAGGGTGGTGTTCTCCCCAACATCCAGGCCGTCCTTCTGCCCAAGAAAACTGGCCAGGCTGCTGCTAGCTCTGGCAAATCTGGAAAGAAGGGATCTTCCCAGTCACAGGAGTATTAAAAGCTATGCTGTCCTGAGCTAACTCACCCAAAGGCCCTTTTAAGGGCCACCCCACTCGTCTGAAAAGAGCAAATTCCATTTGTTTGAATGTGATGTAGCCTGTATATTTGAGTTGTCTTTTTACTTATTAAATTGTCTTTTTATATACAAACTTGTTGTTTTGCAGTGTTGTTCGGTCGATGTCGCTCGTGATCAAAGTAAAGTGTACAAGTTTAGTATTAATGATAATCTTTATTCACATTTTCTCATGTTGCTATAGTAACAAACCATTGGCATTGTGGTTTAATTCGATTACACGTTTAAAAGGCACATTATGGAGTTTTCTTTGATCAAATTAAATGCATAAATATTCTACGTCTAGAAACTTGCTTACGTAAACTACTTGCACATTTTGCCAAAATAAATCTTATATTGAGAATGAAACTCTTAAGAAATAACTGGTCTTGGCTTCTAAATACTGATATTTAGTTGTATAGTTTTTCACAGTGATAAAACATACATTTTGAAGATTTAGGATATGCTGTTTTATATATAAAACTCACAATTTGTTAAATATTACATTCTATATTAAACCATAGCCAGTTCTAAAAAGGTATCAATTTTGAGCATGTTTTATGTAGCTCATAAAGGCAGCTGTATCCTTAGTGGAATACTATCAAAATATACTACTTTCCATAATATGTGCCTGAGAGATGATGGCAGTCAAAAACAGTATAACTTTGTCTTGTGTGTGTGAGCAGCTGACAGAAAAATTGGTGCTGTCACATTGTTAAACTGAGGTATAGTAGCTGAAGTGACTTGATATATTCACACAATCATGGTTTTATATAAGCTCTGGAGTTTCAGCTACAGATCATACAGGTTGAGTGTACTGTTTATCAAGTTAACAGCATGAGAAAGTCCTAACTAACTCCAGTGCAAAAAATAAAAAAGTTATCGAGCATCATTAAGTTTCCTGGCTGTTGTGAGAATATCTTTGGCCCCCCTATTAAGGAGAACATTTGCCAGATCCATCCCCAGTTTCTCAGCAGCATTGAGGGCTGATGATGATATGTTGTTGGCAGTGACTGCAACGTGTACACACTCCTGGGCACTCTCACTCACCTGATAGAAACCAGTTGGAATAAAGGTTATAATTCTGTTAAATGATATACTATATAATTTTGAAGAATAATATATAAACACTAATGTTCAAAGGTTTGGGGTACACAAAACTTTTTTTAAATAAAAAAAAAGTATGCTCACCATATAACATTTATTTGGTCAAAAAAAATTTTTTTTGACAAAATTAGAATTTTAAATAACTGTTTTCTATTTGTATATATTTTCAAATATATTAGTGTAATTTATTCCTGACATTCATTCAGACAGCAGTCCTCAGGTTCAGATATTTTTATATGCTGATTTGCTGCTCAAGAAACATTTCTTTTTATTATCAATGTTGAAAACAGTTGTGCTGCTTAATACATTTGTGGAAATGGTGATGCAATTTAATCAATTTATTTAATTTTTGATGAATAGAAATTAAAACAAAAATTGCGACAATGAAAAAGTCTTTACTTTAATGCATTCTTGCTGAATAAAAAAAAACTTACTGACCACAAACATTTGAATGGTAGTGTATAGTATATTTGACCCTTACTTTGTTGTCTATTTCCACACTCGTCTGCATAGTGTCCTTCAAGCACTCAGCTCCATCCAGACTATAAACTGCTCCAGTCAAATACAACTGAAACAGGAAAAGAGCTGATTTTATTCTAATATACAAACATCAACCACACTCATTCAGATTTGTACTGCCATCAGTTTACATTGAGTGAAGTAGCTTAAAAACATGCTCTTTACCATGGACCCTTTCACTTCTGTATGAACAGCAACAGGCACACTGCAGCCTCCTTCCTGAAAGCAGAACAAATGAATAAACAGGAGTATTAAAAACCCACAGCTGGGATATGGCCAATTATATATGAACCACATCCAATGGCATTTTAGTTCATGTGTGTATAAGGGAACCCACCAGCTGTTTGAGGAAAGCTCTCTCTGAGATGCATCGCAACACCGTGTCAGGATGGTGCAGGACAGAAACCATTTCCAGAATGTCTTTATCTTGTGCTCTGACTTCCACTGCCAGTGCTCCCTGAACACAAGTCACATTTTATGTTTATTTACTGACTTACATTTAATTAAGAAAACAGTTCTGCAGGTCAAGTGCCACATTTCTGAAGTTACAGTATGTATACAATGTCTTCACAGCAGGGAAGTAGTGAAAACTGTACTTTTTTGGCTGTAACCGTTGACAACTTGTTTCACAGGTGTTTCCTTTAGTGTTTGTAAAAAGCCCTAACAGTTAGGTTTGCACCTGCTGCTTTTCTCGCATGAACAACACAATAATAGGTGCAAAGCATTACGGGTATAAACAAATGGGGGGAGAAATTGCCACTGTTTTAAATCTAGTGCATGAATACCTAATGCAGTTTCATAGTTCACAAATAGTTACATTTACATTTAATCATTCAGCAGACGCTTTTATCCAAAGCGACTTACAAAAAAGGGGAGAGCAATAGAAGCAACGAAACAAACAAAGCCAACAACCTGTAAGAGCTGTAAGAAGTCTCAATTAATTAGCACAGTACACACTTTTTTTTCTTTCTTTTTTTTCTTTTCTTTTTATAGCCATCTACAATAGCCATCTACAATAGCCACCTACAACAAAAACTCACGTACGCAAAATACAGAACACTGGATTTTGAAAGCCATGATAACAACCCATTAGGACTAAGGCTATTGCCCCAGCTGTTGTCGTTAATGCAGATTCAGTGGCCCAATGGCTTGGTTTTGTATGGCATTCTAGCTAAACGCGCAGCAATAGCCATCTACAACAAAAACTCACGTACGCAAAATACAGTGAAATAGTTGTGCACGCTTGCACACTTACCTGGCCAACTGCATACATGCAATCTTCAGGGCCGAGAATCTGCAATTTATAGAAGAACTACAATGAATGCATTATCAATTAAAACTATAAACACTGCTGTAGCCACCACATACCTTCAATATTTAGAATAGTGGTTGGTAGATATGGGTTTTTCCCCATTAATACATCACATCTCATATGAAATTACTGTTTGAGGTCTAAAGCCAATGACTAATATTAACTTAGCAAACGGTCCTATACAGAAAAGTTAGCATGGATAGAATGCAAATCTATTTCTATTTTCTGAATGTATGTTATTGATCTCATTGAGAAATATTCATGCATGTTTTATTTTTTGAAATAATCTTTTATTAAAATGTCATAACTATCTTCTAGTGAAGCGACAGACTTCTCTCTGATGATGTATGCCAGACTTCTCTAAGAATGTAGTCCCTTTATTACAATTTACTGTAAGCTCACGTTCCGATCTGGCTCGATTCAATCAACAACCAATGGATAGAAGTTTTCTTGTTTTGATAATTCAATTTACTCAGATGTATGTGGACATACTTGACTGATTCGGTCTTCCCAGCCCATCCGTTTGAGGCCTGCTGCGGCCAGAATGATGGCAGCATAGTCGTCCTTTTCATCCAGCTTCTTTAGACGGGTGTTTAGGTTCCCTCTCTATAGCAGTAAAGTCAAGGAGGAAGACTCTAATACTGTTCAAATGTTATATGCAGTATATATAAACTTGCTGGTACAACAAATTTCCAGGAAATATGTGCTGGCTTTGGTGGTTTATCAAAATCAATGATAAAACTGCTCCCATTAATAATACATAAACATCCCCAGATGCGAAAGCAAAGGAAAGTGCAGGATACAATATTTTCAAACTCCAGTTGAGGGAATCGTTTCTTCAGCTGAGCTGCTCTGCGAAGTGAACTTGTGCCAATCACACTGGGGGGGGGAAAAAGAGACGTAAGTGCATGTAGCTGTAATGACATGACAGAATGTAGATTTTGAAATTTTGCCATCACTATAAAAACTGCTGATCTTCCTTTATTATTTTGTTTATCAATCAAATTCTCTAGGATGGATGCCTGCACTTTCATTTGGCCTGACTAGATTGTTGAAGAAAACAGAGCTCACCTCTTCTCTGGCAAACTGTCCAGGGTAAGTCCAGCATTCTTTGGATGAAGCACCACTGCATCATGGGGATTTTCCCGCCTTCAAAACACAATGTGCAACATTTCACAAACAGGTTTTCAAACTACCTACAGCAGTGCCCTTGGTCATTACAACTCATAAATATGAATTTATTCAATTAACTTTGAATAAAAATGTACATAAATTAAATAAACTATATGAATTAAATACATATTTTTAAATCTACCAATTCATTTAAATTCATTCATTAAATAATATTTACTTGTTAGATGTCATGGTTGTGGTACTCACTGAAGAATTGCTCCAATAGTGAATCCAGCAGGCAATGAGGTAGGTAAATCCTTGAGAGAGTGCACCACAATATCCACTCTAGTGTGGACAAAACACATATTAAATATTAATAACCTCCATTGCATTGTGTAATGTGTCACCATAAAAAGTTATCGCATGCTTAATAAAGGTTTATTACACAAAACACATAAACAAGTCTAAGAGAACATCTTTCACATCCTCTGATGTAGTAGGGCTGTGTGATATTGAAGAAAAATGCGATATGCAATACCTTGTTAAATAATGCGTTATGCGATACGATATTGCTATTAGTGCGTACATTCTTTTAAATTATATTTAAAAAATATTTAAAAACTGAGAATGATACCATTTGTGTTTCACATTCCTTCTGGGAAAAGAAAGCATCTGCTGAAAGTGACCAGCAGCGTTTTAGCAAAAATGTATGTTAAATAAATGAGTGTGTGTATTTGGTAGTTTGAGTGTGTAACAAGACACAAAACAGAACTGTAGAGATCACACACTTTCAGAGAGGTGACTTGTGCACGCTTGTGTGTGTGTCAGACAGCGCGAGACTGCAAGGAGTTGTTTTCGCAAGTTATTGCGTTTAATAACTATTTTTAACATCAAGCAAGTCACAAGTAAGTCGTGTGCCCAGTATATTCACTGCTATTTGCGTCAACCTAAAACATTTTTTACAATGCTGAAATAGCCTATTAAAATCATTCAGATATTGCATGCTGTTGCGATATGCATGTCACGATATTTCGATAATTTCAATATATTGCGCAGCCCTATGATGTAGTGTCAGTAACCAGTAAAACAGAGGATGAAAAAGTTGAATACAGTAAATATGAGCAAAAGTTATATATATTTGAAAATGTCACATCAACAAACCTGAAAGCATAATAATTACAGGGTAAGTCAATCTAAAGTATTTTACGGCATAATCAACTGACTTTTTATGTTTTCTAATAAGGGTTTTAGAAGGGGAACCCTTCATATAAGTCCTAAGTTTTTTATCAAACTTACTCATTTCTTTCAAGGGCATTTTCCAGCTCTTTGGTGAAGAGGCTCTTTTCGCCAATCTAAGAAAACGCATTTGATAAGGTCAAGTGCATTTCTGTTTTACAGACAACACAAACCATAATCCATAAAATATAATCATGACACATTAAATTGCAGAAGGACTTCTACCTTTGATAATGCAGTGTCCAGGATTTTGTCCCCAATTGTCGACATAGCAACTGAAATGCATGCACACAAAAAGGTTAAGAACCGAATAGTTGTGAACACTGGCTCCAATTCTGACATCATCATTCACGTCTTTTGACACAGACAGTAGGATTCAGCAGTGGAGCGGTGGTATAGATTACACATTCTTAGCAGAACACAATCCCTCTCTGTTCTAGGCAAGTAGTGAGTGCATGGGGACAACATGCACAGAGGAAAATCTATGCATTTAATTGACCTACACAAGACAAATGCAATACAAGTAAAGTTGAAGGAATTCATACAAATTATGCAGGGCAAAATTTCCTCTCTTACCTATCTCTAGATGAAGGTCTGGATAAAGCTCGTTCAGTCTGCCGGCCACACTGTCTGTTTGAATGCGAGCCAGCTGAGAGACACAGACAATTATAGAAGGTACAAAAATTGTATTTCATCAATGTCATAAAGCCATAAAGCCAATATATGTGGAATACATTTTCTCTGAGAGCAGCTCCAAAAGCATTTAAGTCATTATTTAATTTATTTAATTATTTAATTCTCAGATTTATGACGATTTTAACTAACCTCAGTATGCAGATGTTAAGAAACAAATTTACAATTTTTTTATAATTAAATGTTTGCAGATGCTCCCACCAATTACTACAGAGGCACCTAGGGCCAGTTTCTATCTGATTAAAGCACGCGAGTTAACACCCATTTCCATTTTGTTATCTACCCTCAATTTATAACGGTTCCAGACTATAAAATCAATTAATACTGCATGTTTTTAACTTAACTGTCCAAACCGATCATTTCTTTTGAGCGCAAATCCCAATAAAATTATTAATGTTAAAGAGATATTAACCTGTACAGACCCAGGGACCCACAGCCAAACCACAATGGAAAAAATACCATTTTTTTTCAAAGAACACATTATGAATTTTTTTTTTATTAACATTACATTCAATACATCTTATCATATAATTATGCACCATCACATTTCTATGTTTTATATTTTTATAACTAAGCACGAAAATACTCCCATTTTAAGATTATTGAATTATTTCATAAATTATCGCACAGAATAGTTGACGGACTGAAAATTTTACATTACCTGGCTCTTCCTTGTTCCCATGCGAATAACTCGACTGACTTTGCCATTTCCTTCCTGCAAGATCAAGAATTTCAGAAAATGTCAAAATGCTCACCTCAACTCTTGTCAATAGTAAAATAGTTTCATCAGACTCTCACTCTAATATACTTGAATGGACCTTCCATGTTATTTGTGGACACTTTTACAGTTCAGACTGTAGAAGATGTTGTGCTTGATCCAAGGCCTTATGAATGACTGAATGAATGAACAACTGGTGGAGGGTTTTTTATTCTTTACAGTGTCCTTGCATTCCCCACACCCTGTGTTTCTGGGCAGTGCTGATAAACCACTGCACTGATGCAGTGCACACAGATGGAAGTCAGATAAATGTTGGCCGTTCAACCCAGTTTGTCCTTTTTTCTATTGCTTATTCGGACGTTCAAATTCAGAAACAGAATGAGAATATAAGGCAAGTTTTAGAGAGGGTCGTTAAGATTACATTTATCTTTTAATTGTGCATTGTCAGATCACGAGGAGTTTGGCCATTCGCAGAGAATTATGTTTATTGAGATTCACATGTGACTAAATAGAGTAAGAGATCGCTACATTACGGTGCACTTGTTATTAGATATAAGTATGACTCTTAAAAATGTATATAATTTTGTATATCAACATTCACCAAGTGGGTGCCTATTTCAAAATCTCATGGTTTAATTCATGGTTTAATTCATTCCTTGGGTCCACATGTTTTAAGACCCGCCTACTTCTTCCGAACTTTTCCCATCCACCAATAGAAAGACAGAACGGTTAAAATGGCAGTTCACCGAGCCAATGAAACATCACCCTATGCCGCTGCGCGATAAACCATCTAGTTTTTACACTTACTTGAGAGATATTAACGTTCCCAGACATCAGCGATCTGTTCCCCGAACTGTATCGTCAAGATTTTTCACTCATTTGAACAACTGTTTTGGTTGAGTGAGTGACTGACTTCTAAAATGCCCAACTGCTACCGCAAACTCTGCGTTCGACCTAAGTTCTGAAGTGTGACCTAGACGGGAAAGATACTTCCGTCTGCCAAGAACACACGTTGGGCAACTTGGGCTGTGGATGTATTCACGCCCGTCATGCAGCGCCACACAGCGCATACTTCAACCCAACGAAATATGTCTCAATGTTGAGTAATTAAAACGAATATTTAAATGAAATATTCCGTTTTTATACTCCGGGACATCATTATAACTTTATAATATTTTGAAAATCATATTTAAAAACCCTTTTAATGTAAGAGTATGAATCTTGCGACGTTATAATATTTATATATTATTCCATATGGAATCTGTGTAATACGGACAGTAATTATAAAACAGCTGGGGGAAACTTCTGTACCTCAGCACACCAATTATATTTGTGTATGTAAAACTTACCAAGTAGCCTAATATTATAAGGTTTAACATAAAAAACATAATTCTTGTCATTTTTTACATAATCATTTTTTACATAATAGAAACAACATCTCTTTTCTGAATTCCATTTAACATCTTAAATTAATATTCCACATCAATCCAAAAGAATTTAACATACATACGTGAACTATTGAAACAGTATAAAGTATAGAAACCATAGAAACGTGTGTGTGTGTGTGTTATTATAATAAACATTAAACATATAAACATAAAGTCATTAAACAAACGGAGAACCTCTTGACATGTGATGGTCTCCCATAGTGCTGCTGATGTTGGATCCTCCACATATGTAGTGCTGCCCTTTTACCCCTGACGACGAGCTGCTTCCGGTTGGAGACGTGGCTTACACTTCTGCCATATTGAGCCGCCCTGCACACAAATAACAGTTTTATTTATCTCCACGTAGCATTTAAACCACCGCACAAACGGCGTTCAGGAGATTTAACACAGAAAACATACCAGACCGTGAAAATGGTGAGTTTATCTTTATTCGTTTATGTACAAACGGCTGATTTTGACGACGGGTTCCGGTTTTTGCTTGAGAGGTTACTGCTAGCTAACGAAATGAACCGCAGACTGATTTATTGCTGGGAATGCGTATTTATTCAAGAGAGACGTGGAAATTGATGTATTGCAAAAGTGTAAATCAACTCGGGGACAATGTCTACGTACAATGTCACTTATTGAGCTGTTAAACTCGCTAGTAATGTTTGTTATCAATATAAGGAGAAATTAGCTAAGTTACGTCAGTGTCAAATACTCGCTGTACTGCAGGCCTCTAACTTTCTCTATCAGCTTCTCATTATACGTGTCTGTGATAACAAATCAGCTGCTTAATAACAATAAGACGATGTCTGATAATTCTACAATACATTTTGTGTAAAAAAACTTGCCCATTTGTCATTTGTAGCATCTGTTGACGTGGTCAGATTGTTAAATTCAGTGCTGGCATTACCACTGAGAACAATTCAGACTCTGGCTTTGTTTAAATTGGTAAAGTTGCTACTAACATCAGGTTTCGAGGCTTTTCTATATAGTTTTGTTGAATTAGAATATTTTATTTCATAAGACCCAAGAGCATCAGAAAGAAAAAGAAACTATTCAGAAATTCAGGCACATTTAGTAAATAAGGGTAGATGGATAGTATACTGTAATTTATTGCCTTATAGTTTTTGTAAAGTTGTTTTATGGAAATGCTGATGGCAGTGGTTGATATGTTATTCCAGTACAAAATGTCTTTTGTAACGTGGACCAGCTGTCCGAAGTGCTGTAGATTAGAAATTCACTCAATGAATGCAGTGTGAAGTTTGTAATTTAAAGTCTCTCAAAACAGACCACAAAAATCTTCACCCCTTTAATTAATTGATGATAATACAAGAAACCCATTCATTCTGTTGACTGCTCATTCTGTCTCATGATAAGGGTTTCCATTGGCTTGAAAAACCTTAAAATATTACTGAATTTCAAAAGTATTTTTTCCAGACCCGGAAAGTCATGGACATTTTTATACTAAGTTTTGTTATGAAACTCTACATGGATGGGTCCTTAACGCAACCCGCTGACAATCACATTTGTTAACTGCGCACAAGCTGATGAGCAAATGAGCTTGTTGCTCAACATTTAAATAGTTGGTCAATGTTTGCTGTAGCGTTGTCCAGCAGCATCATAGCTTACATGCTCACAGCAGCATATATAATGTATATATATTGCCATTAACAAGTCTCTGTATTTGCTCTGCAGCAGCAACTGTAATCAAATACAGCTTGCATGCCAAACTTAGGCCTGTCTGTATAATCAATATATTGACTCTCATGATAAATGGACAGGACCGTGATCATTTTTGGTGATGTGATATATATTGCCCGTCATGGTTACATAAATGCATGCAGGTGTTGTTTTTTTTTTTTTTTTTTTTTTTATAAATTATGTCGCCTCTGTCATCTTATCTATTCTGTGTTAGAGGCAAAAGCGGTGCTCAGGCAGCTCTATCCACAGACATCAACAGGTGAAAGTAGGTGTCAATCGAGTCTTTATAGTGTTTTCCTTACATATAGTTTGGAAGAACATGTCCAAATGCATTCAGTTTTAAAGCAATAATTAACTGTTCCGGTGACAGTGTGAACTAGTGCACGTTCACAGCTTCTGTTAAAGTTGAATTAAAAAGTAAGTTGTTGTTTTTGCTTTTTGTATGAATGTGTTAGCGGAACGAAAAATCCACTTATAGAAGATATATTATAAGCATTCAAAAATGAGTCTCTCACTTCCACCAATATGGATCAATGATTTTGATGACTTCACTCTGCACTTCAGCTTCTCTTTAGATTTTCTGTCCAATAAAATGCTCTCTACAATCAAAAGCGTCCTGCCCCCTTCATTGTAAATAGATGCTAAAACTGCATCTAAAATCAGTCACTTGTTTACACATTTACTATTTTCTATATAGTGAATGGCACATAGAGCACTATATAAGGGTCATTGAACAACAATATTGTTTATTGCAATCAGTTTTGGGACTTGTCACCCAACAAAAGTTAGTTACTATGAAAGGCCTACTGAGAGTTGTCATGATAAGAATAACATTAGTATAAGTTATGGAAATGTCTAGTCAATGTTTTTCTTTTCAAACTGTGTAAGCTTTATAACTTAATCTAATCCATGTCTAATCATCACAAATAACTGGAAAAATCGTGGAAATTGTGGGAACCCTGCATGATATGTAATCACATTGTTGTTTTTATTAGGCGTTTCTCTGATTTGCTTCAGAAAGCTTTTGTTACAGTAGTCAGTGTGTTTTGAGAGTTGATCATGTGAATGTAAAGGTGACCTGTTAAAAGATTGGCTGTGTTTGCTGTTATGTATAACTATTTATTCTCAGTTAAACACATTATACATCAAGTACTGTAAACATGAGAGCCAAATAAAGTTGTCTGTTTTGCTCTTGGAAGGCATGTTTATATTGAATCTTAGTGTGCTCTTTTAATGACTCCAGACTAACATTTGAGAGCAGTACCACCGGTGCCACTGAGTTCTTCAGTGCTGGGGTGCTTTTAATTATGAAATTACTATTGTTTTTAATAAATAAGTGTAGTTAATGATGATATTACATGTTTGTGTATTGGCAATTTGACAGTAAAGACAGAGTTTAAATTGTGATGAAGATAAAATTAACTTTTATTAAGAGCAGTAACATTCAATAACCTTATTTTTATAAGGAAAATTTAGGGTTGCACGATAATGGTTAAAATGATAATCACGGTTATTCTGTCAAAAAGGGTAATGTGGCCATTTTACATGTTGTTTACCAACCTACACTTCACCAAAAGGCCTGTAGGTGGCACACTGACTTCATTTAACAGACTGATTACTTCGTTAGATGGTAAATCGATACAAAATGCATGGTTTTGGTGAACTTTTTGTAATCTGTATTCACATTAGATTTTTTAAAACGACACAATTCGTTTGCAAATGAGACAAACCACAGATTCAGATTGCCCAGCATATTCTTAAAGCAAAGAATAATGATATAAAAAATGTCTATGGCCAGGGACATTCTAAAATGCTTAATGTGAAAAATGCTTAATGTGGCTTAATGCACTTACAGTGATATTAAAAGAGCAAACTCTGTAAAAATCATAAACCATAGGCTACTGTGCAGCAAAACAGTTGAGCCCAGAAAATTATGAACACAACGCGTTTAATTACACGTTGTTTTTCTCCCATAGAAATCAGATGCACAAACCAAATTTTCTGTATGCTTTATTAGTATTTAAAGGGGGGGTGAAACACTCAGTTTCAGTCAATCTCATGTCAATCTTGAGTACCTATAGAGTAGTATTGCATCCTTCATATCTCCGAAAAGTCTTTAGTTTTATTATAAAAGAAATATAGGCTGTACCGAGTCTTTCCGGAAAAACCGAGCATCTCCGACCGACTGAAACATCTCGGATTGACGGTCGAACAGAAAACATCAAACTCTGATCGCATTTGCCCCCGTTGTAAGGCATTTGTATTGTGATTAGAACGTGATTTGCAATATTTAGAACATAAAATAATATTGAGGAGTCTTTGGAAAATTGTCTCACAAATTTTATTCAAATTCAGTCATTTCAGATGTGTTAGAATATTTCCAGAGTTACGCAGTTATTTATTTATTTATTACATGATTACCAGATCTAGTTTGAGGAAATAAGCACAGAAAGGCCAGATCCAGAGCTGCTATGTGGTGTTAGCACATGATCACACTCCCCATCCTCCTCATCAAAGTAGCCGGTATGATTCATATCTGACAGCTGAGTGTTGTTCTTTGCTTTTGTTTTAACAAAAAGGAAAAGTTTAAAATCGCTTAACTAGGCATGCACTGAATCCAGATTTTTGAGGTTCGGCTGAATACCGAATCCACTGGTTAAGATTCTGCCGAATCCGAAACCGAATACTAGGGCTGGGCGATAAATCGATTTTATGAATTAATTCGAGTTTGTAGTTTCATGTCGATTTTTGTGAATGAAAATCGTTTTTTTTCTTTAAAATCCGCCGACGCTCCCTCTGGGCTCCCGTAATGGCTGAGCCCTCCCCCGCGCGTTTGCCAGTGCCACAGAGATACACAAACAACAAGGACAACAACATACAGTGTCATTGGTTCAGTTTTTCACAGAACTATTAACAATACCCCGCTGCAAAGTGTGTTTGAAGTCTGAACGGAACTGCGCTCATTTGAGCTGCGCGGACAACGAATGCAGCGCGAGCTCATACACGGGCGATCTCGTTACAGACACGATACACAGCGCTGGAGATCCAGAGAGAGAGAGCGTTTAAATTCACCACAGAATTAATAACAGCGCTACTGTGATCTAGTGGAAGCGTTCGCCGCAGAATTCTGTTATAAACTACTGATATCAGATCAAACAGAGCTGACGTGGAGACAACATGAGCGAAGGTCAGGGGTTTCAGTCACAAATCACCAACATTCACCATGATTTACTGTAGTAAAACCACATGGATTTAATGTTTTTGTCATTATTTATCTTAGGATTCGTACAACCTTTTGAGATTGAAATTCAAGCACTTTCCAATGGTTTCATAGGCTACACTTATTTGTACACGTACTGTCTGCACTTATTTCCAGCACTTCAAAGCTCTAAATATCTGAAATATGCTATTTTTAATGTGATTGTTTGTAAAACTAAAAGTTTAAAGGGGTTTTGTGAAAGGAATAGTATTTTAGTTTTTTTTTTTAAATGTTTAAAGGGGGGGTGAAATGCTGTTTCATGCATACTGATCTTTTTACACTGTTAAAGACTTGGAATCCCATACTAAACATAGACAAAGTTTCAAAAGTTAAGGTGGACGTTTGATGGGAGTATTTCTTTGTCAAAAATACTACTTCCGGTTAGTCATAAGTTTCGGCAAGTTTTTTGAGATCATGCGTCCCCATTGACGTTAGTGGGGGCGGAATTTCCTTGTATGGGCCTTACGGACAATTCTACCGGAAGCGCGTGAGAGAGAGCGAGGGAGAGAGCGAAAGCAACAGGCTATGCCCATCAAAACGCTGGCTTGTAGGATGCTGGACAGGTGACAATTACACATAGCACATAACAATGTCACCAAAAAAGTGGGTTTTTGGTTGCCAGACCAAGACAGTCCTGCACAGATTCGCCAAAAACCCCGCGTTAAGGCAACAGTGGATGTAATTTGCTTTTCCGGATCAGCAACTGAGTTGCGCGAATGTTTATATCTGTTCGCTGCATTTCGGTGCCGACTGTTTCATAAACAAGGCCCAGCTTGACGCCGGCTTTTCCAATCGCCTAATGCTGAAGGATGGAGCAGTCCCAACGTTAGAACCGCAGGCGGTGAGTAAGACTGCTTCAAATGTCTGTGTTTTTGTCTATGCTCATCAAGTAGCCCAAACATGATCACGTATAGTTAATTGATCAATGGAGCATGCGATGTGTAGTGCGTGTACATTTGTTTAGCTGGCCACTATATGTGTAACTTTATGTTTGTGTATTGTAAAAGCACTCCAAACAACAATACACAAATGGGGGGAAATATGTTGAACTAAATAAGCACGCTTCTTCATTCAAATGCGCTACTATTCCGTGTCTATCTATGTAAACACTAGCCTGCTGTGCAAAACCAGTCCGCTTACCAACGTTACAATTGTCTACACAAACCACGCGTAAACACACAAACACACGTGCACAACTGCACTTCCCACATGTACACCTTCAAAGACAAAAATACGACGATATAATTCAAGTATAAATATGTAAATAACACAAGCCGCTAAGCATATTATATAGTTAGTGTATAACTTGTAACTTACCACATACAGACGTCCTGCTCTAGTCGTTTTTGCTGCTGCTCCTGTTCAACTGCAGCCTCTGGGTCTGATTCCGGATCATAGATGTATGGCTGTATCTGATTAAAAGCCATATTTTTTTTTTTTGAATAAAGTTTTTTTCCCGCTGTTAGGGATGACGGACTCGACTCAACACACAGCGCGCTGCTGCACACGTCATTATTTAGCTCCGCTCACACGACACGCCCCCACCCGCTCGGCTTTTTTCGGAAAGACTCGGAACAGCGCATCTTTCTTATATAATTATTAAAAAAATAAAGACTTTTCGGAGATATGCAGGATGAAATGCTACTCTATAGGTACTCAAGATTGACATGACACTGACTGAAACTGAGTGTTTCACCCCCCCTTTAATCCGTTTTGTGGCAACAAGCATTTTTTATTAAAAAAAGATATGCAGTGCCCACCACTATAACCAGCAGGAGAAGAGCACTTATTAGCCTTTCCACTCCCTAATATATGGAGAAAAGTATGAAGTCACAAAGTCTCATGAAAAAACTAAATTACACAGAAAGCAAGTAAAGAGCTCATTTTATAATAACTGAAGCTGTCGGTCAGTTCAGTGTGAGAATATTGAAGAACAATGGTAATCTATATTTAATCATATCATTAAATAGCATAACATTTACATTTTCCCTATACTTTTTTGCACATTACTGTTGTTAATAAAAGTTAATTTGTTCTGCATATCAATTAATAAACCTTTGATATGTATACTGTATATTGCAAAAGATATGGTGCCCATTTATACTGTGGAATGGTCTGGGGTATTCCCATGCTGAAAGTTTTGCACCCCAGGTAGGCACTCTACCAAGCCGCACATATTTTACCTAAACAAAATAAAGTTAAAACTTGTTTTTAACTTTTTTTTTGTCATGCAGTTTGATTTTAAGTAGGAGGGAAAAAAAAAAATTCGATTAAAATCGTAAATCGAATTTTTTGGCAAAAAATCAGGGATTTTTTTTTTTGGGCCATATCGCCCAGCCCTACCGAATACCGAATCCAACTCCCATCCTCAGTCCATTATCACAGGAAACACATTAATGACAAAAACAACGTCCACAGCAGTGTATTTTTAATTTAATTTAAATTTTTTTTAAAAGGTACCATTATGCCAGTCATCCTGCCCTTTTTTAAATCACATAGCAGAAATAAAAGTGAAAACAGCCACTCAGCGTGCAGGTTTGTAAACTTGCGTGTCAAAGTACACACTGGCATAGAAAACTCGACAAGAGAAGGAAAAAATTAGTACATGCAGCAAATAAGACATTTTTATATATATATCAAGATATGTATTAAAAAAATTACATGTAAGGAATTCAAAAACATGAAGTGTTTGTCATGTTCTGACAATAAAGAGTAGTTTAAAACTACAAGTAACATTCTGGTTTCTACAACTTTCACCTCTGTAAAAAGCTGCCTTAAGCTTTGACATTACTATCAGAATAATTATCAATATCGACTGATATGAAAATGTTATTGAGATTTTTGGGCCATATTGGACAGCGCTACTTCCCCCTAGATCTTGCTGTGATCAGTGCAATGTTGCATGTCAAGTGTTGACTTTAGCCGTGTTTAGGAACTTTACCCAGGAACCAGGAACTTTGGGTGGTACTCGGTGTGTTTTGACCGCAGGAACCAGGGTCTAAATGAAGTTCCGGGTAAATATTTCCCCCTCCAAACAGCCCTGCTTGCGAGGTAGTACTTTTAAGTTCAGGAACTTTCGAGGGCGGGACTTGGGCGCTGAACATGCTGATTGGTTTAGCATTTTATTTCAACCGGCATTTTTAAAAGTCTTTTGCGAGGTTCGGTGTACGTAAATATCAGTCTTGCTCTCTGTCTGATGGCGCACGTTCGTCTCAGCCATCTCACGTGCAATGTCCATAATAGCTGATAATAATATACATTGTCATTTTAAATCTAGCTTTACAAGCTTTCTTCAGAAGCTTTTTCTGAGGGGTAAACTCTTTATTTCGTAAGTTATGAAGATAAAGTTGGAATAATGACACACCGTATATTGCCCCAGGCAGTTTTTACTTTAACTGCGCCGACAGAATATATATATATATATATATATATTTTTTTTCTGAGATGATTATTACACTTTACAACAAATAAATAGCTTATATAATACTGTATTAGTCCTGGTGGCCGTTAAAGAGTTGCTATGGCTACAGTTAACACATTCCAGCTGCTGGAAAAAACAGCGTTTACATTTTCATGCGGCAGACAAACTGCATGTGACAAAATGATTGCGATTGAAAATCATCACATGTAAACACCAGATCGGTTTAGATAACGTCTCATGTAAACAGTCCACTCAATCTTTCAATCGGTACACTTAAAAATGATTACTGTCCGTCACTTACTTGGAGGAGCAGTCGCGCGCAGTCCTACATCACCGGACTAATTTGCCTAATCTTCACGGAACTTTATCGCGGTGGAAACGCAGACAGTTGCAGGTCTGGGGGGGAGAAAAGTTCTTGTAAAAAGTTCCTGGTACAAATTGTTCTGGGTAATTTTGGTGGAAACGGGGCTTTTGAGTAAAAACCTGTTCTGAGCTTGCGCTGTCTAGTATTGCTCAGAGCTGATGTGGTTTTGTTTAATTTGATGTTTCTCATATGCAACATAAAAGGCATCAATTATCATTTGGGTAACTCTAACAAAATGTAATCGCACCGGCAGAAAAAGAAATTCTCAAAAAGTGGTGTGCTGCATTCTGTTTTTTCTACGAAACTTACTACTGCTTTTTTGAAATGGCTCCCTAAAATTCTTGTTCAATAACTTTTCTCCAGGTGCTGTTGGCAGCAGCAATCTGCACCAAGGCAGGTAAGGCCCTGGTGTCGCGGCAGTTTGTGGAGATGACGCGGACGCGAGTGGAGGGTCTGCTGGCCGCTTTTCCTAAGCTGATGAACACCGGCAAACAGCACACATTTGTCGAGACGGAGAGCGTGCGCTATGTCTACCAGCCTCTGGAAAAGCTCTACATGGTGCTGGTCACCACCAAGAACAGTAATATACTGGAGGACCTGGAGACACTGCGTCTCTTCTCACGTGTGGTACGAAAACAAAATTATTTGTTTTTTTATATCTTTGTGATGCACATCAGTGTTCACTTTTCATTGTCTGAAATTTACCATAAAAATGTATAACAGTATATTTTATCAAGTTTGGAAATCTCCTTTTATTGTTTTTCACCATAAATTGTATGGCTATCCATGGTTTTACTTACATACATTTTATATGATGGCACAAAATAACTTAATATTGTGATGACCATTTAATGTATTTGACTAGATATGATAGGGTAAGGAAGTTTAAACAAGTAACATTTTAATTAATACGTTTTACAGTAGCAAAGTTGTATAAATTTCAGTGTTTTAGTAATGGAAGAAATAAGTAAAAAATAATACAAAATATTATTATAAAAATAATTTTTAAAAATCTGTGTTTTTTTTCTTTTCTTTTTTCTTTCTTTCTTTTTCTTGTAATTAATTTGTGAAATAAAAACTTGTTCATCTTAGGTTGTTCAATTAAATGAAATTCAGATTATTTTTGTATGTTGCTTTTCACAATACAAGTCATTTGGTTAATATCAGGAATCTGAAAGGAACCAGACTTGATTTGTGTTAACTTTACTTTTGTTTTGGTAGATTCCTGAATATTGCCGTGTACTGGAGGAGAGTGAAATTTCCGAGCACTGCTTTGACCTCATCTTTGCATTCGATGAGATTGTTGCCCTCGGTTATAGAGAAAATGTTAACTTGGCCCAGATCCGGACATTCACAGAGATGGACTCTCATGAAGAAAAGGTGTTCCGTGCCGTCAGAGAGGTAGGAAATCATTTTTATTTTTTTTTTATTTTTTTTAAATAGCAGAGCCATCCTTTTTTTTTTTTTTTGCTATACATCACTTAAAGTATGCTCTCATCCTCTCCTAATGAACAAATCTGGCAATTCCACAAAAGTCTACTGCATTGTGACTGCATTATAACATTCTAGATAATTCCAGTCTGCTAGACTTGTATAGCTCAGGTTCAAGCGTTGTTTTAAAGGAGCAGGATCAATACATTCCTAACACGTGAAACAAAGTGGTGTGTGGCGTTCATATTTAAACATCCTTAATCCCAGCTATGTGTTTGTCTTTATAAATAACATGCTGGCAAGGGCTTTTAGTAATTATGATGTACTTTACTGACGATCATCTTTTAAACCACTCCATTGTTCATCAGACTCAGGAGCGCGAGGCTAAGGCAGAGATGAGGCGGAAGGCTAAAGAGCTTCAGCAGATACGCCGTGATTCAGAGCGTGGAAAGAAGGGACCGGGCTTTGGTGGTTTTGGCAGCACGGGCATGAGCAGCAGCAACACATCCATCATCACAGACACGCTGATTGAGCTTGAGAAACCTAAACCCTCCCCTACACCTGTCAGGTACAATTAGACTCTTAAAAGAGTGTGGTGATCATTAACCTGTATAAAAAAGCAGCAGGCTGCAAATGTAATGCCCTTTTGTTTTAGGTCCAGTGGTCCGAGTAAAGCACTTAAACTGGTTGGCAAGGGGAAGGAGGTGGATGATTTTGTGGACAAACTCAAGTCAGAGGGAGAAAATATCATCTTGCCCAGCACAGGCAAAAGACCCTCAGATGCATCCAAATCTCTGCCTCCTCCAGCCCACACAGAGAGGTAATAATGTCTGTATTTTTAATGCTATAATCAGACTGACTATAATCAAAAGAACATTAGTAGCTTATTTGGTTCACAAATAATCACTGTTTATTTAGCAGTACTGTTCATGAATGCATTAAAGGTCCATTTGTGTGTTTGTAAGTATAATGTCTCTTTGTGAGGCTTTACAAATGCAAGTTAGACATGGAATTAGATTTAAACATGTACTACTTTCTGTAGTTGGTTTCAGATTGAGTCCTGTTTTTGTACATCTTATGTCAGTAGCATGTAAATGGTACATATTCTTTTCAGTACCCATGATAACAGTTGCTGTATTTACAGTAGAGTTTCAGCACTGAGCCTGTTTTGGCAGCATGTTGCAGAGCTCAGCAGAACACATGGTGAAAATGCATCTGTTCATCAACAATGAAGGCACATAAGCACTACTTTCTAAGTCTAACTGAATTTGGATTCCTCATGTAAATTAGATTGAGTTTCACAAGAAAATAGTTCTCAATGACCCACTCCTGATCTTTTCTCAGAGGACCTATTATGTGCCAACCCAGAAATCACTTTATTTTCTGCATAAAGCCACATCATTTTTATGCACCATGCTGCTAATAAGTGATATGTGTAACAGGACCAAGATTTAGCTTAGGATATGATCATTTAGCAAATTTTAGGATAATCCTTTAAAATTTCACAATCTAAACTATTTCTGTCTGATTTTCAGTGTGCATCTGCGGGTGGAGGAAAAGATCACCCTGACTTGTGGCCGAGATGGTGGCCTCCAGAACATGGAAGTGATTGGCATGATTACCCTCAGAGTGTCTGAAGAGAAGAATGGGCGAATTAGGCTAAATGTCAACAATAATGACAAGAGAGGTGTCCAGTTGCAGGTGACGTTTTTCTATATGTTGCAACAACAAAAAAAGATACATCATTATATAAATAATTATATAAAACTACTGTAAATAACACTAACCAAAACTGAAAACGATTAAAAATTTATATTTATTCTAAAACTAATAAGGAAAAAAATCCTTAAGAAGTTATTGATGTGATGGTGAGGACATTTCTCCTTCAGTTAATCAACTTGTGACAACACCTGTATCACCGGGGTGGGCGGGGGCATTTTTTCCCCCTCTTTTGCACCTGGCTTTTTAAATCGTTAAATCGATTGATGATAAATCATAACGATGTTGGGGGACATGGCGTGGTAGGCAAGTGATGTAACTGGTGTTGCAGCTGAACGCCAGATAACTTCTATGATCACAGCAAGCCTAATAGAAGTGTAAGACGTTTTGTTTTTTCTTCTTGTAGACCCATCCCAATGTTGACAAAAAACTGTTCACAGCAGAGTCTGTGATTGGTCTGAAAAACCCTGACAAATCTTTCCCCCTGAAAACTGATGTGGGTGTGCTGAAGTGGAGACTGCAGACCACAGATGAAGCTCTCATTCCATTAACAAGTCAGTCCAGAACATCTGGTTTCAGTAATACCAATAAAGCTAACAGCTTATGTCTCACCCGTAGTGTCACATGACCTTTGCTCATCCAATTTCTGTCTGTTTCGTCTCTGCAGTAAACTGCTGGCCCTCTGAGAGTGGTACCGGCTGTGATGTCAACATCGAGTATGAGCTACAGGATGAATCTCTGGAACTCAATGATGTAGTCATCTCTATTCCTGTACCGTGAGTAGAAGTTCATTGGATTTAGTTCAGGACCCTAATTCACTAACATTACACACCATATTAAAGCACCTTTTTCCTTTCCTCGTGTGTAATGAAGCATATTGGGGTCATTTGGTTTATTTACATTTTTCTATTGAAACAATTTCATCACAGGTCAGGAGTCGGAGCTCCTGTGATTGGTGATCTAGATGGAGAATATCGTCATGACAGCAGACGAAATGTCCTGGAGTGGTGTCTGCCCGTGATCGATATAAAGAATAAAACCGGTAGCCTGGAGTTCAGCATAAATGGACAGCCCAATGACTTTTTCCCTGTCAGTGTCTCCTTTGTCTCCAAGGGCAGCTACTGTGACATTCAGGTAAGACAAGAGGTCATTGTTTCCAAACTGGGGTTTGTTACCGAACTGCAAGGGGTTTATGAGTTAATTTAAAAACAAAAAAGTTATTTTTCCCTGGGTTAGTGATTAAAAATGTCCTTGATCTTTTGACATGTAAGGGGTCATTGTACTAGACAAACATCCTGTACGTTTCAGAGCTCAACTTCAGTGTTAGTCCAAAATTGTCACATTATGATGTAATAGTGTAACAAAAGACAAACTCTGCAGAAGAAGAACAAGAAGAGATATGATCACTGGACTAAAAATAGCATTATCTTCCAAAGGATCCTAATGCTAAGACGTGGTTATTTACGTGAATCTATGTGAATGTCTCAGTGGAGCATTATTTGTTTTCACATTACATTTCACTGGATTATTTGGTAAACCAGTTGTGATTTCGGCTCAGGCTTTGTAAACATACATTTACTGTAAGATATTTAAATTGTGATTTTTTTTTTGTATACAGTATTGTTCAAAATAATAACAGTACAATGTGACTAACCAGAATAATCAAGGTTTTTCGTATATTTTTTTATTGCTACGTGGCAAACAAGTTACCAGTAGGTTTAGTAGATTCTCAGAAAACAAATGAGACCCAGCATTCATGATATGCACGCTCTTGGCTGTGCAATTGGGCAATTAGTTGAATTAGTTGAAAGGGGTGTGTTCAAAAAAATAGCAGTGTGGCATTCAATCACTGAGGTCATCAATTTTGTGAAGAAACAGGTGTGAATCAGGTGGCCCCTATTTAAGGATGAAGCCAACACTTGTTGAACATGCATTTGAAAGCTGAGGAAAATGGGTCGTTCAAGACATTGTTCAGAAGAACAGCGTACTTTGATTAAAAAGTTGATTAGAGAGGGGAAAACCTATAAAGAGGTGCAAAAAATGATAGGCTGTTCAGCTAAAATGATCTCCAATGCCTTAAAATGGAGAGCAAAACCAGAGAGACGTGGAAGAAAACAGAAGACAACCATCAAAATGGATAGAAGAATAACCAGAATGGCAAAGGCTCAGCCAATGATCACCTCCAGGATGATCAAAGACAGTCTGGAGTTACCTGTAAGTACTGTGACAGTTAGAAGACATCTGTGTGAAGCTAATCTATTTTCAAGAATCCCCCGCAAAGTCCCTCTGTTAAAAAAAAGGCATGTGCAGAAGAGGTTACAATTTGCCAAAGAACACATCAACTGGCCTAAAGAGAAATGGAGGAACATTTTGTGGACTGATGAGAGTAAAATTGTTCTTTTTGGGTCCAAGGGCCACAGGCAGTTTGTGAGACGACCCCCAAACTCTGAATTCAAGCCACAGTACACAGTGAAGACAGTGAAGCATGGAGGTGCAAGCATCATGATATGGGCATGTTTCTCCTACTATGGTGTTGGGCCTATTTATCGCATACCAGGGATCATGGATCAGTTTGCATATGTTAAAATACTTGAAGAGGTCATGTTGCCCTATGCTGAAGAGGACAAGCCCTTGAAACGGTTGTTTCAACAAGACAATGACCCAAAACACACTAGTAAACGGGCAAAGTCTTGGTTCCAAACCAACAAAATTAATGTTATGGAGTGGCCAGCCCAATCTCCAGACCTTAATCCAATTGAGAACTTGTGGGGTGATATCAATCAAAAATGCTGTTTCTGAAGCAAAACCAAGAAATGTGAATGAATTGTGGAATGTTGTTAAAGAATCATGGAGTGGAATAACAGCTGAGAGGTGCCACAAGTTGGTTGACTCCATGCCACACAAATGTCAAGCAGTTTTAAAAAACTGTGGTCATACAACTAAATATTAGTTTAGTGATTCACAGGATTGCTAAATACCAGGAAAAAAAAATGTTTGTACAAAATAGTTTTGAGTTTGTACAGTCAAAGGTAGACACTGCTATTTTTTTGAACACACCCCTTTCAACTAATTGCCCGATTGCACAGCCTTAAGAGCGTGCATATCATGAATGCTGGGTCTTGTTTGTTTTCTGACAATCTACTGAACCTACTGGTAACTTGTTTGCCACGTAGCAATAAAAAAATATACTAAAAACCTTGATTATTCTGGTTAGTCACATTGTACTGCTATTATTTTGAACAATACTGATATATATATATATATATATATATATATATATATATATATATATATATATATATATATATATATATATATATATATATATATATATATATATATATATATATATATATATTGGTAATAAGCATTGCTAAGGACTTTAAAGGTGATTTTTCTCAATATTCTTTTATATGCGCTAAATATTGCCCTATCCTAAACCATAAATCAATAGCTTATTTATTCAGCTTTCATGTGATGTATGAATCTCAATTTCCAAAAATGTATTTCCCTTTATGACTGGTTTTTGTGGTCCAAAGTCACAATTAGTTAATCTTGACAGCCATAATAATAATAATGTAGTAAAAGTTTGAGAGCGTTCCATATAATACTTAGTTCATATGCAAAGATATTAGCTAATCATAGTAATGGACATGTACATTGAACTCTCACAGCAGACACGTCCCTTCAAACCGAACATTCTAATCAGAGGGCTAAAATTAGGGTCGAAAATGGGCTTTTATTATTAAATTGACCATTTTCATAATGTAATTCATACATCTAAAAAGAAAAATTAACTCATTTTGTTAATTTTTTTCCTGTTTTCTCTGTCTTTGTTCATGTTCTCTCCTACCAGGTCACTAAGGTGTCTCAGGTGGATGGGGACAGCCCTGTTCGGTTCTCCACAGAAACATCATTTGTGGTCGACAAGTATGAAATACTATAAAAGGAAACATCACTAACATAATTTCATCCAACTTGACAGAAAAGCAGATAAATGGACTGAAAACATTCATAAATAAAAAGAAGGGAGAGACATACAAATGGAGGGACGATGCAATCTTTATCATCTTCAGCAGTACTTTAATGGAATTCTGCTTGCTTTTTTTATCCCCTTAAAAGAAAATGAAGTCATTTTAGCCTTTGCTGGCAATATTGACTGTACTTGTACCAAATTTGTTTCACGAAGTAACCTCCTTCTTAAAGGCCAGCGAGTATCAGCGAGGTTTGGGGTTAAAATGGAGACTCAGTAGTAGGGAGTGGGCTGGTGGAGCTTTATTTATTTGATGCCATCATGGCAGTATATATTTGAATTGACGGTTCATATACCTTCACTGTAATGGTCAAGTCAATTTGCTCATGTCATTTCTTTCAGTTTGTGGTTTTCTAAATTTTTCTTTTCATTGTGCTGTGAACTAACCTTTTTGAAACACTAGAAGATTGTTGTACCTTGCTTGCAATAGCCTTTTCGTCCATATCCTGAAATGTCTAGTCATTTGTATTTTATATTTTTAATTTTGTGGTCATTCTTTTGTCCAAAATATATATTATCTCCTGTTTCAGTCTGCTGTTAGACATCTGTCATGTTTATGGACTAATTCTGTGCTTGGATCTTTGTCTTCTCTTTACATTGTTTTGATGTAGTAATACCAACCTGCAAGGAAATGGAACATATAATTCATTTTCAAAACTTTTTACAGAATCATGGACATCTGAGGGCAAGTTGACAAACAATTTAAATGGAAAAAAACATTTAAAGCCATTAACAACATCTAGTACAGTGTGAGTCGTTTCATTTAAGCTGAAAGCATTGCAGTCAGAGAAAATCTTGGTGCTTCAAAAATGAGAGCTCTGTTTGTCTGGTTTATATCATGTTTTCTATTGAAAGCAGAAACTACAGGCCTGGACTTTCATACTGCTAAAAGGCAACCTGCTCATTCTTATCTGAAATGTGTGTTATATAGATAGATCCCCAAAGTGGAGGATCAGGATCGCATCTCTTGACTGTCAGTGATTGTGAATAGGTTTTCAGGGAGGGACCTCTGGTCTCAAATCAGCATTAAGAGTGGTTCCCAGCCCACCAAGCCATCAGCCCAAACTTCAGTCTCAAACCCACATGACCCCCCACTGACGAAAAGAGGCCTCCCTTGCTGTCTTGGTTCCAAATAATGCCTTGAATGTCTCTGCATATTTTGATGATGGGAAGGGCGTATTAAATGTTTTGGGTTTTTTGTTCATTGTTTTTGTCTGGTTGTCATAGAATCATAATTTGGATTGGGGAATAGTATAAAGACAGAGGTTTTTTTTTTGTAATCTTGTAAAATAATGAATTAGGGATTCATGATGAAGAACATTCCAGTGTAAACTTTAAAAAAAAATCATTAAAGAGTCTAAAAAGGATCTTTTGTGAACTGTCCTTTTTTTTTTGCAATGAATGCATATTATTTGAATGGTTATCACAGTGTAAACAACATTATTGTCTGGATGCTGAAATATTTTTATGTGCAACTGATTTTATAATAAAACAATAACAAAGCCGTATCATTCCACCAGTATTTGCATAAAGTCAGCGTAGGAGCACTATTTTTGTCACCTAGTCACATGTACCAGTCAGTTTTGGAGTGACCATGCTGAATGATTCATGTTTTTCCATCTATTCTTTTTTTCCACCTTAAAACTACGGGTGGAGAGTTGATGAAAGTTTTTGTAGGCTGGGCTTTTCTCGTGTGTCTGAAGGACTGAAAGTAGAATGAGGGTCTGTATGTGATCAGGAGATTAATATCTATATGTTAATTTGGGAAACATGAACCGAGGAGAAGAGAAAATTAATCTGTGTTCATCAAAGTCATGTTTAGGAATAAGGAGAGATTTTTTCATCCCTCATTTTTTGGAAGAAATACTGTACAGTTGTGGATTTTTATTTATTTTATAAAAACTACATAGGAAATATTAGCCACGGAGCAAGTGAAATAGTTTTTATTTACAGTAAATACAGTGTATTCTCAGCAGAGTGGCTGATGCTGTTCTGATGGAATCTCCTAGATTCAACTGAATTTCTGAAGGAGCTACAGAGCAATTCATCCTGATCAATGAGTCTGTACCCCCACTCCAGACTGTTTCCAAGAGGTTTCCTGTTATTTAGGACAAGAACCACAATGGCCTCTAAAAGGGTTCGCTTTCAAGTAAGTTTCCTTATGCTGCTTTTAAAACGTAATTGATGAATTTGGTAACATTTCATTTTGTAGTGTAACTAACCCCAATCCTACTCACCCTACACTGTTAAAAATTGCTGTAAAAATACGGGCGATTTCCAACAGTAAAATACTGTTATTTTAATAAACAGTTTAATCCTGTAATTTAACAGTCTAGGTTCCATAAATTAATTACTTGCAGTAAATTTACAGCGTTTATGTGTAAATCCATTTGTTCCTGGAAAAAACAGTATTGGCCTGTAAAAAATATCAGGTGGGGGCGGGGCATCTTCAACGCGGGTTTTTTTTCAAACAGAAAGCAGACAGTCAAAGAACAGCAACACTCCTCTGTCTAGGCTATTCTAAAGAAGGACAATGTTCAAGGTGAGTTTATTTCTTTGCAGTTATTCTATTATGTTGCTCCCAACCTGTAAAATCGCCTTTTTCACAAGGTATTTTTGACTGTGCTAAGTTACTGAGCCCTAATCGCATTTTGCAGACAGAGCTCTCAACGGCATGAGGCCTTTCGCCTGCTAATGAATATTCTCTGAGCTCCGATTTAAAGTATTACTGCGAATTTGCTTGGTTGAAGTTAAGTTACCATTTAGAAATTATTTCGGCTTGCTTTTGTAGTAACATTAACCCTTATCTCGATTCACATGAATTTCTGGTTTAGTAAGTTAATGTTACATGATGCTAACGTTAATCTAACCAGATGCATTAATGTTATTCGCATAACGTTAATATCATGCACATAAGATGGAGAATAATTACAAAACTACTCGAAATATCCAGAACCATGACAGCAATTAAAATGTTGTGGTCAATTTGTTTAGTTTCCATGCAAATAATGTAAAGCTGTTAAAATTCCCAATGCAAAATAGATATTTAACGTTATATATATATATATATATATATATATATATATATATATATATATATATATATATATATATAATGTTATATTTTCAATTTAGTGGTCCGAGTACTTGCTTTTTTGTGAGATTCGCATGTAACGTTAGTATTAAAAGTCAAAGAGGTTGTTTTTGAAAGAGGAGGCAGATATTCTTGACTGCACTCGTTTTAGCAGACAGTTTTCAACAGCTTAAGTTTCACTATGCAACGTTCTCCATGCTCTGACGTCGAATTTCTTTGCTTGGTTAAAGATGAAATATTTATTAAATAATAATTGTATTCTTTTTTTCTAGGAATCAATCACTTGTTTTACTGAGTTTTACTGACATCGTATGCATCCCTAATCATTGGTGAGTTTCACGTCATGTAAATTATCAGAAAATGTATATTTTTGTGTAAACTGTTGTTTTAAGTGTTGTGTATAATTTGAAGAAAAAAAAAAATAATAATTTCAGGGAGGGCAGCTAACTGTACTGAACACTGGATGATTACCCTAGACTAGAGGGTCGTGTTGTTTGTAAGGGCATACAATCACGATTTCTGAATGCAATTGGAATAATGTTTACAATGTTCTGTCTTCAATTTTCAGTATCCAGAGGAGGCATGTGGCACATTGGAATTCATTCAAAGGTATTTTGTGACCTTTTATAGTACCCTTTAAATTTGTTTATTTTCTTTTATTGTCCCGTAATTTAGCAAATGTATATTTAATCCAATATTTAAATTAATAAAAGGTAGATTTTTGTAAGTTTTCTATTTTAAAGTGTGTGTGTGTGTGTGTGTGTGTGTGTGTGTGTGTGTGTGTGTGTGTGTGTGTGTGTGTGTGTGTGTGTGTGTGTGTGTGTTGGGATAAACCCCGAAAGAGGTTCTAAGACCTGCAGAGGCAAGGTGGTTTCAAAGAAGACTGGAAAACTTGTCAGCAAGAAGTCTGCCACTGTCAATCCCAAAGTTGCTTCTCTATGGAACCTCATCGATTTCGAATGGAATTTCGTCTAGGTAACTAAACTTAATGCCTACTGACACTCCCATTTGTGCAGCTTCCTAGAAGAATCAACACCGCTTAAAGGATAAGTTCATCCCAAAATGAAAATTTCCTGATAATTTACTCACCCCAATGCCATCCAAGTTGTTCATGTCTTTCTTTATTCAGTGGGGAAAAAATTAAGTTTTTTGAGGAAAAAATTTCAGAAATTTGCTCCACACAATGGATTTCAATGGCAACCAGAATGTTGAAGTCCAAATAAATATGTTTCAAAGGATTTTTAAGTGCTTCAAATGTCTCCCAGCTAAGGAATCATCTGTCATTTTCTAAAAAAATAAATGAATAGTATATACTTATTAACCACAGTTGTTCATATTGTGCTGGTCTCCGTGCCGGGCATGACGTCCTCACATTGGAAAGGTCTTGCATGACATTATTAGACATCCAGGATATACACACGAAATGACCATTTTAAACAATAAACTGACACAAAACCATAAATATGTAATTCAACATACAATACAATGTGAACGATAATCCTTCTCCATACTAGTAAACAATGGGGTGGTAATTACTTTTGACCTTTCCAATGGGATGACGTAATGCCTGTCACATTGCAGACCAGCACAAGATGAACAATTGTGGTTAAAAAGTATATACATTTAAATTTTCTTAGAAAATGACAGATTGAGTCACTAGATAAGACTCTATTCCTCAGCTGGGATTGAGGAGAGCCCTTTGAAGCACTTTGAAACAGCATTTATTTGGACTTCAACATTCTGATTGTCATTGAAGTCCATTGTGTGGAGAAAAATCCTGAAATGTTTACCTTAAAACACGTAATTTCTTTTCCACTGAAGAAAGAAAGACACGAACATCTTGGATGGCATTGGGGTGAGTAAATTATCAGGACATTTTCATTTTGGGATGAACTAATCCTTTACCTGCATTCATATTCAGTGGTAAGAAAGTATCTGAACCCTTTGGAATTGTATGATTTTCTGCATTAATTGTTCTTAACATTTCATGTGATCTTCATTAGTCACATAGACAAAACAAAGTGTTTAAGCTAGCTACACAAACAATTATAATCTTTCATGACTTTACTCAACACACCCCATTAGACACTCTCAGGGCTGTGTAATAAAAATGTTAATTTGGTAAGTGACTAGTTTGTTGTTATCTCTATGAACCACACATGTTGTTTTTGTGTTGTGATGGTTGTACATGAGTCCCTTGTTTGATCTGAGCAGTTAACCTGCTCAATGTTCTTCAGAAAAATCTACCATGTCCTGCACAGTTTTGGTTTTCCAGCATATTCTGCACAATTGAACCCTTTACAATAGTGACTGCATGATTTAAAGACCCATCTTTTCACAATGAGAACTACTGATGGACTCAACTATTACAAAGGGTGCCAGGGGAGGATTTTATTCTGAAGAACAGTGGACAGTTTAACTGCTCAGAACAAACAAGGGAATCATGAACAATTATTACCAAAACAAAACTAGATTTTTAGGAAACAAATCCATCTCTGAGTCCATATAATGTCATTGAATCGCTGTCGCATGTCTGACACTTAAAAAAGAACAGCGATCGTGATGGTAATTCATATGAACCCAGTGGATAAATCAATGCCTTTTAAAGCCAAATGATAGGTTTGTGCAATAAAATAAAAAATAAAAAAAATGCTAAATTAAATAACTCATTGCTTCCAGTCTACTGTCATATGAGCACTTATCAGAGGGACATTGTGACGTGATGTAAGTGCATTGTGAAAGCTTGTTCGAAAAGTAACACAGAAGCAAAGATGACCGACATTTCGCATGAGCTTCACTTACTTATGACAGTAGATTGGAAGTAATGATTTATAGTTTAGTTAGCATTTCATTTTTTGTTTGTTTTTCTAACACAAAAATAAAGTGAGTTAAAAATATTAATATTTTTATTACACACATCTACGGTTTGGTTTCAGAAGACATTGATTCATCCATTTCAAGATTGTTGTGTTTTTTAAGTGTCAAAAGAATGGCAGCCAATCAATGCGATTGTCATGTGTATATATAGCATGGGGGTTAGAAATTTTGGATTTTTGGGGTGAACTATCCCTCTAAGGACATTGTGTTTGTCTATACTTGTGACTGGTAAAAATCAGATGAAATTTTATGATCAACTAATGCAGAGAACCAACCAATTCAAAAGGTTGAGGGTTTACAGCTTCTTTTCCCACTGTACTCTCAAATGTACTTCTTCTGCCGTAAAAAAAAATGTTTTACACATTTAACTTAACAGCTCTCTTTACATATACACAATTATAATATACTCCTAAATCTACTAAATAAATGTACTCCTATCCGGCTAACTGGAAAAAACACAATCACTTTCTTTTACACACAGCTAAACTTTCTGGTCTTGTCTTGACCCCATAATCTTTCTGTTAAGATTGTTTTTTATGTTTTTCCTCTATGCTGTAACAAACATTCAAAACAAACTGCACACTCAATTGCTGTTTAAGATTAGTTTAGTTCATTAACATGATCATTTTATGTCTCTTTTGAAAGTTTTCGCAGAGTATGTGATCACTAGTTTTTGCCATGTGCTTTATTTTACCACTAAGATTTTCTTGATTTTCTTTCCTTTCAGACCTGGATTTCCTCTAAGACCAGATCTGTCAAAAGCCGATGTGGGACGTGTTGGCTGTTTTTTTGCCTCTTCCTACGTTTTTTTCACCCATTGGTTCTCTTGATTATATCCTCTCAGATCTGGACTTCCTCCCAGGCCAGCTCTTTTAAAAGCAGGTTTGGGATGTTTTGACAGTATTTTTTGCCCTATCAAGGATTTTTGATCCATTGGTTATCAATGATTTCTAAAACAGTATTTAAGGAAAGAAAGTCAGAGAAAATACATTTTAAAATGCATTGAATGTATTGTTAAAACCTGTTTTAAATAAATGGCAAACAATGTACACCATAATCTATTTCTTTATTTTTTCCATTGAGTAAAAAGTCTGTTTGGAATGTCTGTAAACATTATGGTACATAGGGATGTTAATAGATATCAGACAATAGAGTAAATAGAAAACAGTATTTATATTAACTTTTTTTATACTGTAGAATTGCAGTTGGAACCATTGCTGCCAGTACTTTGTGAAATTACAGAACAGCCATACAAATTAAAAACTGTAAAATTACGGTAAAGGGCTGGAACCACAGCTGCCAGTACTTTGCTGTGAAATTACAGCATTATTGAAACCGTAAAATTACGGTAAAGGGCTGGAACCACAGCTGCCAGTACTTTACTGTGAAATTACAGCATTATGGAAACCGTAAAATTACGGTAAATGACTGGAACTAGCTTGCCAGTACTTTACTGTGAAATTACAGCATTGTTGAAACCGTAAAATTGCGGTAATGGGCTGGAACCACAGCTGCCAGCACTTTACCGTAAAAATACGGGTGAATTTTTTACAGTGTATATACATGAAGGTACATTACTCACTATTAAATAGAATTACACAGTAACAATGACACCTTAAAAAAAAGTGTGACTGAAAATTATTTAGAAATATAACATATTTTAATCAAAATGCTTTAAGGCATATATATTAGAATTTTGCTGAAATTTAAACCCTACATAATGCATTCTGAGAAATAATCACTGGATCAAAACAAGCCCTTCTTGCTGTCTACAACCAGAGCTTGATGTTTTGGGTAGATATTATCTGGTTAGAAGTTAGGGAATGAAAGTAAAAATAACCATTTAGATCTAGATGAAAATTAAATACATGTGCACAACCACCAGAGGTCATCATTCAATCCATTTAATTTTCTGTTCTCCTACTCTAAAGGATGGAAACGGCCACCGTCCTCATTGAAAGTAAAATTCCCCGTAAAATACGTTTTTGCAGCGATGGTATTTATATCCTGTCCATGTGATTTAGTTTTTATTTTCATTTAATCTGTACTTGATGTGTGGACTAAAGATAAATAAGAGATGAGTCCTTGATAAAGAGAAACGAGGTAAAAGAGAGTGTTTAAGAACAAAATACATTTGTTCACAAGTTGTTCTAGGCAAACAATGAAACCTGAGACAAAATGGACTGAAACTAATGGGAAATAAATATTTTTTTAATTTAGTTTTAATGTGCAAATATTTGAGAATCCTCATTGAGAATATTTCTTATGACCCTGCGCTAATTCCCTTGCCTGGTATTTTCAAGTTGACCTAGAGATATCAGACGGCAGCCTTCACCTTGTATTTTTTACACCCTTACTTCTTGTCTGAAAATATTCTGTCACACTCGGGATTCTATCTATTTCTCTGAGCAGTTTTAAGTTAGCAATTTGAGTCCACAAGTAATTTTTTTGCAACTTTACAGCCTTAGCTTCCCCAAAGTTTCCCTCCCACACAACGTCCTCTCCAGACATGCGTTGGTGGAATGTCTCATGGGTTGGGTTTAATGGGAACCACTATTGCGTATTTGGGGTGTTTAACATTTGAACACTAAAATAAGACATTATTCTGTTTCAAAAGAGGAAACATCATCTCATATCCACAAAACTCTCCAATCTTGCCTTCAATTAGCCTATTTTAGTTTTCTCTTCCGTTTGTTGTCATAAGACATTTTACAGAGGGCATTTTAACGTATTTAGAGGGCAGCTTTATTGGCTTATTTCTAATTTAATTTCGCGTTTTGCTTATCTGGCTTGGCCAGAGTTCAACTATGTTTTGGAAATAAGATTTCTTTATACAAAAAATCTACTGGACAAGAGAGAACCAGGGAGAGTTTGAGCCAAAAAAGGGCCACCTGACTTTGCTTCCATATAGCTACCAATATGCTGATATTACAAATCTAATTTTACGAGACTCCGTTTCTCAAATCTCTACATCAGTATGTGGTGATAAGTCGCCCCTATTGTACTCCAGCCTATCTGTCTGCCTCTCTCAGCCTGTCTCCTGATCTGGGTTCAGGGTGGGTGTCTCATTCCAGAGGCTGAACAAGTGAGAAGCTCTTCAGCTGTGAGAATAAAAGACTTCCTTGTGGCAGCAGAATGAAAAAAGAAGGGAGGGAAGAAGTGTGTGAGAGACTATGAGGGTTGGAAAAGAGAAGGAGAGGCAAAAGGGTGGAGAGAGCAAGAGAGAAAAAAGGAGAACATGTAGGTGGGGGAACAGTGCAGGAGAGGGAGTAAGGGAAGATATTTCTCATTCTCTCTCATCTTTAGTTTTGAATGATTTGTCCATCCTGCTCTGGTGCTCCACAGAGTTTAAGATGTCAGAGTGAGCATGAGTTTCCAGCTCTCAGGATTACATGTGGGACTGACAGAGCTTAAGAACTTAACTCGTAGGTAAGATTTTGACTGACAGCTCTGTTTTTATTTTATATTGTGAAGTTTTCTGAATGCATTTACAGAAATCATGGTACACTGGTATTAATGTTGGTACTATATGTAGGATATTAGATAATAATATATAGGCCTACCTTTAAAATAATATGCACCCTTTAAGGGGTAAATAATGTAAGCAGATCTTACCTTTAAAAGCATTTTAATGTACAAAATGTTATTTATTTAGAGCATTATTACTTTGTAGAATTATACCAATTCTATAAAATAATTACATTAATAACATTTTGCACATTAAAATGCATTAAAAGGTTAGACCTGCTTACATTATTTTACCCCTTAAAGTTTAAAAGTGCAAAATGTTATTTATTTAAAGCATTATTCATTTGTAGAATTATACCAATTCTATCAAATAAATAACTATAAATACCAATTCTATAAAATAAATAACTATAAATACCACATCTGTTTGTATGGTAACCAAAGCAAAAATGTCTAAAAGTTTTGCAGTCTTTATTAGAATCAGTATATGAATCATTGTAAGAGGAACGGAAAAAGACTTTCAGATTTCTGAAGAAAAATTACTTTTTATGTCTCAAAGTTTGTCACAAATATAACACATAATGAAGAAGCTGTCTTTAAAAAGTACCTTCTTTGCACACTATGATGTCATAGAATGAATTACCTCATATGAATGCATTTCTTTATTTTAGTTATTGTGTGTGAAAAATGGAGAAGTCTTGCTATGTTGAATAAGAGTGAGAATGAAAATGGGCCGCACTGGACATGGATGGGAATAATGGCCCTGACCTAAAGAATGGACAATGAGCCTATTGTCCCAGTGGAGACAGCACTGCACAGCAGTGTATGAGAAGTGTGCAGGAAGGCTATGCTGGGTCTGCTGACACATTCTTTGCACCACCAATTCTACTTTTACTAAAAGAGGCTGACTAACAGGTGGTTTGAAAAATTCCTTACCTGTCAGTTAAATGACTCAACTGCCTATTTGATCTGGTTCAGAGTTGTGGAAACACAATACATACATCTTCTGTATGATTCCTGCAATTCAACATTTCTGACACATAGCTAGTTATCACACATATGACACTTTAGGCAACAACATTTATCCTCAGTCCATGATTTAGACAGGCTGAGCGACCTTGCTGCCGCTTGTTTGTGTTTGCACATTCAAGATAGTCTGTCTTAAATTGTGAGGATTTTTTCTTAAGGTTATATCATTACATCAGTAGGTGGCGACTATGCTGCCTTCACATGCTTTTGGAATGCTCATACATATGAGTTTCCTATTCAAAAATTGGACATGAACGCCCTCTTATGTTGTATTTACTACTTGGGAAACTGAGATAATGCTGCCTTCACTATCAGAAGTTGGCACTAACTGTAGTTGTTAGTTTGACAACAGCTACATCATCTTGTCTTGTTAAAATCGTGCATATTAACATCTTAATTACCATTTGAAGCATACTATATGTTTTATACACAGCGAAATGAGCATGTATTTGATAAATTTTATTCAAAATGAATAAATTAATTTTTTTATACATTTTACTCAAAATGAAATATCTTCAATACATTTTGGCTTTAATAAGATTTCCCCAAGAAATAGGCAAGAATAAACATGTCCTCCATGATTTCTATTCTTTCTGACAGTAAAGCACTTGACAAGATTATAATCATGACTTTAGGAATTTCCGATAGCATGTGGAAGGCTTGGATTTGGAATAATGCGTTTCTATGGCAACACTATCAACACCTAAATTAATCTGCAGTAGTCAGGTAGTAGTGGTCATGTGGTACCAGTCATGAACACTTTTTACAAGCCGGGACCTCTACTGTGGTTGGTAATTACGACATGGCAAGAATTAACTGAATACTTCCCTACAATTTACATTTACATTTATGCATTTAGCAGACGCTTTTATCCAAAGCGACCTACAACTGAGGAATACAGGAAGCGATCTGTCATGAAGAGGTGAAGAAACACAAAAAGTCCCCTAAATACAAAGATTTGGATATTACTCTGAGTAGCAAAAACTATAATAGGGAGGGAAAAGAGAAAAATAGAGGAGGAAGAGTTAGACAGGTGAAAAACATTTGACTATGTAAGAAGAGGCTATGTCTCAATTCACTGTATAAAACAGTAGGCAAAAAGTACCCAGATGACCTACATGGCAAGGTTACATGGCAAGATTCTGTGAAAGGTAAGTTAGGAAATGAGATGCCTATTCACTCAACCGATTCGTTGAACACAAAGTCATTTAGGAAGGAAACACCAACAAAGGCTGCATCTGAAATCACATACTCTTTTGAGTATAGGTACTTATTTTTAATAAGTAATTACTTTGCAGTAAGTTTTTCTTTTTCTCAGAAGGTTGAATTTCCTTTAACCAGAGCACTGTGTTTTAAGAGATTGATCTGTATGCCTGACTGGTGGAAGTGTAGCCTACAACTGTGCATAACAAAAAAGCTAAAGTTCACCTGAAAATCTAGCATGTTGGAAGGATAAACAGAAAGAGGTAGTGAATGAAAAGAACATAAAGGAGTAACAAAAAGAAGGAATTGAACACCAACACAGGCTGTGTTGGTGAAAAAGAGCCAAAAAGGATTCAGTGACCATGGCATGATTCCTTTTCTCCTGGTGCCCACACCTTTATTCACTGAGTCTAGGTTTCACCAGCTCTAGACGGGCACGCCCACATCCGCTTCACTGACCGATGTATGCCAATAATCAAGTCTGGCTTAGTGAGTCTTAACCAGCTTTTGTTTGTGGTGTTGCTTCTCGGAGTGTTATATGGAAATGAACCCTTCTATTCTGACCACAAATGTGAGCTACTGCTAAAGTTTCAGTCTTTTCATTTTCTCTATCTGTTTGAACCATGCATAAATCCAGTCCCTTTACCTGCAGTGACCCATGAATTTGTCTCACGAGTTCAAATCTCCATTCTTTGAGGAATTGCAAACACTACATGATGGAATGATAACATAGGGCTGCAAACTGATTTCCTCCCTCTTACATGGAATCGAACCTGAAACATTTGTTCAATCTGTTATCAATGTACTTTCAGTAAGAAGTCTGTTGTTTTCACTAGAAGATCGAGTTTTGTTAAATAAATTGTTAAATTAACAAGACACGAATGAAATTTCTTTTCATGGCGACTTTAATAAGTGTTATGAGTGCAGGTGCATTGAAGAATGTAGACGTCATGCTCAGTTCCAACATATTGCTTTGCTTGTGTGAGAAAGGGTAAAATATTTGGTAGAAATAGGCAGGCTGAGACTGGAAATGCTTGCTTGAATGTGGATATTTTAAGTCTAATGGTTGTAAATGAGAAAGATGCATCATATGTAAGAATGTTCCCTCTTGGACAGCACTGGAAAACATAAAGACGTTTTCTCATATACTGTGCCAATGAAACAAACCCAGTCTTTCTTCTCACTCTCTCACAAACACACTCTGATATAAAAAGTGTTCTGATCTCAGGCATTTCTGCCACGCAAGCACTGCGACTGTTTTCTGGGATGAGATCTGTGGTCAATCTTTCTGACGCCTTGTTGCTTTACTCTGATACTATAATAAGGGACTAGACTGTTGCAAAATGCTGCATGAGGAGATTAATGCCGCATGTTCTTGCCGTCAAAGAATTTATGAGTAAGACCAAAATGCTTAGCTTTGATATCACATGTGTTATTCCAAGACAGCAGTCCAGCATGGAAATATGGAAAGTTATCTAACTTTCCAACTTGTCCGTGTGTTTGCCATGTGTTGACCATGGCAGCCTGGCTTGTGAGTCACTCTAGACTTCTGCTTAATGCCTTACATGTAATGTTAGAAGTTACATAACCATTTTCTCATATAAATTCATTGGAATGTTCACTTCCAGAGGACAACAAACAAATAAATAACTTCAACTGGGCTCGACAGTAAGACACGACGGCTCAAAACTGTTTTAAATGATCAGGCACACTGACATTGTTTCTCAGTTGTGGGTGAGAAGGGGGCAGCTGGAGACTGTTTATTCCCAGAGAGTAGCTAGATCATAGGGTCAACCGACAGGAAGAGCCCCGCTTAGGAGCCCACACCGGAAGAGTCCGCTCATCTTCCAGCTGTGGTTGCCTAGTTGCTGCTCACATTTGTTTGTGTTCGTTTTTTAATGAGTTTGGACTCTTTTGACATCTGCCTTACTCACTGGCAATGGCCATGGAAAAAAGCCTTTCTTTCTCGTTTTCCACCAGAGAGAAGCTTTCCTTTCTAGCGCTCTGATTCATGGATTTCCCATGTTTGTTACCAATCAGTCTGGCTCATTGTGTGATTGATTGCTTAGTTGTATGTTGACTAAGAGACAGAGCGTAAATGTTTGCTTAGGAGTTCCATGACAACTTTGTTGACTATAAATTGTATTTTTTTTATTTTTTTTAAAATATTGTTTCCATAAATGAATCTTATTATGTAACACAGCCTACTCTTAAAGTGAGTCACATCAGCAGTTTTGCAGCTGTTAAACATCAAATGGAAAACACCATTTTTGTTTTGCCTCTGTGGAGGAGGAAAGAACAGGAAGTGAGTAGGGGGGCTCCACCTGGAATATCAAGGTCTTTTCCGTCCTCCACAAGTGCATGTCGACTCAAATCTGTCTGAAATGAGTCCATCTGTTGCAAGGATGGTGATCTGACACTTTTTTATATCTATCATTCCAGCAGTTCTTTAAAAATAGAAACCACACATGCATCAGATGTTTCCCAGTCTAGTTGTCTGCTTTAAATGAAAACATGTCATTAATGTCCTATTGTAATTCTATAGGCTACTTTCCCCGAAAATGAAACACAACATAAGATATTATGAATGTAGTACGGTTGCCAAACAGCTTTGGACAAAACAAACAAGGGCAAATATACAATTTTAGAATCTTAATTTTTCTTAAAGTTTTCAGTTGAACTTTTCAAAAATCAAATTATCTTTAGCATGTTTTTGTGCAGTAAGCTGTGCATACGTGTAATAGGCTAAACAGGTTAGAGTGGTGCGTTCAAGTCATGTCGTAGCTAAAGATCGTAGTTGAAGGCACATGAACGCCACCACGAAGTCGAATAATATATTTTCTTTAAACCCCGATCTGTACGAGTTGGGGGCGTGTCAGTGAGAAACATGGCGGAATCAATGTCGTCTGTCGTAAAATAACGTGTATTTAGCAGTGACACTGTTTTGTCATTTAGCCTACAACAAAGTGAGCTAGCATTGTAATATAGCCTAACATATAGGCCTATTACAAATTTATAGTGGCTTAATAGATTCAGTTTCAACATAAAGTTTAAAAATTATAGCTACACCGCCAACCTGCTCCGACCAAAGAGACTTGTCGTAAACATGACTTCTCACCTCGTAAATACGGTAAATACAGATATCCCAGGAGGACTTGACAGAACATGACATGACGTTGTAGATAACGTCACTCTTGATTTAGCTTTCTATATTTAGACATAAACTTGACTATTATTCATTCATGGGTGTTTGGAAAGACGGACCGCACACCTGGATTCTGACAGCGACTTATGCAGATTCCTCAACTGCTCGCTCTCTCTCTCTCTCTCTCTCTCTCTCTCTCTCTCTCTCTCTCTCTCTCTCTCTCTCTCTCTCTCTCTCTCTCTCTCTCTCTCTCTCTCTCTCTCTCTCTCTCTCTCTCTCTCTCTCTCTCTCTCTCTCTCTCTCTCTCTCCGTCTCTCTCTCCGTCTCTGTCTGTCCCAGCTGTGGTGCCACTATGTAATTCTGCCCTCCAGAACTTCAGAACATTCAGTAAGAGACATGAGCGAGCAGCAGAGACAAACAAACAGCAAAAGCTGGACTGTAGACGGCCAACCAAAGGCTCAAAGGAGTAAAATCAGGACATAGCACAGAGACTGTCAGTAAACAAGGCTATGCAGCAACAGAGCTGGTCTTTATTGGGCTAAAAAATGGTGAGTGGGTGTGATAATGCTTATGGGTTCTTAAGATAAGTTCCTTTTGTTGATTTTGACTCAATAAATATATAGTAAATATTTCACTGTATCAATGTAGTATTTATGCCAAGGAAATTAGCTAAAATAATTCAAGTTTATTGCACATTCCATATAATAAAAATACTTAGAATATATATTTGTTTATTTAATTTATTAGTAGGCTATATATTTTAATTTTAATTTTAAATTATTTTAATATTACAATATATTATATTCTTAATTTATTTAATGTGGATTCTGTTGTATAATTAACCTGTCTTGGTTATAACTTTCTTATAAAATAAAAATTTAAATCTTGTTTAACTTTTTTCATAGGATTCCTTATTTCAGGTCGCCAGGCCTGAAAGTTTTCAGTTTTTGGTGTCTGTTTCCCAGATTTACTTAATGTCCATGCTACATTTAGCTGTACCATTATACTAGCTGTGTTCCTGCTTTGGTTTCCTTATTTCTCCCGTAACTCTAACATACTGCTATATGTGCGTGTGTGTGTATGTATGTGTGTGTGTAGCCTGTATGATTATAACCCCTGTAAGAGGAGCTTTGTGGTTTGTGCTATGTGGTTGAGTCTATTTTCTGCTGCAGAGGGCAGGACACAGTGGCATAACTGCAGACTTAATGACATGTTTCAGAGGCAAGACACTTGCCAGTACTCCAGTCAAACTGATATTTGTGTGTACGAGTTACGTGTATGTGTGTGCAAGTATATTTGAATCAATACATCAGTATGTGTATGCATTAACGTCAGCGTGTCTATATTGTCCAGTTGTGTGTGTGTGTGTGTGTGTGTGTGTGTGTGTGTGGTGTGAGAGCAGTGGCCATATTCAGTATAGTGACAGAGGCTTTCTGTTCTCTCTTCCCTCTGTGTCACACACTGGACGTGGTTGTGAGAGGCGGCCTGCAGCACTTGCCAGCTGCACTTGCAAACATGACATCAGGAATGAAAGGAAGAGAGAGGTTAGCTAAGGGAAGGAGAAAAAGAGGAAGTTTGGTTTTGTACCAGCTGTTGAGTTAAAGACTATAAATGTCCATCATTATCCTAATCTAAATTCATGCACTATACCTAACCTGTCTTTGCTTGTTTGGAGAAGCAAAGCGTCTCATTCCAGTCATTTCCCTGACTGGACATGCCAGCAGAGGAAAGTTTTCCTTGCCTTAATCCCAAAATCTCACACAACTTTGGCTTTCAAACCCATCTACAATATCTCCTCTTACGACACAGAGAAACGGTTGTTATTACATTGATGTTAAGAAAAACATTTAACAGGTAAAACTTATTTTAGTATTAGAATGATCAGAATAAGGGATTACTATCCAAAAGATTCATTTGTTTTAAAATCAGAAGCATTTGTTCAGCTAAAGCACAGCTGACAGAATATATTAGTCTTTATTGTTGAAATATTTTCAAGAAAAATGTAGTGTGGTGAAATGCTACAACACAGTATTTTTATAAATTACTATTTTGAATCACAATCACTTGTTCTACCAAATTAAATCAAATTATTAATCTATAAAATAGTGTCGCAAAGTTACATGATTTTACGTCGATACTGAGAAATGTTGTTCAGCTAATAGTGTTGCTACTTCTACTGACGGATACTGTTTTTCACTGATTCTTGCTGACCGTAATGTATACACATACAGAAAATGTCTTTGATATTTTGGTGTGCCAGATTGTAAATGTTAAATGTATTTATGCTAAGCTAGAAACTAAACTATAGCTAAGCTAAAATGAAATTAGCTAAATTAAGCTAAAAGCTTTTTCTTGGGTATACTGAAAATTACCCATTTTAAAGTCATTCTGAATCATTTAAAGTTTTTACAGTATTTTCTGTTGGCTGTTAAAGCTACACTGTGTAACTTTTTTAGTTTATTCTTAGCTAAAACACTTAGTTCTTTCAAAAATATATGTGCTCATTAATGTTGATTACTTCTTTTAAGTAAGTATTCTCGTAAGTTTATAATATGCTACTGAAAATACATACGGGTGAGGGGTTCGAATGCCGGTCGCCATGTTGCCCCTCCATCTTGACAGTACATTAGCCAAAGAGGGACATACCCGTAAATTCAAGCTTCGACTTTCGCGTTTAAACACTCAATGGCATCGTGTCGGATTGCCATGTTAATCTTGGACTAAATCAGCCACCGTATGAGTTAAAACGAAATCAGAATTGAGAGGAACAGAAACTAATATTCACTCGACGGTCATATACCTTTTCACCGCTAGATGGGGGAAAATCACACAGTGTAGCTTTAAGTATTACAACAAGCTTATTCCAATTTTAAATAAATGACTCTTTTGAATCTGAGTCATTTGTTCTGAAAGTAAACTGTGAATCACTACTTAATAAAATATTGTTGCAAAGTGACATGATTTCAAGTGATACTACCACCTTAGAAATAGTTTACCTAATAGCTTTGCTATATTTTTAGTAACGTCATCCAACAAAATATGTTCAGAGAACATTTTGCCAATGTCCCCCGACTATGAAAACATTATTTCTGTATGTTCTAAGAACATTCAAAACATCCAGTTTTTTTCAAAAAATTTACGTATAAAAAAAACATTTGTGTGCTAATGCTTTAATAACGTCATTAAAGAACAGATAACTTTGAATGGACATTCCTAGAAGAAAACCTTAAATGTAAGTTCTGAGAACGTTTCCTATTATAGCTAAAACTGCCCTTCACTGATTCTCAAGGGCCATTATCTACAGATACACACACACACACACACACAGAGAGAACCTGATGTTCAGTTTTTCTGGCGGGTCTGTTTCCCTGTGATTTCCAGTGTGTTTTGTCTGAGAGACAGTGCCATGAGTCAGGCTTGTAGAAGAGGTGAGGGAAGGAGGGAGAGGGGGATTTCAGGTTAGGGATGTTCCAAAATGACTGATCTGCTGCGATGTGTGTACTGACCTGAGGTCTACTCTAGTTTGTTCACGCTAATGTGCCTGTGTCTGTACCATAGATAATTGGCTGCATCTGTTCACTCTCTGAGTGTGTGTGTGTGTGTTTGTGTGTGAGATGAGTCACACTGACTCATGCTGTGTATTTCAAATAAGATGCAGACTCCAGTCTGTTCATGACAGTTTGCTAATCATACATATTTTTTAGATCATTGCATTGCTTTATTTTGTCCACAATAAGGAAACACCTGATGTGTTTGATCATTCACTGTTGAGATCAAAGAAAATGCTGCAAACTCGCCAGATCTATGTCTATTCTAATATTCTGTTTATGTACAGCAACTATTTTGTTTATGACTCTGTCCACTCACGTTTTATTAGTCACTGTAAAAAAAAGAAATCAGGTCTCCAATTAAAAATTTTCTAGTGACTGATCACATCTCAATTTTTTTTTTGTTGTTGGCCAAATTGAATTTATGTGAAATAAATTAGAAATTATATTTGGCTAACTGAAAATTTTAGATGTGATCAGTCACTAGAAAACTTTCAATTGGAAACATGATTTTTTTTTAGAGTGCTGATCTTCAGCCATTCAACAAAGACTTTTTGGACTAGCTGATTTAAAAAATATATTTATATATTTATGTCTGTATTTCCAGCAGGATCTTAACAAATGTCATGAAGTGACTGATACTAACTCCATAGACATGGACAGGCTGTATCAGAACGTTCCAGAACACGGCCGTCAGACTCATCAGGTTTTACAGGTGAGTGTATAAACATTCAAAATAATGTTCAAAAGTTTTGGGTCTGTAAAAAAAATTATTTGTAGATTTTTTGAAAGTATAGTCTCTCTCACAAGGCTCCATTTAACAAAAAATACAGTATGATGGTAATATTGTAAGATAATAAAGATGAATAGTTAAAGGGTTCAATAAAACAAGAGATGTATTAAAGGGATACTTCACCGCTTTTTCATATTAAACTATTGCTGCGTCCCAATTCGCCTACTTATACTACGTCCTAAAAGTATGTACTCTTTTTGTGAAGAAAAAGTATATACTTTTGAGTGTGTAGCAGAAAAGTATGCAAGCTTCGGGACATACTACTTCGCCATCTTTAACGGACTCTGTCTCAAAGCCGTGCATCCCGTCACCGTTTATCTGCCCTGTCAATCATCGTCAGATTCGTCACAGTTCAAATCCTTCACATTCAGTTTAATCTCCTACCGTATCGGAGAGAAATGTAGCCGCTCATTGATCTGCCATTTGTGGGTCTTTAATGCAGAGACTCTCCTCATGTGTCAGTTTAAATATAATGATGCATTTAAAAGTTAATGGCCAAACATGTCATTACAAAAGTTCACAATGCTGCTGCAGGTGAAATATAATGTGGACAACACTGAATAAATATATTTTTGTCAGGTTAAATATTGATAGGGTCTCTCAAACCCCTTTATCTAAACTTCTCTCCTTAACCGTCGAACTCGCACAACCGTCATGTTTGTAGTTTTTTAACGCTTTTTATCCGCGTTTGTAGTTCTAATCGAATCCTCGTCCAACTCGCAATGGGTTGTGGGCAATATCATCCGTTAGAGTGCCCATCGATCCGTACTGTGAATTCGGACCGGAAATAGTAAACCATCCGGGAATCTTTGGAATACTCTTTTCAACATACTACGATTTGGGACATACTAATTCTATTTTCGTATACTATTTAGGATGGATAGTATGCGAATTGGGACGCAGGGTATGTTATTCCCTTAACTAAAACGAGTTGATACATACCTCTCTCAGTGCGTGCACTTAATCTCTCTGATGCGCGGTGACGATCTGATAGCATTTAGCTTAGCCCACTAAGCCCAGTTCATTCACTATGGAACCAAACAGAGATCAAGTTAGAAGCCACCAAACACCTCCACGTTTTCTTTTTTTAAATACAGTTACACGAATAGTTGAACGATCAAGTATGGTGGCAAAATAAAACATGGTACTTCTCTAATCGGAGTAAAAAGGAGAACTATAATGTATGGCGGATTAGCACTTCTGAGAGTACTTCGGCTCGGCGCAGTAAAAAGTCCCGGCCGAAACATCTTTCCTCACACCTCCCCCTCACTCTCTCATTTCTGTGTAGGGAAGACGAGAGAGGTATGTAACAACTCGTTTTAGTTAAGGGAATAACATAGTTTAATATGAAAAAGCGGTGAAGTAACCCTTTAACTAAAACAAACTCAATTAATGAAGAAAGGAAATATGATCGCATGTAGAACACAACAAACCGGACACTGAATGGAGCTTAAAGAGGAACTTAAATACACAGTAATGATGAAAAAATAACAACCACATATCATGATTGAATGAGTGTCCATGACAATAATGATTGGAAACAATGGAATACAACTGGAATACAAACTAAAAGTCCATGAAAATGAAACTAAACACAGATCGTGACAGCCACATTGGTCAACATGTTTAGATGGGTTTTTTTTTTCCGAGCTGAATGCTCTTGTATATCACACTGAGCTTTTTAGATACAGATTTCAACAGGGAGAAATGTACTTAAAAAAGTCAATACTGTAGTGCACAAAAAGAAAATGAAATGTTTTATTTATACAGTCCATTTATTTTTGTAGAAATGTTACATGTAGACTGAAAATTCATAGTTGCTTATTCAATTATACACACTATGTCTACCACCACCATGGATTATGCAGAATTTCTTCACTGACACGTTCGGTGAGTTTAAATAATCTTTGAATAAAAGTATCAATTTTTTGGACCTATAATTAAACTTTTGAATGGGTATAATTTATTTACTTTCATTTAATTTGTTTGACTTTAATTTTCTGCTTAATTTTCATTAAAATCTTTAAAAAAAAAGAATATAGATTTTCTTTTATTTACTTAAATAATAGGTGTTAAAATGTGTATGAGTACATCTGTCGGGGACTAAAGTCAAGTCAAGTCAACTCAACTTTAATTATGTTGTGCGTTTACACTGCCGATTGTTTTAAAGCAGCTTCACAGTGTTATGTGCTAAAGACAAAGAGTTCTGCAGACCCCTAGGGTTTGTCACCTAAAAGTTGATTCTGCAGAACTCCAGAGGAAATGGAAATTAAGAGGTGAACTGTTCCCTAATTATAGGGTTAATCTTCATCACTGTTGGTCCGAGAGGCTGAGTCCAGCCTTTCTGTCTGCATTTAATCTTGCTCAAACACTGCACTGTTCCACCAATCAAACAACAGGGTCTAAAAAACTTCAAACCTAAGTTAGTTTAATGCACCTGTTAAAACTTAGTAAAGTTTTAACAGTAAAGTAAACCACTATAAAAATTGATCACACACACGCACACGCCTACACACACACACACACACACACACACACACACACACACACACACACACACACACACACACACACACACACACACACAGAGAGAGAGAGAGAGAGAGAGAGAGAGAGAGAGCTGTGTGTAGAAAAAATATCAGAGGACAATGGAAACTGTGTAACAGTTTAATATTGAGCCCTATGGCAGGATAAGATATGAAAGCTAAAACAAACTACAGTGACATTTAATTTGAAAGAATGTATACTTTGGTATTAGAACCCGCATGTTCAGTTTTAAAGGTTATTTCTGTGGACGCTAGCGCTTGACTCTCAAAAGATGACTTTAAGTATGTGTAAAAGCTTTATTTAACTGTAGTGAATGGAGTGAAAGTTAGAGGGGTGAAGTCCATTCATACCAGTGCTAGGTTGGGACAGGAAAACAACTTAGGACAAATGGCTTTCTATCACAATCATAATCCGTCTAATGCATAATTCCCCACTATGTATTACATGCATTCAATGCAGCTTTTGGGTTTTACTGTATTTTGATATCTGAAATACCTGTTTTTAGATTGTAATTGAAATTGGGCAGACCTGATGATGTCAGAACATTTTCCTTTTTTTCAAAATGAAAATAAACTTCTAACTTTTTCAAAGTCTGTATTCATTTTGTATAGAAACATTTGCTCAATATGGCAGATGTTTCTTTCAAAAACTCAGACGGGCATTGGGTGGGGGGTGTCTGACCTTTGTTTAAGAAGGTAACGTAAAGCTGTTGCAATTTGTTGCAAACATTTCATATGTATTATTGCAACATTTGTGTCTCTAATTCTTGAAACTATAGTGTGTACAACAATGTAGTTTCCCTATAGCATTAAAGCCTGTGTAATTTCTGACATCATCTCAAAGACATTTCAGAGATTTCAAAGACACAAAATAATGAAATGCTATTTTCATATTAAAAAATAACTATACCCTTTGTTCTGATGTAGTGTAGTGCCTTATCATTCTCTCAAACATTGAAGTGTGATTCACCAAGCAAATAATCCCCATGCTGCCCTTGAGAACCTCCATCTGTGACATGCTGAGACCAAATATGTTCCTCCATTGGTAATTTTTCGGTCTGGTCCCTTGTTTTTCATCTAACTGCTAAATCCTGTTAGCCTCTTAGCCTGCACAGTGGTACCTGATGGAGCTAAACCCGTTTAGCCTAGTTAGCCTCTTACCCTGTCGCTGCAGTTCTCAATGGTCCTAACTGAATTACGCTAATCCTGTTTGGGGACTCCTGAGCAGACGTCCAAAAGGTACAGGCCACTTTAATGGCGATCAAAGGCTGTAAAAGATGATCCATTATTAAAAAGTGCACTGTTGTATTGTCCTCATATTTCAGACCACACCGCTGGACCTGATTGAAACAGGCAAGACTCTCAAAGTCCAGGCAGAAAGGCCCCATCTTGTAAGCTTGGGAAGTGGCCGTCTGAGTACGGCTATAACTCTGCTGCCCCTGCCAGAGGGTAAGTTCAGTAACCTTAAAAAGTAACTGAATATACACACCCTCATGAAGTGTCCCATCAGCAGATTCTATCTGCTAAATTAGATGTAAACAGGGCTGTTTGACTTAGGATGTGGTTTGCTGTGGAATTTGTGTTTAGTGGCAATGCTTCTTTCAAATTCTGAGACCTAATTACATGATCACACAGAAAGAGGGGATGCCAACTGAAAAAAACTGGGGACTCCAAATTAAGATATTTGTGTTTTTGTGCGGTGATGGATTAGAAATAGGATGGGATAGGAAGTTCATGAGAAAGGACAAACCTCACCGCTCTGTCCTTGTAGCTTTGCTATGCTTCATCTCTTGTAGAATGACAGATAGAGGACTTCTCATCCCCTGACACTGTGGAAGAATGAGAGCAAGCATTCAAGTATAAATCCCAGAGGAAGTCGATGTAGTGCACTATTCATCAGCGAATCATTTTATAGGGGACTGAATACACAATTTCCTGTGCTTATGCAAAGATGGACAGATAGATAGATAGATAGATAGATAGATAGATAGATAGATAGATAGATAGATAGATAGATAGATAGATAGATAGATAGATAGATAGATAGATAGATAGATAGATAGATAGATAGATAGATAGATAGATAGATAGATAGATAGATAGATAGATAGATAGATAGAGCTGCTTCTTGTAAATTTCATTCATGTTTGCAGTGGCTTTAGAACAAGAGACAGAATTATGAGGATAAATGACCTGATTTTGACAACCCCTGTTGCTTCACACAGTGTGACTGAGCTTGCTTTACTGAGGGAATGTGTATGACTTCCGAAAAAGCCTTTTTTTATATAGAATGATTTATGTTAATCTTCAATGCAAAGTGCAGCATACACCCACTCCTGTCACTTTTTTCTTACCATGTCTGTTCTCACAATAGGCTTGGGTTATGGCTTTTTACTCACATCTGCTTCATAGACACTTAGAATGAAAGGGAAAAAAAACAGGCGGGGTCGTGCATTGGAGTGGGGGGTGTCTGTCCTGTCTTTGTTAAAGAGGGAACATAAACCAGTCCTTTTGTTGCAAACATTTCAACATTTTATATGTTTTATTGCAACAAAAAAATTATTGAAACTATAGTGTGTACAACAATGTAGCAATAATCAGACAGCTAACAAATCTCCATCACATGTTGCAGGGAAAACCACACTTGGCCATGGGAACACAGACATTAATATTCAGGGTCCAGGTGTCACTGCTCAGCATTGCTACATTGAAAATGTGGGGGGAGCCATCACTCTGTACCCCTGTGGAAATCAGTGCTCACTGGATGGCTTAGCGGTTACCAAACCAGTCAGACTCACACAAGGTAAGCAATGTTTTTTTGTTGCTCTCAAGTTGCTCTCAAACTAATTCACCTGCATTAGTACCATATGTTGAATAGGTTACAAAATTATCATTACTCTTAATGTGGAAATTGAAATGCAAACATCCACTTTCTAGTCTGTATAGGAGACGTGCATCTGATTATACATGCACATTTATGTATGCAAGAAAGAAAGAAAGAAAGAAAGAAAGAAAGAAAGAAAGAAAGAAAGAAAGAAAGAAAGAAAGAAAGAAAGAGGCGCATCCAGCTGATGGTTCACTATTGCAAGACTTTTTGGAGAGATTTTCATCCGATTGCCTTGAACTCTTTTGACAGTTATTCAATATATTCAGCCTGCACATCAATAACATGCATTTCTAAATACCATTCCACCCATCGAGAGGCCTTTGCTTTAATTCAGTGAACCATATAATGCAATTAGATATTAACTATTTCTAGCACAGATAAGATTACATTTTTAAGACAAATATCACTGTTCAATCACTTTGATGTTAGTAATGTTAAGAGTCTGTTAAATATCCCTTTGAAAAACTTGACCTCACTCTACTCTTTGAAACTATTTAAGGTTGTCCACTTTGGAATCAATGTGTATTTATGTAATACAGGGGTCCAGGAAATTGCATGATGATAATGATGAGCTTTGTTTGAACTTCCATTTGAAGATCTTGACCTTGCCCTACTCTGTTGGGCTATTTCAGGCACTCTTGAAACACGTTCTGTATTCATTCTATCACATCGGGAAAGTGGGATTCTACAGAGAAATTAGATATTTTGCTGATTTGCATTCTCAGAATATATCTAAATATGTTTCACCGTATTAACAATACATAGCTAACAAATATGTAGGCTATTAAAGCGTATTTCAAGCCTTTATATGAGACACCTGACCTAAGCATTTCTTTTTGACGTTTAGCCAAGTGTAGCCCGATTTACCTATTACCATTTCGACCGTTAGTGATCAAGAGATAGTGATCCAGATAGGCTTATTTGCAGTCCTCCCCCCTGTTCGCGATCTGTGCATGACAATAACTTGAGACAGCCGGCGCGAGGAGTCGAGGACAGCTGTCCAACGTGCCACCCATGCGACTTCCAATACATGTGTCTTAATGAAGCGTCTATTGTCCTGAACAGAATCAATGCCTGTCTTTCTCAGTAATTTACTGTTGCATTTTAAGCAACTTGTAGCCTACCGTTTGAGCAAGTCCAGAGTTTCGCCACAGGAAAGTAAATTCCCCGGATGTCGGACACTTTTGTAGGCTATTAACTGCTTGTCCGTTTTCTTTGGGCTGGCGATGACAGTCGGGCAGGTGACAGCTGTGCTGTTTTGTGTTGTAATAGAAGTCAGTGAGCGAACGCACTGTCGTTGCGCTTGACATTTACATTACAAAAGCTGTGGGCAGACACGCGCTCAGCGCTCTTTACTTCACGCGACGCGCGAGAGCTCCACGCTACTGTCCGCTGTTCCTCATGCGTTTTCCAATAGAGTGGACATAAGTTTGATTTCGTTTCCCAAACCTGGTAAGTGAAATTGCTTTATCTTCAATAATTTACAAATTATCTGCCTGGAAAACTGCAGAGCATAAGTTACTCCAAAATAGTCGATTATTAACCAGCCAACACCGTTTACTAAACCCGTAGTGTCTAACTGTCTGACTTTGTTAAATACAGTATAGCCAATCCTTGCAATAGCCTTGTTAGTAGATTCGTGACGTATTGTAGGCTATAACTTTTATTTTCACTCAGTAATGTGTAGCCTACTGAATAGAAAGTTATTATAGAAATAACTGAATTATTATTGAATGTCCTCCTCACACTTCTGCTATTAGACTAGCTTTCGTGCACTTTCTCGAGAACGCTATCAAAGCGCATTAAAACTACGTCAGCCTTTTTATGTGACTTATAATATTATGATCATAAAACAGCACTGCAATATATATATTTTCTGATGTAGGCTATCTAATGACCTGTCCTTTCTTCTTGATTTCTATAAACCCTTTTCTGATCCCATTATGCCCAGCCCGACCCCTCTGATGCCCCCTTGTGCCATATGTCTGTGGGATTGTTTAGTCGTTTAGTTGTGTATATAGAGGTATAATCTGTCATCAGTGCTTTGACCTAATTCAATGTGTCTGTACCACAATTTTAGAAAGTGCAGTTATATATTTATATACTTATTTTTCTGAGTGAATGCTCAGGATGACCTGCAACCACCACTGATAATGAGATTAATGGACCCCAGTTTAGTGCTGAATTGAAGAAAGTGTTTGATTCTTAAAATATTACAGTCTGTCCTTTCTTAAATATGTGGCTACATCTTGTTTTCCATCATGTATGTGCCCATACGTGGAAAAATATATGGACACTATAGGTTCAGCTTTGACATTATAATAGGGAAAGCTATTTCATTTAGAAAAAACGGACAATTCAGAAACAAAGATATAGTGATATAGGTACAGAGGTTAGCAATTTAAAAGAGGGTCTGAATTTTCTGTTGAATAACGGCATGACATTCAGTGAAGCTCATGTCAGTGTTGCATGTCATATCCTCTCTCCTCTACTGTAAGTCAGCAATGAGTCATACTGATCTTATATTCTCTCTGTGCTTTCCGTGCCAATGTTCATTATGAAATGGAAGTCTGGGTCATAATTCACTGGCATTTTGACAGACTCTGCATTGATCCCTCTGCCCCATTAATCAGAGCAATTTAATAAAGGGAGAGGACATGGTAATATAATGTGTTGCGGTATGTGTATAGGAGATATATATTCGTTTCCTACGAATAGACAAACTCAGTTTAATCTATTTCTTTGAAGTTTGAACTCCTTATGGCAAGATAAGCCGTGATATGAGTTTCAATAAAGCATGTAAAGAAGAACATGGATTCAGACCAGACAAACCCTGCATGTATGAATTGTACTGATTGCTTTTTGTTTGGCCTAACTGTTTCATCCACACCCTTGTTTTGTTTCATTCAGATGCTCTCGATTACCTTGAAAGAGTAAAGTCATATTAATGAAGATACTATAACAATTTTAGCAGTTGGGAAGCATAAAATGCCTCTGCTCCATTCAGGGTTGTTGATTATGGGGCTGGCATCTCCACCCGATAAAATTGGTGAAAAAAATTCACAGAAAATGTCTGCTGACTTATAAGCACTATATTTTTTTTACAAAAATTATGACATGTTCCATGTTAGGGATTTTATACTTTTAAAAACTATTGGTGATATAGTTCAGTCTTTAATTCTTTTTTTTATTTTGTTGTCATATTATTGTCAACTTCTGGCACACATGCTTCTTTTTCTCAGGGTGTATGCTGTGTTTTGGCCAGTCTTCCTTCTTCCGCTTTAACCACCCAGAGGAGGCCCTCAGGATGAAAAGTTTGATGCCAGGTGGAAGCCCTGGATTTACCAGTACTTACAAGAACCATTCAGGTATATATGCAGAAGCAAAATTACACTGACCTAAAATCAGGTAGTAAGAACTGCTCTGGATACTGTGCTGTGGGGAGTTAAAGTCGCTGAAGGCACTCTGAAGAGCAAATTTGCAAATAATGGTATGCGTTTCATTGATTTAATTACTAAACGTTATAGCAAAAGCGGCACAGAGAGGCATTGTACCCTAGATAATTATAACAAGCTCCAGACACTGCTCAGGTGACATAAATCTGCCTAAAATAACTTGGCCTTATCCTGCCTATTTAATATCCATGTTATTAGAGAAAATTCTAACTCTATCTTTGCTCATTTTAAACACTGCTCTTGCTCATTCAACACTGACTAATTTCAAATAGCTCAGAAACCAGGAAGGGAGATCATCGGAAGAGAACTTCTTTGAAAAGAATGGGAATTTGAATTGCCGCAGGCACTGTGTCAGCTGCTGGAAAGCCCCTGTTGAGAGACCCTGGCATTGACCCTGTTAGTTTAAAATCCTTGAACACCAAATTGAACATTTAAAGAAAACGGGACCCAATGACATTGTTTTGAGGCCATTGTGGGTGTAACTACCTAGTGCATAATTGTTTATCTCAATGACCATAAATGTCTTTCATTCAGGACTGTAAACATCTTTGATCTGATGTAAGGATACTAGTCTATACTTTTTGGCAAATATAGAAATTGGCAAGTATAGATTTTGATAACTAAAATATCTGATTGCTGGACACAGTATAAGTCTATTACCCCAAATTTCTCAAGAACTACATGTTTGATTGGTAAAATTACAGTAACAACTATTTCTTCTTGTGTATTTCAAAATAAAATGACATGTTTCCTTAAAAGGGTCACTTCCCTTATGTGATGTGAGCACATGTTCTCCCTACTGTGCCACAGCTCTAAAATAACATGTTTATTGCGTGGTTAGTGGACTGGTGGCCCTGGCTGCAAAGATTGAAAAGAACTGAGTGCGTTCAGCTGGTCCTGAGTGCCCAGAATGAGTCATGCCGTAATTCAGGCTCTATTCTCCTCTGTCTGCTCTGACCTTTGGGCTGAGGGTGGGATTCCTGCCATCCGCAGACTGTTTAGGCTAAGAGACACACCCAGTTGAGCGTATGTGTAAGAGAGGGGGAGGTGTGTGTTTGTATGCATTATGCCCAGCCATGTCCTGCATGGGTGTAGTAGACCACAAGTGGTATGAGTGAAATATGTGTAAGAGAGGGGGAGATGTGTGTTTGTATGCATTGTGCCCAGCCATGTCCTGCATGGGTGTAGAGCACAAGTGGTATGAGTAAAATATGGTTATTCTGGCTGTTTAAAATATAGACATATGATTACAAGATTGCTGTGAGAGATGGATACCTGATTTTTTTTGTTTTTGTTTGTTTAGATCATAATATCTTTTAAAATGCAGTAATTCATAACCGGATTTTTAAAGTTTAAGATTGAAAGCATGGATCTGGGATAAGGGTAAAAAGAACGAACAAACAAATAAAAAAATACAAAATAATTTAAAATAAATTTGAGGTTAAAGTGAGGGTAAAACATTTCACAGTGAGTTTTAACCTTATAAAAATATAAATTAATACACTTAAATATTTTTTGAAGAAAAATTAATTATTCCTGACCCATTTAAACTGCATTTTTTATATATATATCAAAGTTTGTTATCCTGGTCTATATTGTGTATGAGACTTCAACATTGATATACCGTAATTCCTCAAATAAAGACCGGGGCCTTTATTTACCTGAACTGCTGATGGGAACCGGCTTTTATTTGAAGCAGGCTTTTATAAGGGGCAGGCCTGTATTTCTAATTCCATCTGTTTAAAATATAACTACTTTAAGTAAACCGTTTTTAATTTAAAGTGATCGTTCCAGTGGACAAATATCATTGATTTATTTAAGAAACATTTGCAAAAATATCACCATACAACAACATAATACACATTTTTTGTAACTCCACGCGCAGCTCCGCATCCAAAGATGAACGAGTTCTCGGCGAATTTAGCCGAGCATGACGTCTCATCACACCGGCCCACAGTTTGCACATTAGGTGCTTATATTTACTGAATGAGCCTACAAAAGCAGAAATAAGCCATTTTAAATAAAGATCCATGTTTAATCAAATAAATAAATAAATGATGACACTAAAGGTTAGTGAAATTAATTTAATTTAGTGCATATTTTGTTCTCATGTCACAAGTAGGCTAATAATATCAAGCCAAGGTTTATTGAGTTTTACACGATTCTTTTGTGGTGTGGTTTTTGGTAAAATTTACTAAAATACATATCATCACCTGTGTACATTAGCCCACTTTTTCTCTATAATTTTTCCTGTTGGTTTATAGAACAATTACTCCGAGTTGCCCTCTGTCGTTTCAAAGAATAGCACAAGGGCGAGCGGGTCAAGTAAACGCCTCGTCCGTTTGGGGAGGAGCGCGCGCAGTCAGCGGAGGTTCGTGCCGCGGAGACAGGCGAAAGTATAAACAAGCCTTTACACGGCATTTTCACAGACGTTGCATCAAGGTGCGTGGCATCAGGATGATTTCGCTCCATCGTGATGTCGGTCAGCCGTCACGGCTCAACCCTAATGAACACTACAATGAATTTGAATGCACATAAAATTAACGGCATTTAGGATTATCCACACCTTTTCCCCTGGCCTTTATTTGAGACCGGCCTTTATTTGTTCGTGCTGACCACGTCCCCGGCCACTATCAGAGGCCCGCCGTTTAATTGACTACAGGCTTTTATTTGAGGAAATACGGTATATTAATATTTTAGATCATCAACTGATGTTCTTTATTCTCCACAGAAACCCATGGGCAGCTCAATGGAAACCATCTTCCTGTGAATGAGCGACCTCGTCCTGGACATGGCACTCTTGTGCGCTCTATTGAAAAGGACCTTCAAGACATTATGAATTCTCTGTCTATGGGTGAAGGCCAGACTTCCTCATCTGAGCACTGTAAAAAAGGCCGCCACCCCATTTCACAGTCTGCCATGCTCAATGGGGGAAGCCACAGTCTTGTCTCCCCTCCAACCAGTCCGGGTGCTTTGTCGGTAAGCTCCAGCTATGAAAATACCAGTCCTCCTTTCTCCACCCTCTCTACCTCCTCTGTGGTTGGCAGTCCAGGGGCTTGTTTGGATTCCTCTAATACCCGTTCCACCAGCTATACCCACACCGCCCAGGCCCCGGTGCCACAACCACGCACTTTTGCATCCAAGGCAAGCATTTTTAACGGGGGACAAAAAGATCAAGAAAGTCCCAGGATTCAAAAAGCCTTAAATGAAACCCCCTCAAGCCCTGTGGCAAACCGTAGAGGTGAGAATCCACACCTGGCCCATGGTTCCTCCTCTTCATCATTATCATTTGCATCTGGAGATTTAAGCAGACCGATGAATGCCAGACTCACCTCCTCGTCCTCACCGGCATCATCTAGCCCTAGATCCAGTGTTGGCTCATCAATCCAAGAAAATTCTTCTGGTCTTCATTCCCATTCTCGTGCACTCCTTCCTCCAGACAGTCCCCAGTCATCCCACCGTGGCATAGAACCGTCTAGCATGCGTCATCTTCCTCCTCTCAGTCCCTCTGCATCACGCAAAGGTGTCGTCGGGGTGCCTGTTCTCCCTGGAGCTCTACCGGGTGTTCCTTTGACCTCTCGTGGCCGGACTGTACCAGAGAGCCCTCGTCTCCAACGACGAACCACAGCAGAGGAAGAAGCAGGAAATGTGAGATTGCATGCCAGAAGTCCATCTCCTGTATCAGCTCTTTTGAAGGACCAGCCTGGCGGAAAGCAGAACGGTGGTCTCACTTCAGCTCTTGGTTCTCAGACAGGGGCGTCTCCTCTCACTAGTCCCCGTAACCAGAGAAAGAACTCCAGGGAGCCTCGGCAGGTCCCGACGCGCACACGGGAACGCAAAAACAGCATTTCAGAGGTCAGCGACAAAGAGGAAGACCTACTGGAGTACCATCGCTGGCAGAGAGAAGAAAGGATGCGCGAACAGGAAATGGAGAGGCTGGTATGTCTGAGAGTGCATGTTTACTGTACCTGTCAAGAAAGTTTTAATCATTTTTGTACTAGTTTTATCATCAAACTATGAAATAACTAAACAGAGGTACACTACTGTTTAAAAGTTTGGGGCCAGTTAGATTTAAAAAGAAAAATTAAATTGATCAAAAGATACAGTAGAGGCATTTACAATGTTACTGAACATTTCTTTTTCAAATAAATGCAAATGAAAGCTTTATTTTCATCAAACCTAGAATTCTAAAAAAATATATATTGTGTTATAATTATATAATTATACATTTTATAATATTTTAACTTTAAACAATATTTCACACTATCAATGTTTTAATGTGGTTTTAAGCAAAGTTTAAAACCACATTTAAAAAAAAGTAAACTTGAGAGCGTGTTATAGGCTATATGATAGTGCTACTGTATCTCTTGAACAATCAAACTGCTGCAAATGAAACTGAAAGTAAGTCGCAGACTCTCAACAGAATCATCTTCAACAAAAATAGTGAAACGAAATCATCTTCAAAATGCTGATGCCGCTCTCTCTCCTATTGAGGTATTTGATCTTGAAATTAGCTGATGATAAATAAAATGCAACTCATGTTGCTTTTGCGTGGGAATTGAAGATCCGATATATCTAATTGCAGAGACATATTTATGAGACCAAGTGTAAATGGAGCCATTTTAACAAATCAGATAGCTATCCGATCAGTAAAACACTGGTATAAACAGGTCTTTTATATTTTAGCTTTTTATTATAACAATTTTTTCTGCCCGTTTTCCTTCCTATTTCTGTTAAAACTGAACATTTAAGTTATGTATAAAGTTTCATGTTTATTATTCAATATGTATTAATAATATATTAATATTTATCTTCAAAACAAGCTTTAGATCAAATATGTTTTGAGAAAATGATTGAAATGAAAATTAATTCAGGAGTGTCCAAACTTTTAACCAGTTCTATGTGTGTAAGCTGTGATCCTGTTTCTTCACTTTCAATTCAAATTCAATCTAAATATAAGTTTTGGTACTATTAAAGGGATATTTTTTGTCATTGGAAAGTAAAAGGAAATGTAGAAGATGTACAGTGAGAAAAACGCACAAAAAGCAAACCTGGTTCTTCTTATCAAAGGACCTGTGTTTCCCAGACGACAGAATTGCCGTCTCTTTTACGTAAGAGACGGCCGTCTCTTTTCTACATACAACAGAGGAAATCCTGCTGCTGTTTTGGATGTTCTGAACATTTTATGAGCTCTTCATGAGTTCTCAGCGGGTAAAAATAATGCCATATGTACGCGCATAAAATGATCGTGTTTAATCCAGCACACAGCATTGTTTTGCATGTTCGGTAAGCAAACTCCTTCGTCATGTAAGCCGACCAATCAGGTTGCGATCGTCTCCCTGTGCCTTTGGTTCGGTAACTTTAGGTCCGCTGTTAAAAATACCAGTGTGAACGCTAAGCGGACCAGGACTATATGTTTTGTTTTTGTTTTTTGGTCTGGTCCAAATGAACCAAACTAAAAGAACTACAAGTGTGAACACACCCTTAGAAATCATGGAGGGGTCTGAAATTGTCATCGTAGGTACATGTCCACTGTGAGAGAGTCCACAATTACAGAGGTACAGAGGTCAGGTTTCCTGTAGTTTTTCACCAGGTTTGCACACACTGCAGGAGGGATTTTGGCCCACTCCTCCACACAGATCTTCTCTAGATCAGTCAGGTTTCTGGCCTGTCGCTGAGAAACACAGAGTTTGAGCTCCCTCCAAAGATTGTCTATTGAGTTTAGGTCCAAAGAATGGCCAGCCCACACCAGAACCTTGATATGCTTCTTACAGAGCCTGATTTCTCTGGACTGATTTCTCACCTTTCTTAAGACCATTGAGACCCCACGAGGTGAATGCAAAAGTTTTTCCCAAAAAGCCTTCCCAAATTTGTAATTAGAATGAATTATAATATGTTGTTGTCAACAAATTGAAGTACTAATGTCTTTTTCCGTGTTTCCGCCAAAATAAAAGCTCTGTTTAATGCTTGAAAGAAATCCACCAACAATTCTTTTTTTAAAAGAAGTCTCTTATGCTCACCAAGGCTGCATTTATTTGATCAAAAATACAGTGTAAACAGTTATATAGTGAACTATTATTGCAATTTAAAATAGCTGTTTTCTATGAGATATTATATGATATAAATATGATATTCATATGTGATATGAATATCAAGTAAATTGTAATGTGTTCCTGTAATCAAAGCTGACTTTTCAGCATTATTACACCAGTCTTCAGTATCACATGATCCTTCACAAATCATTCTCATGATGATTTGCTACTCAAGAAACATTATTTTTTTTATTATCATGTTGAAAACAGTTGTGTGAAAATCTTTTTTATGATTCTTTGAAAGCTTTCTATTTTAGATAAATGCTGTTCTTTTGAACTTTCTATTCATCAAAGGATCCTGGGGTAAAAAATGTGAGCATGTTTAGCATAAGAGACTTCTTTAAAAAAAAAAAATGAATTGTACATATCCCAGTCTGAACTGTACTGTAAGAGTTTGAATATTAAAGTACAAATGAACACCTGAGCACTCTTGTGGATTTGCTACTGTTACAGTTAAAAACCGTATAAGGGTAAAAACATGACAGACAGACATGATGTAAGCAAAACATCTACAACTAACAAAGTTGATAATGGGTGTGCGGTTATTATCAAGAACTGACAATAGTCAATCGGAACCGAGGGGCCCCAAATAAAATTCTGCTTAGGGCCCCATGAAGGCTTGGGCTGGCTCTGTGGACAGCTCTTTGGTCATGGCCATGTTAGTAGTTGGATTCTTACTGATTGTATGGGGTGGACAGGTGTCCTTATGCAGCTAACAACCTCAAACAGGTGCATCTAATTTAGGTTAATAAATGGAGTGGAGGTGGACATTTTAAAGGCAGACTAACAGGTCTTTGAGGGTCAGAATTCTAGCTGATAGACAGGTGTTCAAATACTTATTTGCAGCTGTATCATACAAATAAATAGTTAAAAAATCATATATTGTGATTTCTGGATTTTTTTATATTTTTTAGATTATGTCTCTCACAGTGGACATGGACCATATGATGACAATTTCAGACCCCTCCATGATTTCCAAGTGGGAGAACTTGCAAAATAGCAGGGTGTTCAAATACTTATTTTCCTCACTGTATATTGCTGTAGAGCACTGATGAGAATATGAGTGTGATGAGGCTTTTTGAGTGTCATTGGCTTTCGGAGTGGACTTAACACTGGAGGTTGAGCGGGTGGAGTTTATATGGAGAGAGAGTTTTCTGGTAAAGGCAAGAACAGTCAGGAATAACACACAGATGTAAATTCCTGAGGCCTTTTTTAAAAGCTTGTGCAGAACGTGTGGCTTCCCAAAGACTATATTTACCCGACACAATCTCAGTGCTATGAGTTGCCCTCTTCCTCATATACACATGCACACACACACACAGTCCTCCTTTAGCGGCCTAAACACTAATCTCCCTGCCCCCTATAATAACCACACATAAACATCTCTCTCATTTAAACCTATTAAAAACCCCAGACATCGCTTGGGTGCATCTCAAATTCCCATATGGAATTGCCATTCATCATCTCCCTGAAATCATATTTTGAATATGTTTCACTCTGTTTGGGTTAAACATTGTCCTATAATCTTTGGTATATATATATATATATATATATATATATATATATATATATATATATATATAGATATATATATAGATATATATATATAGATATAGAGATATATATATATATATATAAGATTTTTATGATAAAATACTTGAACCCTTCTTAAAAATACAATGCACACACAAACCTAATTATATGCGGCTGCCACACATTCTTGTCATTCCCTAGAGTAAAACTATTTTAGGCCATTTACTATCAGACAGAACTGAATTAATACAGGGATAGGAAGTAATTTTCCATAATAACAATCTCTGGTCATTTGAGACAATGGCTGGAACATTAGGTGTATTATGAATATGTTTCACTCTGTTTGGGTTAAACTTTGTCCTATAGTCTCTGGACTGTCTGGCACTGTTGTCATGGTTACAGCACAGCTTTATCCAATGGTGTGGCAACTTGAAAGGTAGAGCTAGTATTTGTCCAAAATGAGCTGAATGCCCTTTTAAATGCTACTCTCAGGTTAATATCAAATTTTAAAGGACTTGTGCCACATTCAAGCACATCTGAGGTGTATTTAGTGTCAATCTCCTTCCTAATGCCATTAAATAAACAGACATTTATTGCTAGCTTCAAAAATGATATTTCAGTGGTATGACCTTGCAGAAGGCTATTGTAAAACACGTGTGACCACACATTCTGGGATTATGGGGCAGGAGTGATATACACTGAGAACGGAGGAGCATTTAATCTGGTTCTTGACTGGAAAAGCATTTGGGAGATGAGATGAAAAGACAAAAGTAAGCAAGTGAATTACAAACGAGAGGGAAAAGATCAAGAAAAAAGCATTTGGAATCTGATCTTTTCTTCTAATCCTGACAAGAGATAATATGGCTCGTGGGGTAATGTCATATTTACTCTCAAATCCCCTCACTTGTCTATGTTTACTCCGTTCTAGGTCATGGCCCAGTTGGCTTGAAAATGTGTTTCTTCTCTGTTCAATGGTTGCATTGCTGTGCTCCGCCCACCTTTTATCTCACACACATTCTCTAGACAGCCATATTCTCAACAACAGTGGTTCTCAATTGGTTTTGCTTTAGGGACCAGATTTTAGATCAGTTGTTGACCCAACTGTGTAACAAAATAGTTTTGAGCACAAGGTTCTATAACTATCGGTCAAACGTTAGGGGTTTGAAAAAAGTCTTTGATGTTCACAAAGGCTGCATTTACTTGCTCAGAAATACAGTAATGATGGTAATATTGTGACATTATTATAATTTAAAATACTTTAGTCTTAAGTGTCACGTGACATCAAAAATCATACTAATATGCTGATTTCTTATTATCAAATGTGAAAGCACTTGTGCTGCATATTTTTTTGTGGAAATGGTTATAGATTTTTTGTTGGAATACTAAGATATTATTAGTATTAGTATTAAAATATGAGTATTGATAAAAAAAATCATCATAAATCAATTTTGGTGGTTTTGTGTTAATTTTATCATAAACTTTTTAACATGCCTCACGCTGAATTGGAAAAATTAAAAGTGTAACTGCGTGAACAATAGCAGAAACTGTGATCTAACATTTGGCAAATATATATATATATATATATATATATATATATATATATATATATATATATATATATATATATATATATATATATATATATATATATATATATTTATTTATTTTTTTACTATAATACATATGCGCAGGTGAAATGTTGAACTGGATTCATAGGCTTGGATGCCAGTGAGTGTTAGGAAGTATTTTCACCTACCTTTTAAAAACCTTATTTTGCTATAACTATGCAAAATTAAATGTTGCATTTAGTATTTTTGGGTCACATTGGACCAGTAGAGATCTTGCTTTACACCACACACAAACACACATGTACTTCGTCTTCTAAATGAAATCCATAACGATGTGTCTTCTGTCTCACTGAAGTTTTAAAGGTAGTTTGCCTTTTGTTCCTTTCTGCGGCTGTGAAAGCTAGAGAACTGAATCATTTCATACTATGAACCACATGAGGGCGATATGGCACCAACTTCTGAAAGAAATAACTTTTTTCTTTGTTTACCAGATTAAAAACATCTAAAAATCAGTTTAAATATTAAACCGACTGTTTTCTACTGTGTGTGAGTAGTAGATATATATATACCCTAAATACAGATGTAGAGTTTTTAATTGCACTTTTTTATATATAGATAAGACAAAAAATGTTTAATTTAACCTTCTCTTCCTTAGACCACCTCTTACATTTTCACTCAAGGCATGGAAAATGTTGTGTGTGTATATATTAAAATATGTATATATATATATATATATATATATATATATATATATATATATATATATATATATATATATAAAAGCAGGTTCATATATATATATATATATATATATATATATATATATATATATATATATGAACCTGCTTTTTGTTTTTAATTTACACACAAATTCCCCAGCGCAAATTCTACTCCGTAAAAAAATGATGGGCTATTTTAACCAAAATTTGGGTAAAATATGGACAAAGCCAACCATTGTGTTAAAAATGTCATTTAAAAATGTACAAATTCCAACATTTGGGTTAAAACAACCCAGCATTTTTTTTAGAGTGTATAGAATACATTTGATGCTTTAACTACCTTGTTTAAACCTGCTTTTCAGGCCCCTAATAATTAATTACATTTACCACCTTGGCTGTTGTGCCCAAATAGAGGACAGTCGTGTCATAAAGTGGCTTTTACACACAGAGGTTTAGTGCTCAGTGCTTTGTGTTGGTCTGTGTCGTGGCATCTTCAGCATGCAGAGCAGCTGTGCTGACAACCTTTTGTTGGAGAAGAATGCTGTTGCTACGTTACCCATCAGTTAGCGTTTACTTGTTCCAGCACTCTGTCTGCACTCTCCTGACAGGGGAGACCTCGTTAAAAGGGAAGAGCATATGTTTCAAGACGTTCTATTGGCTGGTCTTGTGAGATAATGGCTCAGTGATAAAGACTTTTACAGTACTAAACACCTAGCGCACTAAATTCAATCTTTTAAAAATACAACGAATGCTGAATTCATCTTGTACTGTGTGCATTTTCAGAGGTCAGCGTCTCAGGCCTTTCTTAACGCTAATGGAAAAATTCCTTAGTTCATCAAAATTAACTTTTATTCGATGAAATGGATGGCTGTGCATTGCGCTTCCTGCCATGCTATTTTAGTAATGCCACTGGTGTCATCTAGCCAAGCTGAGCTGGGTATTGTTCATGTAAAATATAATGAGCTCCAATGCCTAGAGTGCTAGTTAGTCCAGCTAGGGCTGCGAGAGAAGACTGAGACTCTGGCAGCCTGCATGTAGATGGTGTATACACACACACACACTCCGTGTATGTAGAGTGATGGCAGCAGCTGACTATCACAGCCAGGTTAGAGGTCGCTTGCGTTTGCTCAGAGGTTTGGGGGTCAGTAACTAGGTTGAATGGAAACTTTCACAAAGAGTATTTTTATGAGACCTGAAGCACTGTTGGGACTGATGTCCACGATTTTTACATACTGAGTTGTTTAATGTGCTAGGTGCTGAAGGAACCCAGTAGAATGTTATAGGGATCACATGGTGTCGTAAGTAGTCTTCGAAATGTTCTATTGGTGTCAGGTTGCAGTTAGTTTAGAACATACGCCATTAGAAGAATGTTAACTACATGTGGTTGAACCATTTTAGACCTGTGTATGATTTTTTTTTTTGTACCATTTAAAGCTGTATGCATAGCTAAAACCTTCTTTGTGTTTTTAGGAGAGGCAGAGGCTTGAGACCATCCTGAATTTGTGTGCCGAGTATAATAAGAGTGATCCTCCGGTTGGCTTGGACGCAGGGAAGGCGTGTCAGTTCCCGGGTATGGAGGAGGTCTCTGTTCGACGACCCGGCCCTGACCCTGCGAGTGTGCTGGCCCAGAGCTCTCAGAGACAGAGAGAGAGCGAGGAGGAGAACCTGAAAGAAGAGTGTAGCAGCACTGAGAGCCAGCACCAGGAGGTACAACACACATATGCAATATGAGAGATACTCCCACTATTAGACACTGATACTTATATGACAGAAATACAGTAAGGTCAAAAGATCTGAGATCACATTGAGCTTCAAAATCAAATTTCGTAAATCTATTTTTTTACCTATAGTGACCGAGTGTTTTGAACATTTATCAGCATTGTGACAAAATTAAGAACAACCATTTAAGATTAAGCACCTTTTCCTGGTCAATATTCGAATAAGTAAACTTGATTTTATTTTTAAACATTTTTGTAAAATTAGTTAGATGTTTTGCTTCCATTGAAGTACAAGATGCTCTTTGGATCATCTCAAATTATGCTGGAGAACATGATCATCAGCTTTAACTTATATAATTTGCTATTAAGCAGTGTATTTAATATTATACAAATGCAAAATAGATCTAACAAGAATTAGTGGTCTCTAATTTTTGGATCTCATTATAACCTGCTTGAATAACATATTTGTCTACACACTTTATTATGCATATGGCCATAATTTAAAATGTTATGTAAGATTTAGTTAAAACATTCAATTGTGTACTTTACTATGCACTTCATGTGGAAAAATAATTGTGGTCTGCTAGTCCATTTTGAATTCACCTGTCTGTAAACACGTTTCGTTCAGACTTTTTCTCTCCCTTTCTTTAGATAAAAAAGTTTGTTTTCATTCGTTCAATCTTAGAATTCCAGGTAGAGTTAATTTGTTGCAACTATGTCTGAGTGGCTACACCAACACAAACACATGGACAAACACAATTTGTTGTAATTGACAAATGCTTTCTCAGCATGAAGATTCTTCAGTCCTGGGGCAGCAGGAGAGAGCGTACCTAGAGGAAGAGCGGCTCAGGGTTCTGGTTCGGGTGGACGAGCTGAAGACTTGTGTCACTGACCTGGAACAGCAGATACAAGAGTCCAGACAAGAGGTTAGACTAAGTCCTAAACCTACAGACCCAGGGCTAGGAACCTTTTTTTTATTTTTGGGTAATGTATTTTTCTAAAAGAGACAGAAAAAAATAATATAACATTTTATATACTTACATAATATATTGCCAAACGTTTTGGGACATCTGCCTTTACATGCACTTGAAATTGAATTCTATGGAAGTTTTTGACCAATCTTCTAGAATCGCATTTGTGCGGTCAGGCACTGATGTTGGGCCGAAGGCCTGGCTCACAGCCTCTGCACTAATTCATCCCAAAGGTGTTTTATCAGGTTGAGGTCAGGACTCTGTGCAGGCCAGTCAAGTTCCTCCACACCAAACTCTGTGTCTTTATGGACCTTGCTTTGTGCACTGGTTGGAACAGGACGAGGCCATCGCCAAACTGTTCCCAAAAAGTTGGGAGCATGACATTGTCCAAAATGTCTTGGTATGCTAAAGCAAAAAGAGTTCACTTTACTGAAACTAAGGGGCCAAAAACAACCCCACACCATAACCCCCCCTACCCCCATCCCAACAAACTTTTCACTTGGCACAATGCAGTGTACCGTTCTCATCCATGGAAACCCATTCCATATCTATGTTCTCTATGCACTGATCTTGAGCTAATCTGAAGGCCATGAAGTTTGGAGGTCTGTAGCTATTGGCTCTGCAGAAAGTTAGCGACTTCTGCACACTGTGCGCCTCAACATGCACTGAACTCGCTTTGTGATTTTACGTGGCATACCACTTTGTGGCAAAATTTTTGTTGTTCCCATATGCATCCACTTTGTAATAATAACACTAACAGTTGACCGTGGAATATTTAGTAGTGAGCAGCACTGAACACCCTTTTTGCCTGTGCAACTTGAAATATATTATTATTCAAAACATTTCTTTGTATTATCTAAAGTTATACGGTAGGTATAACGAAGGAATTGTAATTGATTGCTTTTTTGCAGAAAGCGTCTCTGTTGATGTGCTAATTTTTTGTTGTTGATAATTTTTAAGTTAAAAGAGCCAGTTGTGGCGAGTTACAAGTAACTCATTGCTACAGACCATTACCTGGGATTTGTCTATAAGTTTCGTGTACCTTCCTTCACTTCCATCATAACCACATGAATGGGAGTGAGAGATGTACATTATCAGGCAAACGTTTGAGAACAGTAAATGTTTTTAAAGAGCCCCCCCCCAAAAAAAAAAAAAAACGAACAAAAAAAACATTATTCACGAGTCCAGTGTTACAAAAGCTTTTTATTTCAGATAAATACGTGTTTGTTTGTTTTTTACTTTCTTTTCATCAAAAATGTTTTACACAATTGCTTTCAAGATTGATAGTAATCATAAATGTTTTTTGAGCTACAAATCATCATTTTAGGATTTCTGAAGGATCATGTGACACTTAAAGGTCCCGTTCTTCGCTATTCCATCTTTCAAACTTTAGTTAGTGTGTAATGTTGCTGTTGGAGCATAAATAATACCTGTAAAATTATAAAGTTCAATGCCAAGCGAGATATTTTATTTAACAGAAGTTCCCTTTCAAAGTCTACAGCGAACGGCCGGTTTGGACTACACCCCTGCACTTCCTTGCTTGAATGACGTCACTAGAACTGTTTGTTGACTAACCCTCCGCCCAGAAGAACATGCAAAATAGGGGGCAAAATCTTGTTGCTCTCCCACGTGGAGAAGAGCGCGCATTCAGCGCTTGCATCTCCCCGTTATGGTAAGAGGCGGGACCTTTTTTCGGCCAGAGTGCACTAAGCTGCTGTCCAATCACAACACGGGAAGCGCTGGCCCAATCAGAACGCGTTACGTGTTTATGGACTTCATAGAACAAGGAAATCATCAGGCCGTTTTTAGGACAGAGAAAACAGCGCTGTACAGATAAGTAAATTGTGTGAAAAATACTGTTTTTTTTACATGCGAAACATGAACTCATGTTATATTGCACACTGTAAACATAATCAAAGCTTGGAAAACACGCAAAGAACGGGACCTTTAAGACTGGAGTAGTAATGCTCAAAATTCAGCTTTGCATCACAGGAATAAATTACATTTTAAAATATATTCAAATAGAAAACAATAGTTATTTTACATTTTAATAATATTTCACAATATTACAGCTTGTTTTGTATTTGTAATAACATAAATGCAGTCCTGGTGAGCAGAAGATACTTCTTTAAAAACATTAAAAAAATCTTACCAATCTCAAACTTTTGACTGGTAATATATATTCACATTAAAACTTGTAAAGTCTGTTCAATCACTAGTCATGCTCATCTACATCAGTGCATCACCATCTGTCATGCATAGAAACATCTTTGGTGTTGCATATTAAAATCAATGTGAAAGCAGGATTTTGCCTGATCAGCAGAACTGCGCTATTCAACAGAAACATATGGAAGTGAACATACTGTTGAATGTGTCGTTTTATTGGCAGGCAGAGATGGAGAGGGCATTGCTGCAGGGAGAACGGAAGGCGGAGCTTGATCAAGTGGAGGCAGAGTTGGAGATCATCAATCAACTTCAGCTGAAACTGAATGAAGTGGAAAATGCGACTCAGAAGGAGAAAGACAAGGTACTGACAACAGACACACGCTATGAAGCATGCTTCCCTGTTTCCTGTTGGTTTCTCCTGAAAAAAACTTTGTGGATGCATCTTTACTACCATGTTATTTTCTAACAGTCTAACGTCTAACTGTTAATTCAAATGACACTGACTTTACTGCATGAATGGGCCATTTCCTCTCAGTATTTGGATTTAAAATCAATTAATTTAGAATGAAATCTGCAATATTACTTGAAAACCACCTTGTTCCAGACCAAAACAAAAAGAAGAGATAGTTTTCTGTAGGTATAATAAAAATGTTTTAAATGCATTACACATCAATAAATGTTAAAATGGGTGAAAATACCATAAAGGCAACAAATATCAAATAGAGGTGGTATATACAATATTGTGTGCAAATACTGTATGTTCTACAACTGAATGCTGTATAAATATTTATTCTGCTCAGATTTAGTCTACTGCAATATGGACTCTGATTGCCATGGCAACCTCTATTCTAAACTTCTGTTTTAACACAGCATGGTGTCTTTATCTTAGCAGTTTCCACTTTGTTTTCACCTCTCTTCGCCATCTCTGCCTTGCTGCGTGTGTATTTTACTTGTGTGTGTGTGTGTTACGTGTGTGTAATGTTTTTTTAGGAAAGAGCAAAAATCTCAGCTGAGCGGGATGTCCTGGCCAGACTGAGGGATTCGTTCAGTGAGCTGAAGGGCCAGCTTCATAAATGCCCAGAATCACTGAGGGAGCACTTACAGGAACAACTGACCAGGGTCAGTGTGCGATTTGACAGTGATTATCGAACAAATACATCCGCTTCACTTTAAAGTGGAGCTGGAGAAATGAAAAAAAAAAAAGAATAGTAGGATTGTCAGGACATTAAAATAATTAGCGATTGATCTCATGATTTTTTTTTAAATAGTGCAGTTAGTGTCGAGTTTACAGTTTTTTCTATAACCAAAAATATATAACAGAGCTTGTTTTGCCATCCGTCCGGTGTGTTTCGCTCACCATATTTAATACCTAAGCGTTGATAGTTAATAAATAAAATTATATGACTTTACTGTTGTTAATTGTCCTATGTGGATATAATTTATAATTACATTTGGCTATTAGAAATCCTTTCTCTGTCGTTTACAGGAGTATAAAGGAAAGCATTGGTACAAAAGATCACATAACACAATTTAAAAACGTATAACTTATAAACTTGTAACTTATAAATGTAACTGTGTAAACATTTATTTAATGTAATTGTTATTTAACACATTAAATTTAACTGGCTTAATCAATAGACAAATAAATACATAAACTGAATACACCAATATTTAATTCTGGCTGATATTACAATTCTATGCTATGTTGTCTAAATAAATTAAAAAGAAAAGTACAAGTACAAGTACAAAATGTAATCAGTTGTTTTAAATGCTAAGTGACTTGATAAAGATTACATTTATTAAATGATTGATGGGTTGGAAAGGGTGAATAAAATATAAATGGTAATCTAAATCTTCTTTATTTAGTGCCATTTTTACACAAGACACACAATGAAAATAAATCTTGGAATGTATCACCTTCCAGAATCGCCAGCAATTAATGGGCAAACCACATGACATGATACAACAGCCTTAACTGGACAGCTTGTTAGAATCTGGATCTGTACAAATTGCACAAATATCCTATGGCTGTGTGTGTTGGCTGTGTGTCTGTGCTCTCTCTTGAGCCACAATATGCTCATGGCAATAAAGGGTTTACACAGTGACTGAACAACCATGATCATTATGATGCACCTCTGCTCTTTTAGGCAATGAAAATGCATGGAGTTCTTTTATTTATTTGTATGTCTGTCTTTTGCTTTTCACTCTTGTTAAGTGCTTATTTGACTAAATCTCCTCACTAATTCACTGATATTGTGATGAACTGAGCAAATCACCTCACTCTTCTTTATCTTTGTACTAATATTTACCAAGCAGAGGATGTGTATAAAAAAAAATTTTTTTCAGGAGATGCATAAAAAAAAACGTTCCATACAGCAAACATTGTTTGGCAGACTGAGTGATCTTCTTCGGCATGTCATTGAGGAACATTTGTCTGTCTGCTTGTTTGTTTCTCCCATCTGTTTGTCTGCCTCTGTCTTTCCCTCTCCCTCTTCGTCTCTCTGTCCATCTGTGCATGTGTGTGTCTGTAGAAGGTGGAGGCACTGGAGTCGGCCACTAAGCGCTTTGAGGATTTGGAGTTCCGCCAGTTGGAGCGAGAGAGTGGCATAGAGGAGGAGAAGGAGACAGTCAGCAGGCAGCTGTTGCAAGAGAAGGCAGAGTATCACCGGAGTGTGGCCAAAAGGAAGGTAATAACACTGATCGCAGGTCAGTTGCATTAAAGGACTTATAAAGTCAGTATTGAGGGGCTAATCTTGTATCACACTAGAATATCAGATGAGCATGGCCTCTGTTGAAACATTTCTCTTGGTTGTGTAGGAGAAAATGGCAGCTTTGGAGATGCATGCTAACCAACTTGGACTTCAGGCAGCTCACGATTGTGAAAGGATGGCCAAAGAAAGAACTCTCTCCTTGCAGATGCTCCACAAGGTTGAGAACTATGCTTAATCTCTATTTACACTTCATGCAAAGTGTCTTCATCACCTCAGAAATACAACTTGTTACTTAAAAGAATATTCCAGGTTAAATAAAAGTCAAGCAGAGTCGACAACATTTGAGGCCTAATGTTAATTACCACTTCAAAAATATGGGTTACAGTGAGGCACTTAAAATGGAAGTAAATGGAATATTTAAGTCAGTATGAAATTAAAATGTTCTATTTATTTTGAAAATATTTGTTATTGGTATTATTGTGAACAAATAATGTGTATTTTTCTCTTATTCTATTTTGTTTCATTTTTGTAATTCATTTAATTAATTTATTTTTTAACTTGTAATGTTTGATCAAAATGTCTTCCCTCTGGTGAGGTTTGCTGGATCCAATCATTTAGACTGCTTAAACCTGCCCCTCCACAATCGATTGTGTGGCAACGGCCACATCTCAAAATCCAGTCAAAAACCGATGGATACAACTAAGTCCCCGCCCCATGTTTTTCTTGGCATATAATCTGTTACATCGCAATACATAATTAAAAGATCTGTCGCTTTTCCATTTCATAGTAACTTTAATATACTCACTGTTTCAATATCATAGACTCCACAAAATGTGTTATCAAGATTTTAGAATGAAATCACATTTATTAATTTAGCAGATTCACAGTTATAAACAGGAAAATAACAATGTTAAAGGGTTAGTTTACCAAAAAAGAAAATTCTGTCATCAATTACTCACCCTCATGCCATTCCAAACCCTCAAGACCTTCGTTCATCTTCGGAACACAAATTAAAATATTTTTGATGAAATTTGAGAGGTTTCTGAACCACCCATAGGCAGCAATGGCATTGCATCTTCCAAGGCCTATAAAGACATTGTTAAAATAGTGTGACTACAGTGGTTCAACCTTAATGTTATGAAGCAACGAGAATACTTTTTGTGTGCAAAAACAAAAATAATTTATTCAACAATCTCTTCCCTTCAATGTCATCCTCCTACACTGTTAACGTAGTAAACAGTGCAGAGCTTCCAGGTTCTACATCAGAACATCGGCTCTGTTAGCCTGACAAGCCAGACCCGCATCAAAATGTTTGGTCTGGAAACTCACCTTGGACAGGGCTCAATCCGAGGGGCGGGATAAACGGTTGTCTTTCAGTCTCCCTCTGCACGGCGTGCAATTGGATAGAGCTACAACCAACCAGAGCAACGAAAGTGACGCAGAGCTAGTTGAAAGATTAAACTTTCGCCGTATCCAGTCGGCAAAACTCCGAACACATCATCCCTTTTTTTAAGAATGACATCAGTGCCGTTCTTTGTTCTTTTCTCAGAGAAAAGCTTAACTCCAAGTCTTCCAGAGTTGCGGCCAAAGCTGATTCGAAAGACCGCCGTTCACCAGCTTGTTTACTAAAGCACGCAAGCGCAACCCGGCCGTCATTATGTTAAGCCCCGCCCCCCGCCGACTCTATACACAATGTGATTGGCCTGACCAGAGTTTGGTTTTTACAGCTCATAAGGGTATTGAGAGTTGCTAGATTATACTCGCGGCAGATTAGATTTGCTGCTGCTAGAGTGCGTCTAGATTTCTAGGCTACGGCTCTGCAGAAGTCAAAAATGTCATTATTTAGCTTCGTTTAGTTTGTTTTATCCAATTTAACATCTTAATTTCTAAAACCCCAAAATTAAAACAAAAATGATGATGGAATAATGTATTATATCATTGTAAATCTTACCCTTGATTCATTTTTCTTTAAGGAAAAGGAGAGACTGTCTGCCCTGGAGAAGAGATACCAGATCCTGACTGGTGGAAAGACTTTCTCCAAGCCTAGCAGCACAAAGGAGGTAACACCAGCCATGACTCTACTAATCAATGGCCAATTGACCCGGTTTTGGTTGCCAAATAAACTCTCTTTAACTCTGTCTAATCTAGAAAACAGACTGTATACAGAGGCCTTGTGATCGAAAGAATAATTATAATTCATGACATCTCTTTATCTCATTGGTTTGAAATAACTGTATCGTTGTGTACATCCCGATGGTGGTGGTGGTCTGTGGGGATCCACTCCATTCCTGCTTAGCAGTAATGAGCATGTTTTTTCTGGGTTATCGCCCTTCAGCAATAAGCTTTATGTCAATGCCTCTTTGATCAGCCATAAAATATATAGAGGCAATCTGAAGAAGTTTGAGCTAAGGCAAATAATGTCATAAAAATATTCTTTGGCATGGTTTGTGCAACACTGGTGCTTTCTGACTTCGATGTTCATATTCAAAACAGGAAGTGCTTTACATCAATGAACCTGACTGTTTTGATGAGCTCCTTCCCCAGAATTCTCTGCTCCCTTCTTCTTGTTGTCAAAAATCTACTACTCAGATCTATTCTAACCGACCACAGGAGGTAAAAGCAGGACAGCTGTGGGGATTACAAACTAACAACGCATTATGTCATTGGCACTTACTTGTGCAGCTCAGTGATTTCACCATTCATAATGAACTTGTTCATTTGTGGCTGATGAGAAGGGATTGGAATTGCATAGAGTTTAATGATTAAAGTTTCTTAAGAGTTCCACTAATGATTCTGTTAGAATGCATGTGTGAGAACTGTTAGTGAAACCGGTTCTCAGTTCCCAACCCTACGGATGTGTGTGAACATAACACTACTACACTACTGTTCAAAGTTTAAGGATGGCAAGATGTTTTTGAAAGTCTCTTATTCTCACCAAGGTGCTGTGTGTACAACACAGTACAACAATAATATTGTGAAATATTATTACCATTCAAAATAACAGTTGTGTCCTTGCTAAATATTAAAATATTTGTATTATTATATATAATAATATTTAAAATAATTTAAATAATCTTACTGACCCCAAACTTTTGAACAGTAGGAAAAATAGGAAAATGTGTGGTCTAATATCATATCTGAATAAAATATTTGCAGGATAATAATTGAGCTGGGTATTTGTGATGTTTGTTTGTTCAGCATTCATCGTTTGTTATGGCAACAGCTATAGTTTTGCATTTTGTGTGAGACTTCACTATGTATTGGGCGTTGTTTGCCTCAGTTCAGCATGAATTGTTATTTTCAGACCATTCATGATTGCTGTGATTACATATCGTAGTACTGGGATTTCGGACATTGACATTCTGTGTCACACATTCTGCATGTGTGTATATTGGCATGTTTGTGATGTGTTGGGCATAAGCATGCTTTTTCCAGTGGGTGCAATAAGATTTATGGTGCAGTTTTTCATGAGTTGTTTGAGATATGAACTGATATCCTTTGTGGATGTGGATGTGGATGTGGATGTGTGTGCTCAGGAGTACCTCAAACTCTCTGATGTATATAAGATGTATGGGAACGGATGTACCCCCGCCCAGACTTCTTTCCCTAACGCTCTCTGTCTACCACTGGCTGTAACATCAGACACACCTCGTGAGGTATGACTCCTCCACTCACTCTTTCATCCACAACAGAATATTTTCCTTGCCTTTCCTCCTCCTGTTTCCCTTTCCAATGCCATTTATTTCTAGTTTGTGCCTTTACTTTTATGACGCTGTCAGAATAACCCACTGGTTGTCTTCTCTTGAAACTGAATTTTTCATTTCTTCTCAGCTGTCTTAGTGTCTTAGTTGCTGTTGTATCCTCTGCCTCTGCTATGCTAGCTTTATGCTTTTCAATACTTAAACTGCCCCCATTACATTTGATATTCATGTTTGTGTGTGATTGCCTGATTGTATAAAGGAGTATGTGACAGTCAGTCAGTTAAACCAGCTGTTCGGGATGCCTAAAGTTGATCCCTCCCCCACATCTTCCATCCAATCATTCCAAGCTATTGTCGCTGATCCTGTCCACTCCAGCCACACATCCCAGTGTGGTGCCTCCCAGTCACTTCCTGTTGAGGTGTGTGTTATTTCCTGGTGTCGACGTGTTCATAATTGTATTTACCATAGCTCTGGCTTGTCCATGTGAAATACGAGTTGAATAAAGTGGGATTTCAAGCTTTTGGTTTCGAGACTTTTTTATTTTATTTTCTAATCTAAATACCACTTCGTATTTTCAATGCATGTCTCTTCTTTCATTCCTTCCTGTGTCAATTTTTCCTCTTTTCCCACCCATCCTCCCTCTACCTGGACTGCACTTTCAGACCCAGTCTGCATGGAGTAGGCCTTCAATCCCCAGACTAGATTCAGAGCGCTGGTACCAAGAAATCATGGCAGCTGGGGAGCCCAGTCATGGCTGTCCTCCCCCTCTGCCAGCTAAGTGTCTCTCATCACGTAAACTTATGCAGGTAAACGCTCTTCATTTGTCTGTATTCTCTTCTGCTCGCATCCTTTGTCTGTCCTTAAGATCTCTGTCCTTTTGATCGGATCTATCACCACCACAATTTATTTTTATTTTCAAATGAAATAACTTGAAAAGTAGTACTTTTATGTGAAGCGTCTACGTTGCCGGGTGTGGTTGCTTTGGTGTTGTTCTTCCTTGCTGTGAGTGCAAGCTGCTATAGTTGTAATTATGGATGGAGGATATGAAGGAATTAATGACACTGAGATGTTTTTTGTCAGATCTGTAATCAGGGTGGAGAGCTGAGACAGACCAATGGCACCTTTACACCCCCGCCTTCCAGCATGACCACATCAGGCAGAAACACACCCACCAAAGTAAGAAGTTTATAACACAAGAGGCCACAATATGCAGTCTACAATTTTTTTAGACAACTTTTGCAGTGCTGAAATATAGAATGCAACAGTTTTCACCCACCTTTTCAGCAACCATGGAAGTATTTTTCCCATAGGGATTTAAAAAAAATATATAAAAGAGTTATTAGCAATGAACCAGACCAACCAGCTATGAGATGAATCACATTACAAACCTTGATTTGAAGCAACAACAACAAAAAACAAAAAAATATAATTGGCCAACAAACTAATGTAATAAACAGCATTATAGAATGAAAGAGCTACAAAAGATCAAATCAAAGAGATTTTGTGAGATTTCCCCTGTTCACAGTTGGGAATCTGTTAGTGTGCGGTGTGCTGTCTCGCAATTAGTTCACCCAAAAATGAAAATTCTGCCACTAATTACTCACCCTCATGTCATTCCAAACCTGTAAGTCCTTTGTTCATCTTTGGAACACAAATGAAGATTTTTTTGATCCAAGAGGTTTGGAACGACATGAGGGTGAGTAATTAATGACAGAATTATCATCTTTAGGTGAACTAACCCTTTAAATGGGTTTTGTTTTGTCTATGTTTTGTTATTGTTGTTTTGTTATAATGAGCCGAAGAGAGCGCATGTTACGCCTCTCTTCATCAAACTGCACTGGTTGCCAATGGCTGCTCGCATCAAATTCAAGGCTCTAGTTCTCGCCTACAAAACAACCACTGGTTCTGCACCAATATACCTAAACTCAATTGTTCAGACTTACACACCCTCCAGAAGCTTGCGTTCTGCGAATGAGCGGCGCCTCGTGGTTCCTTCCCAAAGAGGCATGAAATCACTCTCACGGACATTTTCCTGGACCGTTCCCACCTGGTGGAATGACCTGCCGATCTCAATTCGTGCTGCCGAGTCTGTAGCCATTTTTAAAAAACATCTTAAGACACATCTTTTCCAATTGCACTTTTCCTATTGCACTTGACCAATACAGAATAGCACTTACTGATCATATCTACGTCTCTCATCCGGATTTGTGCCTTCAGGCGGGTATGTTACATAGTTATCATAGCTACCAAAATCCAGTGTTCTGTATTTTGCGTACGTGAGTTTTTGCTGTCGATGGCTATTGCTGCGCGTTTAGCTAGAATGCCATACAAAACCAACCCATTGGGCCACTGAATCCGCATTAACGACAACAGTTGGGGCATCATCCTTAGTCCTAATGGGTTGTTATCATAGCTATCAAAATCCAGTGTTCTGTATTTTCCGTACGTGAGTATTTGTTGTAGCTGGCTATATAAAAAAAAAAAAAAAAAAAAAAAAAAACAGTTGTGTACTGTGCTAATTAATTGAGATTTCTTACAGCTCTTACAGGTTGTTGGCCTTGTTTGTTTCGTTGCTTCTATTGCTCTCCCCTTTTTTGTAAGTCGCTTTGGATAAAAGCGTCTGCTAAATGATTAAATGTAAATGTATTGCTATTTTTTGTAACATCACATTTGGAAATCTGATAATGTTTTAAAGATCTTTTAGTGTGGGTCAGCCTTTAGCTTCATTCAGCATGGAAACATATTAGTTGGACTACATTTAACCGTGGTGTTTTGTATTTATTTCAAAATCAAAGTTTGTGCATGATGTGCATTTGGACAGAAAAACTAAAACCTAGTGTAGCTCCATTATATTTGTAGCTCAATACACATGTATTGTTTTTAAATGTCACTTTCTATTTATCTTTTCTTTTTTTATCTTCAGAGTCTCCCAGATCTGTCTCCTGCTTATTTGGACGTAGACTCCAAGAGAGAGTTGGATCTACAGGGCAGAGGTAGCCTATCCCTCACTATTATCAGACTATAAACAGCGTGTGTTGAATAATTTAATGTTGTTTTGCTACCACACATAACCTAAAGGTGGTTGTAGACATACTGTATAGAGAAGTGTTTTATTGATCTGCTCTGGATGTTTCTCCAGGGCTTTATACATGTGATGATTCCAGAATCAGGCCCACGGACCCTAAACACAGCCACTGGGGGGCACCACCTTTAGGAGTGCCCATGGTACACCACTCCATTCTGCACCACCAAGCACCCCCAGCAGGAGAGTCAACATATGACACTCTGAGTTTGGAGAGCTCTGACAGCGTGGAGACCAACATATCTACTGGCAACAACTCCACCTGTTCACCTGAAAGGTGAGATGCAGTTGTCAAGGGAACCCTTCTTTCTGCCTCCATTCCCCTGACAACGGGTCACGCCGCCCAATTTCCCCATAAAAGTTTTTTTCCATCCTCCTTCCAGCATAGTTCCTGGGTTGTTTCCATGACAACACATGTCCATACAAAGAGACATGCTATTCTTCTTGTCTTCAAAGTTTGGTCTTGTCCCGAGGCAGAACAAGCACAGAATGTCATTTTAAAGTATGTGCTCCTTAGAGCCAGGGAAGCTTCAGGTGTTTCGTCAGATGTTGAAGTCATGAAAAGACGTTCTCTTGATGTTGCCCTACTTTTCAGCATCGATAGTCTGGACAAGAATCTTTGACCTTGCATTCTTACATTCTGGCTAGATGTTTCAGCATTTTTAAACTCCTACAGCGAACCTCACCTTCGATTAACCTTTTCCTTTGAGATCGTAAAAGAGGCTCACCATAAAAGCATGTAGGTCCTCATTTAAAAGTGAAATAGAAACAAAATCCCATCCTCTTCAACCAAGCAAACCAGTGCTTTTTAACTAGTGGCAAACACTTGGTTGCCTAAGACCTAGGCAAGATAAGACATCGATGACAGTAAAAAAAAGAGAGAGAAAAAAACAAACATATATATATTTTTAGTTTAATTTAAACTGGTTTAATTTTTTAAAAGTCATACTTAGACATCATTCCAAATTTCTGCAACAGCATTTTACTCACAATAACTATGCAACTTTATTAAATATACATTACCTTTCAAAGATTTTAGGTCAGGGTTTGAGGTTTTGTAATGCAATTAAAACATTTTTATTTTGGAAGGATATATTACCAGAAGTGAGAGTAAATTCTTTTAATTTCTTACAAAAATATATTTCAAGTGAATTATTTAATGCCACAAAAACATTAAGCAACACAGCTGTTTCTAAAATTAACAATAATCATCACAGGAATAAATTACACTTTAGCTAAACTCTGCAGGGAAGTGGACCTTGAGGGCTAGAGTTGAGAACCCCTTCTTTAAAATTTATTAGAAATTTGTATTATTATTATTATTATTATTATTATTTAAATTATAATCATATTGCACAATTTTACTCTTATTCGTGATTAAATAAATGCAGCCTTGTTGACTTCATTAAAAAAAAAATAGTAGTATATACAGTAATGCTGTAAAATTATTAGCAATACTTAAATAATATTTTTAGTGCTGACTGATCGACAGATCGAATCACAATTAATAGCATCCAAAATAAAAGTTTACAATATATGTGCGTACTGTGCATAATTATTATGTATATATAAATACACACTCCTTCATGTATATATTTAAGAAGCATTTTGCATGTATATACTGTGTGTGTATGTATATATATATATATATATATATATATATATATATATATATATATATATATATATATATATATATATATATATATATATATATATATATATATACACAACACATTTTTCTTAAATATATACATAGATCTGTGTGTATTTATATGTACATAATATATGCGTGTACTGTGTTTAATTATTATTATGTAAACATTAACTTTTATTTTGGATTCGCTTATTCACAATTAATGCATTTTTAGCACTAAATGTTTTAAATATGATTAAATAATAATAATTTGTCAGTATATGTATTAGATCATTTTAATATAATATATTTAATATATTTGTTGCTGTTGTTGTTATTGTTATTATTATAAAAGTCTTTTTGACACTTATTTAGAATTCAGTAGTTTCATTTAAAGCAACTATGATCTGTGTAGAGTGAGCACTCAGGCACAATGTCGTCCTCTGCCGCTGGAAACACCACAGAAACTGTAACTGTGTGTTTCTCCCTTAGCAGCAATGGGCTGGCAGGACTGAGGCTGGAGGAGATGGAGAAGATGTTGAAGGAGGCCCAGCAGGAGAAAGCCAGACTGGTGGAGAGTCGAGTGAGTACCATTAAACTTTAATTTTCTGTGAAATATAATCTATCCCTCACCCTGTCTCTCATATAAAAGAGATCTTTTTCATGAATTTAAAAAGGAAGCCCCTGGTCCCTTTGGCATTACTGCATTAAAGATTGTTTCTTACCTACAAAGAGTGATAGACATGAAAGGCTGGATCTTAACAAGCTCTCAGACAGTAATACTCACTCAGACAATCTCTTGCTGAATTATTTTTTCATGCATCCCCAGTCACTACGCACTGTGTATCTTATGTATTTGTATGTATTTTTCCCTATCACCTATTAAATCTTTTCACAGTAGATTTGAAGCCCCTCTGTGTCTTAATCTGTCTGTCTGTCTTTTTGTCAGGAGAGAGAAGTCCAGGCACGAAAGCAGCTGCTGGAGGCCGAGAGAAGGAGGCGAGAGGAGGTAGAGAGGAGGCTGCTGGATGAGACTGCGCACAGGCAGAGACTTGTGGAGGAAGAGGTCAAGATGAGAGAGAAACAGTGTTCCCAGGTCAGTGCATCTGGTCCATACCAGTAGATAAACAGAGTAACAGTGTCCCCCAGTCTTTTATTAGGTGGACATAAAATCCTCACGTTTCCCAGTGAGATAAAAGAGACAATACTAAATAATAATGCTTTCATTAATAAGTCATGTATAAATGTTAATATTAATAATCATAATGCTTTATAGATCAGTAGATCATATACATTCATATATATGGGTCAGTGATGTGGCACATTTAAGTTATTCATAAATATAATAAATTCATAAATTGAATACACCTCTTGCATAAAAAATGTACTTTTAATTTCTGAATAAAAATCCATTGTGATTTATTTTATTTTTTATTGTAATATTTTAATATTATTACATTTAGCTAACTACATTAGTTAACATGAACTAATAATGAACTGCACTTCTTCAGCAATTATTAATATTGTTTGTTAATTTCAACATTTACTTTTATTAAAATCAAAAGTTGTGTCAACAGTAAATGCACGGCGAACTAACATGAACAAACAATGAACAGTTGTATTTTTATTAGTACAAATCTATTGCTCATGGTTAGTTCATGTTGGTTTAAGTTGTTAGAATTAACTTTATTGTAAAGTGATACCATTTATTGTACCATTTATTATGATTTAATAAACTTTTTTTTTTATTAGTCTAGAAGTAACTGTCCAGAAATTGTAACAAAAGATCATTAAAAGTCTTCTTAAAAATAAATCTTGCCATAAGTATCTTGGCGTAATTCTACTAAATTGAACTCAATATAGCATAACCAACATGCAGAATAGCAGAAAATAGAGGGGACCCCTTTAGTTAATTAGTATAATATAATGTATATATAAAATGTAACACGCACATGTCAGCACAGTGGAGTAGCGCCTGCACTCCCTTGTACAGACAGTTTCAATGTCTGCGTACAACTCTAAACACAGCAGTGTGCTTCACCGGTGCCGCTCTGAGGTCAGTGAATGTTTGGATTTGCTCTTTAAAAGTCTTTATGAGGTCACTGGCTCAGCTTGACTGGGCCAGACGGGAGGCATGAATGCACCGAGAGCAGCTCCGCACAGCAGGTGGATGAGAGGAGACGCGCAGACAGATGGTGAGAGGGAGACAGCAGAAAGAAGATAAGATGGGAGAAAGGAGGGGGTATAAGACAGAGGCAAGGAAGGGCAGGGCAGTAGGACAGCAATGTTTTAAACACAGATAAGTGACACAAGCAAAACAATGGATTCAACCCATGATCCTTACTTCTGTGTGTATTTTTCTGATACTTTTTACCTGCTTACATACTGATCACAATATCTTTTTGCATAGAACAAACGATCCTGTTATATTTCAATAAAATGTGTTGTTGTTATGTGTAGCTGAACAAGTGACTTCTATGGAAATATTTGAGACAGCAGCTAATCTGAGCTCTGCCCTCCTCAGGCTCGGCCAATGACGCGCTACCTACCTATTCGGAAAGAGGAGTTTGACCTGCGTTCTCATGTGGAGTCATCCGGCCACTGTGTGGACACATGTCCGTATGTCATTGTTACAGAGAAAATGTGCAAGGGTCATCTTGTGAAGATGGGCGGCAAGATCAAATCCTGGAAAAAACGCTGGTTTGTCTTTGATCGACTTAAAAGGACCTTCTCTTATTACGTAGGTAAGATAATTGTTGTATTTATGCCTAATTTAAATGGTGAGCAAATCGTTCTTTTTTTAAATCACAATACTGTTTATACTTTTGAGACTTTTAAAAAAAGCATATATATCTCAATTTATTTCCTGACAAATTAATAGTGTATTTAAGTGTAAATGAGACACTTTTTCTGGTCTTGCTTAGTATAAGTCAAAATATATATGGTGGAGAATGAGAAGAAATATGAAGGACAAAAAAATTTGACGGCACTTACAAAGTGGCAAGTTCTGGTGAAACGTTTTATCTCTGTTCACTCAATTTCCGATCATCTTGTCTCTCTTTTAGATGTTCTCTCTTTCTCACACGTATGCTTTGCTCTTGTGTAGCCTTTTCACCCCCTCACTCCCCATGTTAGTAGTAGTGATGATGATGATGATGGTGATGATGATGATGAAATAAACTGCAATACTTTCTCTAGCCCAGCGTTTGTGAGGGATGGGGGTGTAGATTTACCCCTGGCTCAGTTCTGAGTAACAATACTGCACTTAACTCTTCAAAAACATGAAACACAAAAACAATTTATCCCATTACTAAGCAGATTTGTGTAACGAACAGAGACGGGCCAAAAAAGAAAAAAAGAAAAAAGAAAGTGATCAAAAGGGAAAGTGGTAAATCTTAATCGTCAACACAGGTGCGAGAGGGCTCACCGGAGGCTGACAAGCTGAAAACGGTGGTTTCAAACCATCTATTAGATAAGAATCAATCCGAAGAGAGATGTTAATTTGCGCTAAGTAGCAAAAAGGGAAGTCTGTCAGAGGAGCTGTTTGCAGTGGGTGGCAGACAGTGTTAAATTGAGACAGACAGTGCTTTTTAGGTGACTCGCTCGGTGAGCTAGAATTCATTTCTACTTTATGTGCTTGTTTAATCCCTGCAGTGAGGCTTTTAATAAGACTTCACATTTTTTATTACAATATCTTTCACAGAATGATTTATTTCTGACATGTGAAACAAAGCACAACTCACTGTGTAATGCAAATGCTGCAAATATAATCTCTTCTTTATGAATAATAAAGCTGATCTGTATATATATATATATATTTTTTAATCTATATGTAAAATTGTTGTTCTTATTTTTTTTTTCCTTGTGTTTTTTTTACTCAGATAAACACGAGACCAAACTGAAGGGTGTCATCTACTTCCAAGCCATAGAGGAGGTGTACTACGATCACCTGCGCAGCGCAACTAAGGTAATGAGTGAAATGATGGCGGGCTTTTTTAACGTCTCCTGTTTACCGTCACCATCAACAAATCATGCTCCATACTGCTCACACTACAGCACCAACTTTGAGCACACATTGAAAGTTTAAACAGACAGGCATCTTTTCATAAAGAGAATTTCTTACAGCAGAAGGCAAAAGAGATCAAAGGCGGCTTCATGTTCATGTACATTTCGTCATGCTTTCTTTTTTCACTTCAGCGACATGCCTTTTTTCCCTGCCCTGCTGTTCTCCATCTTCTCACACTTTAATGCACACTGTGTCCTTTTTCTTTCCTTACAGAGTCCGAATCCTTCGCTAACCTTCTGCGTGAAGACTCATGATCGACTTTATTTCATGGTGGCACCGTCCCCAGAGGCCATGCGCATTTGGATGGACGTCATAGTAACGGGTGCCGAGGGCTACACGCAGTTTATGACCTGAGGGAAAGTGGATGCAATTCTGCCTGCAGTGATCTGAGATTTAACAGGACGTGTAACATATGCAGAATTGTGTCAAAAACTTCAGCCAGCACTGACTGATTTCTTTGTCATCATGACTAGAGAAGGACTGAAATCAGGCTGGCCTGATGACATTATTGTGCAACTAATGCTCCGAATTGATGTTACTAAAACGAGAAATATATCTATCTGTATTATCTGTATATTGTAATACAGAGACAGTTACAGAGCTTACAGTATTTTATGGCATTTCAAATCAATCATATGCTCAGTACTTTTATTTAATATCTCTGTAGCTTTAATGTGCCAAGTCTTCAGGTGTATATACATCGGTGTATTACCAACACTTATCGTCTTTACTTTTAGTTATTTTTCTGCAGTTACAGGATTACAATGAAATTAAACTTGATAGCATTTGATAGCTTTTATAATATCTTTTTAGGTGGGAAGGCAGCATTCATATTTTGTAATTGCTTTAAAAGATATGTCATGTTATATATATATATATATATATATATATATATATATATATATATATATATATATATATATATATATATATATATATATATATATATATAATTGTTTTTTTGGCTGCAAAGTTTCTTAAACAAATGGCTCAGGTGCTCAGACATGTAACTAAAAACTATATGCCTGCTACCTGATTTGTAACTTTATTATAGAAGATTATTTGGTGGGGGACCATTGCAGTAAATATTTTAGTTTTTTAAGATCTTGGTACGTTTGTGCCAACAGGTTTTGTCTTGCCAAAGCTTCACCCATGTTGATATGTGTACTCTGATTTGCACATCTTTTATTTCAGGGTTTTAAAAATATGTGGATGTGCCACTATGACATAATCAGATATTTTGTGTATTGTGCTATTCAGATAATTGACATCTAAGTCAATGAGAAGAACAGTGTGAACTTTTGATAATTCATTGTTACAACACTAACAATGTATTTCTAAATATTAACTTTTTCCTTTTGACACAAATAAGTATTATATACTCAGAGGCAAATAAAAAAAGTCTAAAAAGCTTTTTTCCTGAAGTCACATATAGAGCAGGGCTAGTTATCACCTTACTCCAGTGAATATTTTTCAGCGTTTTGTTTTTTTCAGTATAAACGCATACCTTCAAGTTTTGACTGAAGAAACAAAACAATTCATGAAGAATGTAAAAAGCAAACGATAGTATACAAAGAAAGAAAAACATTGTTTTGGACAACAAATATTGTAATTAATTTAGATGTATAAAATGTATGTTGTTATGTAGACTTTTATCTGAATGTATCCCAGTGTTGTTTCTTTCTTTCTTTCTTTCTTTCTTTCTTTCTTTCTTTCTTTCTTTCTTTCTTTCTTTCTTTCTTTCTTTCTTTCTTTCTTTCTTTCTTTTTCACTTGTTTACCAAACAGCTGTAACTAAAATATTATTTTAAAATGTAAAATTGCTTCTGAAGAGAAAATTATTCAACATTTGAACTTTTAACTCAAAACGTTTAAGCTACATATATATGTATAGGGCTATCCTCATATATATATATATATATATATATATATATATATATATATATATATATATATATATATATATATATATATATATATATATATATATATATATATATATAGCCTATATGAGGTATGAGGTTCACCGATTAAAATAACACTGGTATAATCGCCTTTATCCATCCACTAGGCCTATACGACAAAGTAAGTTATTCTTAAGAATATTTTATATCTAAAATGTTAATATTCACATGACAAACTATTATGCTATAACCTATATTTGCGTAACAGGAAAAAACATAACTGCCAAATCAAATGTGTGGCACCAGGGGGTTCACTTCCGCCTCGCCGTAACCACAGAACACTCAGTTAGACATCAGTTACATCTGTAGGCTAACTATCAGTTATGGACAGGGAAATTCCCAAGACTAGGTCCACAGTATAAAAGATAAAGTTTATAAACGAAAAATAAACTTGTGGATTTATTTTTACTTTGAAAATAAACCTTTTGTTATTATTATTTTAAACATGTCACGTTACATTTCCATGAGGGATGATGTCCGTGGATAAATAGAAAGTAGAGCGCTCGCGAAGCGGTTGGTTTACCCAACGTGCTCGGTAGAGGGCGCAACTCGTCATGTTTCACCCATAGACCGTAAAAAAGTCTCACCGCTTTAGCGCGTGTTTTCATGCTCCAGATGTGAGGGCTGGATCTGCGTTCCCCTCTGTGTTCTGCTGCGGGCCCCGGGGCCCTGAGCTTGTTTTCTTCTCTGCATCGCACCCAGTCATTACCATAACAGTTAAATGCAACTACAAATGTCATCAGCGTAATAATGATGCCATCTGTCTCCAGCAGAGGCTCACCAATTAATTTATCACTTGATGCTAATTCATCTCACTTTAAAATTAAGCAAGATAAAAGCAAAAGGAACTAACTCAACTAACATAATACATGCAAAAAACGAGACAACAAATTTAAATAAGGACGTCGCTTTTAGTTCAAAAATGTAACGTGTAAACAACCTACAAAGACGCTAATTAAACCTAAGATCATTGAGTTTCAAAGAGCAGCAGAAGTCTCCCATATCAAAGCAAGAGGGGAAGGTTTGTGCCTTTAAATCAATAGGGACTTAGCTGACATGATCAACTGTTGAGCCCGTGTAGAAGATCAACTCGGAGACATTTGAGGGGAGCCACTCGGGAATCTAGAGCCCTCCACTTTGAAGCTGTGATCAACCGACCTAATCCAACCATGAGAACCAGCAGCTGCACGAGCGCGCGCTCGTTCTTCAGGCACACTGGGGCTTTAATATGTTTACAAATGTAAATCTACATAAACGTAAATAATAACCATTTAGAAAAGAAAAAAAAATACTCAAGGGGCAGGGAACATTCCAACACTAACTCCTTGAGTTTGTCCTTGAGAGTGGCTCGTGTTTAGTTTGAGATGAGATAACGTTACGCACCCCCAACACAGCGGCGTCCCGCGGGAGGCGCGCGACAAATGCACTTTCTCAAAATCAAACAACTTTAACGCTGCCTCGCGCTCCCGTAGGAACAGTGAAATGACTGCGGTTAGTTCGTGCCATGCAACATGGGTTATTAGTCACATCTTTATCCTGCAAGTTTGTTATTCTAAATAGGACATGTTTGGGGGAGGGGGTCGTCAAACCTCTTGGAACCTGTTGGAAGGTTATCTCGATTCCCACGATACGGTGCTTCAGTGGGAAATGAAACAATAGCAATTTTGCTAAGATTTCTGCTAGATGATTCCTGCTGGATAAAACTAAAACAAAAGTTACAGCAAGTAATCGAAACTTTAAACGATTTGATCGCTCGTGCAAGGGAGAATCAAAAAAAGAGACAACAATGAATTCAGAAGGAGATGGTGATGAAATTGTGATGTAACTGTTACTAATGTGTGCTATACATGAACTTGGCATGATGCGTTTGCTCTCTCTCACCCACTCCTACTTAGGCTACTCTCTGACTAACATACAGAATGCCAGAGGGAGGGGGGCTCATTTAAGAGGCGCCAAAACAAAGTTAATGAAAGAAATAAACACCATAAAATTACAAGATTGGCTTTAAATAGCTAGTGTTTATCGATTTAGATAGGCACCCAAAGACTATATCTCACGATTCAATTAGCTCATTTTAATTGTTTCACATATGGACAGCCGGATTTATAGAGGGGAACAGATTTATCACTCCAACCACCGTTTTTAATCCTCAGAAGCTGTGATTAATTAACGCCATGGCCTGGACCTACATCTCTATTTGCAACATCAGCTATTTAAGCTGGAAAAAAATCTCAATACAAACAGAGACTCAAAGTATGATGGCCCAACAGCACCGGAGCTGTCTGTGGCTTGTTGTGTGTGTCTGTGTGTATCTCCCTCTCTCTCTCTGTGTGTGTGTGTGTGTGTGTGTGTGTGTCTGTGTACTGCTGACTTTCTCTCACGCTTTGCGCAAACAGGGCGCCCCCACGGACCAATTAAGACACGGCGAGTTGGGAGAGTCAGCGCTTTCCTGGGAGAGATCCCACACTTCAACAACCATTATTATCTCAGTCTCTTCAACGTTACGACTGCGGTCACGAAGATTGCATCAGGCCTCACTTCTACAACTGCGAGGCTGAGCCGACTCACAAGAGGAATTACAGTATCACAGTACCTTCAGAAGCCCCTCTTTGATCCCGCCGCTCTCTGACTGCTCCTCGAGAAAGCAGGTGTCATCTCGGTTCATGCAGGGCTATTAAGTGTAAATAAAATCAATTTCTCCTCAGTCGAGGAAGACGTAACCTTCTGCCAAAGCTACGGCATATTCCCTCTGACAGTTTTACACTTTCCTCTGTCTGTTCGGGTTTTCCATGTTTTGGCAAGATGGTGCTTTTCAATTTTGTTACACATCCTGTCATCATAAACCGAAAAGCTAAGTTTCAAAATGTTTGTGACGACACTTAGGCTATTTCATTTGACGACTGTGATAGGGCGCGTGTTAATACGACAAAAAAGTCATTTCAATGAAAGAGGTTAAGACACTTGTTGCAGTTGTGTTTGTTAAAGACTGAAGTAACTTTGCAGGGAAAGTCGTTTTTATTCAACAGAGACAAAACTGGAAAACACGGGCCGAAAGAGGGAGCGAGAGTTCTCGTTGCAAATCCCATGGCAACAGCAACCAGAAAACATGTCTAAAATAGGGGGCAGTGTTCGCTATTACTATAGCAACAGGAAGACATAGCTCCTTCAATCAGCTTTAGGATTTGCTGAGGGGGGAAAACAAAGCTTGATTCTATGAAAAACCGTTATTAACGGGGAATTAAGTTTGTGAGTTTGAGGATAATTTGTCTCGTCTGTGACCGCGCATGACTTGAATAGCTCAGCATGTGGCGCCGGTCCTTCTGAAGTTGAATCGGAATGACCAAAATATGACAAACAATGGATGAAACTTATAACGCTAGATAGGGTTTGCGTTTTTCTCGATTGCAGAATTTAGCTTCCGCATTTCCCGATGGCAGTTATAGAAATGCTGAAGTGGAAATAATGACGTTAAAGACGACACTTGTTACACGCACTACATTAGAATATAAAAAGAGTGAATGGTATAGAGTAGCCTATACCACAGTGTCGGTTCTTTATAAATAAAACAATACTGAGCATAAGTTTATTTGCGCTAATTGTCTACGCACACAAGTCATTCAAATCTGAATCACCCTACAGTTGAAATGTAAATAAAAATCTTGTATTTAAAGAGCTTAATTCAACTCAACTGAACCGCTATGGGGGTGGCGTCCAAAACACGCATCAGCAAATGCCACAACAAATGTTACACTGTTTTGTCAGTAAAGTTCCGTAAACTGCCCTTCCGCGACATGAAAGTTTAACCACTTTCAGAATTTGCTCTCGGGATGTTTACGTGAAACATGTGCACGGAGAGTGGAAAACCGAAGACCACTGGGAAGCAACGTCTCTCCAATGGCAGCCAATGAGGGAAGACAACAGTTCCTCTCCAGCCAATAGCTGCACGACAGTGTCGGTCCGTCCAGCGAATCTGCTAGCAGCTTGAAGCGCTGATGCAACTAAGCTGCAACAACAGCCATGTATCTCCTGGGTAGTAGAAAGTGTTCTTCCTCGCTAGAAGAAATCAAGTAGTCCCCGTGAAACAATACATATTTGAACGGCAGTGTATGCTATGCGTGTTATGATATGAATTTTTCATGTATAACCAGATACTGCAACTGTATGATAATCATCCAAACTCTCGTGAACAGCCGCTTCTTGATTACATATTCTTCTCTCAGAGCCTCAAACCCATAATGTTTTCATGCCAGCGGGATTTTGTGTTTTCTCGGAAGTCGTTGAGATAGCGAGTCCTGAACCTTGTGGGCGTTTTCACCGGCCCGAAGTGTGAAATTTATCTCGACCCATCCATAGGGCGGAGGAATCTATAGCACTGGGGGCTGTCCGCGTGACGCAGCTGGTTGCTAGGTGTGGGTGACCTGATGCATTGACTCAATTAGCCGATTCTCAGTCATCAACTCCATCACAACAAAGCAAGACCAACAGCACTTCAGTCCTAGACACTCCAGAGGAGACATGGCTTTTTAATTTAGTAAAGTCTTCGATCCTAAAGAAACGCCGTGCTTTGCACTTGCAACGCACCCCAAACCCACAACATTTAAGCAAGAATGGAGTAAGTACAACTTATTACTTTACTGCTTTTTGCCAGGCTTTTGTTTTGTCTCTTGGCTTGTACTTTTAGGGTGTATTGCTTTGGTTTAACGGTTGTTCAGCACGTTGTCACTCCTAACAGTGCCTCAGGCGATGTTTTATGCACATTGTTGCCTTATTGGAAAAGTTTCAAAAACTCACTTTAGCTCTTTTAGTCGTCGTTAGACAGTTTTGCGACTTTAGTAATGATCAAACTAAACTGAGTTTGACCTATTTAAATAGGATGTTCACATGTTTAATTTAATCTGACACACAACCCACTCTTTTACGCACTTTACTTGTTTGTTGAACAGCTTGATGGTGGTTTTTATAGATTGGTTATCAATAGTATACATATGCATTACCTGTCAATTTAAACAATAGTACTGCTACACAGGTGCTTCTGTCATTATATATACAAAAGTAGTTTTTTTCATTTGTGTCATCCATATGCCACGTTATTGTATAGTTTTTTGTTGCATGCAGCGGATGTTGTTTTTTCTCTCCTAGAAATTGCGTTTGAGAAAGCATGAGTCGTTTTTAAAGCTTTCACGAGGATTTGCTGTCTTTGTTTCGCATTACGTCATAGAGTGTAACCCACGTGCTGGCCAAGTTCAGACATTCAGTTCAGAGGCGTCTGCACCATATGCATCTGCCATTCTGCTAGAACGAATTACTTTTAATAGCCTACTTGATTGCAAAAGAAAAGGCTTTGTTTCTGCCGTTTGTCATTGCGTTCAAAGTTGTCTCTGATTATTCTGTCAGCAGAAAAGGTTGTCCTGTGTCTGACCTTAGACTGTAAACAAACTGGACTTCAGTGTAGGTGCAAACTAAGGTTATTGGGGCGTTTGGAGCTACCTTAGGTTGCATCATACAAACAAAAGGATAGTCCAGATAACTTGTAGAAATAAGCTCTAAATATATGTATAAACAAAAAAAAAGAGTGTTTTAAAAGTTCTTGATATTGTGATTTATTATTGGCATGGTCCAAAATATGATTTGAAGAAGCTTTACTTTTGTGTGTCTGTTGTATATTTAGGCTGCTAATAAATTTCCCACAAGTAGAGCATTCGCCTGCTTCTCTAGGATCTCAGTAGAACTCCCCTAAGTGGGCACAAGGGACTTTGATGGATGGAAGAGTGGTAGTTTTCTAAATTGGTCCCTCGCTAATCACCAATGTGTCTTAGCTGATGCGGTAGGAAAATTGGGGGAGTTACAGTTATTTTACTCAGTTTGCACTGTATCCCATAATATGTATTTATCAGTTGGAGATATTTTTAGATATTTTAGAAAAGACAGGACAAGTTTAGAATGGAATGTCCCACCAACTAGGACATAATGATTTTTTTTCTCCTCCATCCTATTTTAGCAACTAAAGAATCATGTTGGTGTGATAGTGTCTTCTCGAAACCAGATAGACCGAAACCTCCATAGACAATGCGTTTTAACACACCGTGTCTCATCCTATTTTCCCTCTTTTTTTAGGTTTCATAATGCGCACCCAGCCCTGTTTTCTGTGGCTCAACTCTCAAACTTCACTATCGTGCACTGTAAGCTCGGACATTTGAATCGTAGGACCAACGGACAGGATGATGACAATGTCAGCACCTATTTGGAAGACTCTACTCGTCTGCCCGGCAGACCCCCTCACTCTCTCTCACCCACAGGCTAACCACAGCCAATCGGAGGGGCGCAGAGGGGAGGGGCCAGAGGAGAACCAGCACTTAATTGGTGAGTTGCAGTGAATACAGTTTTTTATTTTTCCCAGTTTCAGGTGGGCACCGCACTGCAGCACATTTCGTTCTCCTTGAACAGTGAGTAAAACTACCAACGTGGATCTATTTTATATTATTGGTAGATGACGTGCTAGTTTGATACTGCCTTTCGCATTTTGGATTTAGTAAGCGCACTGAGATGTTATTTTAATTTTTTTAACGGGTTGTTAAAATACTGCTGGTATAGTTGTTTATTTGGTTTAAATAATTGTGCTGAATTGGATCTCTAGGCCAGTGATTAACATGTTGAACTCTGTTTTCCTCATAGGTGATGGTCTTAGTGACTGGATGACGGAAGAAGTAGATTTCTCCTCTTACCTCCCAACCCCTCACTCCTCTCCCTCCCCCAATGCATCCCTTCCCCCCTCGCCCCTCCAGCATGACATCCAGGTGCCCTCAGATTTGGAGGTCATGACCTCTCTGCTGCAAGAGGAGCTTGCTCAGCTGGAGGATTACTTCCTGTCTGACCCACTCCCAGAAAAAGCCTCCAAACTGGGCAAATGCGACAAGGGTCCAACGGCAGTTGGTCCACCTTCGTATTACCAGCTGCCCTACGCATCGTATTCTACTTCCAACCAATCCGAATCCAGCCCTCTACTTGTTACCCTGGCAACTGGGGAACTTGACTTGCTGAGCTTTTGTGGGGGTCCCATTGGTCGTACCAAGATTCCTAGACATGCCCCTTACAGTTGCAGCCGCCCCAACAGCAACATCTGCAGCCGCAAGAGAGTTTCCGATGGGGTGAGGGTGGGTGACAGCTACGAGAGTAGCATTTGGAGTTCCAAAGGAAATTCCTCAGGTAACTCAGCTGTTGCGCCTGGTGGGAGCTACAGCTGTGCTGAAGATGAACGGGTGGTAGGCAAAGGCTACTGCCTAGGCAGTGCAGTGGAGATCAGGAGATGCGCCATTTTACCCAAAGAGGAGAAGAACTGCCGCTACACGGAAGAGGTCGGTGGTGCAAGTAAGGCCGGCGGTGGCGGGTATAACTTTAGTGGACCCGTTCAAATTCCCCACAAGAAAGACGAAATGATGATGTATGGTGTCAGAGAAGTCAATTTAAGTGGCATAGGAGGAAGTGCAGAGATGGAGATGATGGGCGAAGCAAAGAATGGTGCTAGTGACGAGAAGGCCAACATCCCCTGGAAGGCCGAACCCAATGAAAGCTCTTTCCTTCAAAGTACATCCCAAGAAGAGGCCTACCACAGCTTCCTCGGGGCCATCAACGACCCAGTGAAGGCGGAGAGTGTAGATATTCACCGGCAACATAACTTCCACTGCAACTTTCTCGAAGGCCAAGGCCCCGACTGCCTGAGCGGTGACCGCCACGCACCTGAAATGGGGTCTCCGTGTGCCAGAGGAGTCTGTGTGCTGAAAGAAGACCCATGCATTGTGAAACCAGACCTAGAGGTGCCACTAATCGAAGGGCACCACGGTGAACGCAAACAGAAGAAGAGAGACCAGAATAAGACTGCAGCTCACAGGTAAGAGTATTTTCAAAGTCATAATCATGTCCAATGTATTCTATATCAGTGAACATAGAAAAGTCAGTGGCTTGACTTGGTTGTGAAAGTACAAAATCCTTGACAGAATTGTATTATGCATCTGACAATGCCTTACATACAATGCCTGCAACCATTACAAAGTAGCTGTTTGTGGGATTTTAAAGACCACCTCTAAGTAAACAGGAAATGTGTGACCAATTCTGACTTACCTTTGTATTAATTGGTTTGACCAGGTATCGTCAAAGGAAGCGAGCGGAGCTAGACTCGTTGGAGGAACAGCTTCATGGTCTGGAGGGTAGAAACCGTGAGCTACGGGACAAGGCAGAATCGGTGGAACGGGAGATCCAGTACGTGAAAGACCTCCTAATTGAGGTGTACAAGGCCCGCAGCCAACGCCTCAAACAGGAAACCAGCGCCTGACCAAAAGCTCGACCACCTGACGATGGTCCTGCAAGTAGAATTGTTAGCTGTCTGATAGGCAATGGAGATTTGAGTTGGAATGTTTTCTGACTGAATGTTCTTTTTTTTAAGGATGTGGTGGAGGTTGTACTATTGCACGTTACTCAATCATTTAATTTTCGTTACAAACTGACAAAGTCCACCAACAGCTGCAGCACAGGCATCCACTTTCTCAGAAATAACTCCAAATCAGTCAATATGCACTGTGATTATGTCTTTGACTGTAACGACAGCCGGTTTTTCTTTTCTCTTGCTTTTCTCAAGAGTGGCTAGATGACTCATCCTCTTGTTTTCATGAATGAGCTTTAACAACAGAGCATTTACGATTGACAAAATTCAACACCGAATAATGCAATATGCATCTTCATTTGTTTAGAAAAGGCTGTAAGGTAATATCACAAGTTCCGCATATATCGACCTGCATTTATCTTAATTTATACAGTTTTTTATTAATTTTTATTTAGTTGTTTTTGTTGTTAAATTTATTTAGTAACAATTTCAACATTTATGGTACTTATACTAATGATGTACAACATTGGTAGTTTTTTTTTTCCTTCCGAATATTAAAATAAGGAATGAGCACTGATATTAAAAGCAATCTGTTTCTAATATATTGAGTTTCAGGGGAAGCACTTCTCAAAATGAATTTCCCTCAGGAATAATGAACCTGAAGATGTGTTTTTGAATTCCCAATTTTAGATTAGTCCTGCAGCTCAGGTATACGATTTATGTCCAAAGTCATGGAGGTATGTCAGTTTGTAACTCAATGCTGAAGATATGGCACTGCCTAATAATGTTGTGTGTGTTTATCTTTTCTGTACTTTCATTCTTGCATGCAGAAGATTTCATGGCTCTTTACAAAGAATGTTTGTTTTTCTTTCGTCTGAATGACATTTTACTGCATAAGTCTTTCTTGCTTAAGAAGCCCTATTTTATATTCTCTTGGCTAACACGTTTCATTAGAGATGAATGAGTGGCATTTGATTCACAAACTACTGTTTGGCCCAGTGTCTCTGCTGTTATTGCGACTACAATCAGGGTTTGTGATTTTATAAAGCTTATTTGCTCTAATGTACAAGTGTGTGTTGGGGGACAGAAAGTAAAATCTTTGTAGTGATACAGCTTTTTTAAACATGAAAAATCACTGAAACGATTGTGGTGGCTTTAGAATTGCAGACTTCCCAGCTTCTTAGCAATATTTCATCAACAATGTAAATGACTCAGTTTTTGATTTTTTTTTTCCAATTGCGATCATGCACAATCCTTGACAAATGTTATGATTTCAATGTTTACAATTTAGGATTTCAGGAGTTTATCCTGATTAACCTGTCTAGTTGACTCTGATTTTCTACTTGCTCAAATAGGAGACATGCATTTATCACAATTTAAACAGTAACAAAGAAATCAACTGCAAATCAGGCTTTGATTAGTTACTCTTTATTCTTCCTATTTATTCCTGTGAGGGCATTTTTACAGAAGTGTTGTGTGTACCTTAATACTACGTAGCAATATTACAAATATAATTTAATTCCTCTAAATAAGCAACCTGGATACTGAGAGAGCATAGCATATCGACTTCAAATATGCTTTCCTTGGCGGTATACAATCATGGTTATGAAATATAGTTAATCATGCGCTGTGTTGTACGGTCATTTTGTGAAGTTGAGAAATTTTTTTAACAACCCAAAATTAAGGCACACGATTTCCAAGAGTTTACACCAGCTATAATACTAAGACTAGTCATTTTGTACCAGGCATTTCGATGTATCGTCTCCGATTAATTCTTTGTGTTTCCTGTTGTTCCATTGAATTCAAATAAAGTGATTTATGTCAGCAACATTGCATGTTGGCGATGATGGCTTCATGTGAGATTTTTAGAGCTTAATCGGTAGACCTTGAGTTTAACGGATTTATTTTAAATGGAGTTTATCCCTTGTTTGGCCGGAAAATTGTTTAAAGCTCTGCAAGCCAAATATGTGGAACAGAGTTATTCCCTGTCCCCACTAATGCGCGATGTGGAGGAGAAAGAAACTCAATTGAGTCCACAGACAGTGTCAGTTACGTGTGTGTGTGTGTGTGTGAGAGAGAGAGTCTGTGTGTGTATGAGGGAAGGAAGGAGAACAATAATATAGTAGGCTACTTTTCTAATAGCAACGGGGTTCAATGTCAAAAATGTTATTTTTTTTATTACTAACCGTAGTGTTCACTCCTGCCTTTTGTATCCCGAGTCTTTTTAAAAAGTAGCCTAAACAATAGTAAACATTCTCGTTTTTTAATTACTAAATATTATATTTAAAAAATATTTTTAAAATAAAATAAAAAATCCACAGAAACAAATGTAGCTACGAAGGGCAGAAAATAAAGGGGGAAATCGTGTTTTCCCCCGTCCGTCAAGTCTTATTTCTCTGTAGCTCGATCCATTCATACGTGTCATTTCCGTTTTAACGGGTAGCCTACGGTTCACAGGTTATTAGTTTCTGAACACCGATCGGTTTTGTTTATTGTTTAATATCTCTCTAAATAAAATACTGTTGTTAAACCTAACAGTAGGCTATTTGAATTTAGTATTCATGTTGTTTTCACACATGTGGTAACATGACCACAAATCATCCAAAGGCTACTAAGTTAAAGTAGCCGAAACATTAAATCTGCGTGTTGAAAAAAAGCAAGTGTTATTTTTTTAGAGCATTTGAAAAAATTACACGATATAAAAACAAGCCTAATTAAATATATGTATACACTACATTACAATCTCCCTTTTTAAAATGTAATATTTATTGTAAGTATCTTTAAAATTAAGTTTTTTAATTGTTCTTACGACGGGTGGGTTAATCAGACCAAATCTGCGCGCTACTTAATGTTTTACTCTAACAGTGTTCGTTCAGCTAGCCTCTCACGTCTGTCAAAACAACCCTTTTTTCACTGATAAGTTACTTTTTGTATTTGTATGTAGGCCTATCTGAAAAAAAAAAAAAAAATAGACTGAAGCCTAATTCAGATAAAATAATTCTTCCTTAACAAACAGCTGAAAAAAAAAATTTCGGATCCACGTAAAAAGGGCTGTTGTGACAAACAAGTAGCCTATGACAAGTTCAAAAGTTTGGACGTTTCAAGACGTCTCAGATAGCCTACATCTCAGGTAAAATACCCATCTTGAAAACAAAACACATTCTTACAGGGTGAGACAATTTGTCCCGTGAAGACTAAAAAATAAACTACAAATAACACACAAGACGGACACGATTTTAGGAAATTCTATCGACTTGTTAATTTATTTAAAGTGACAATAGATTTCGCAGTATTTTCCTCTTTCCGATTACATTTACACCATAACAATATATCCTTTTGGAAACTTTCGATAGCCTAGCCTATCGAAATACATATCAATATTTTTTTGTTCGATATATAGACTACAGACAATTAACTATTTGAACCTTTTGAAATAAATACGAGTAAGGCTGAAAATTAGTAACATCATAATAAGTGAAGTTTTATTATAATAAAAAAAGAGCAAACACTCAAGATCGCAATTTTTGTTAAATATAACATGTGAATGACGTTATATGCAGAAAAAAACTTATATTTGAAATCTAAATGTAAATCTAAATTTAAGACAATGTTATTTTTAGAATTTTTTTGAGCTACTGCAATTTTCTCAAAATACATAGATACAATTTCAGTCACAATCTTTTGATCACAGATCAAATAAATACAGACAAAAAGAAAGCTTTCTCAGCCACAGAAGCAGCCAGCAACACATATTTAGATAATGAAAAATGACATCCTCTCTTTTACACACAAACTATGAGGCTGACATTTAGGTTTTTCCTTCAACTGACCCGTCTAACTTGCTGACAAGCCATTGATAATCCCTCTGAAATAAAGAGCTTCGGGAAGTGCCACAGAGTTTTCTTCCTGCATCTAGAGACCTCAAAACCTTGAGGAGGGGAAGGAGAAAATGTGAAAATGACAGTAAGGATTTTTTTCCCCCTACCAGCTTTGTCTGTCTTTCAATTTTTTTTTGCACAATTGTCAAAATGATGCAATGCAGCACAAAAGCAGCTCTATATTAATTTTGCTTCACTGTTTAAATACAATTCAACAAGAACTGCACTCTTTGTCCGACTATACGGGAGTATAATGAATGCCATGACTCTTAATGTTAGTCAAAACTGATTCACACTGCTCTTACCTGCAGTAATGTGTTTTGTTGGATAAACACATGCAGAGTGGCCACAGCTGCCCGTCGCACTGCATGATGGGAATCATTACAGGCAGTTTGGAGAATCAAGCCTGGAGCATCTACATTGATAAGTGCTCCATCCCCTCCGCTGAAAGCGACCAGGTTACCCAAGGCCCCACAGCAGTGCTGTCGAATGACATTATCAGCATCTGACAGAAGAGACACGAGGGAAGGAGCAGCTCCTATGGCGAGCTCCATCCATACATCTTCCTCATTATGTTTGGTGGCTTCCATTACTGGTGTCCGTCTCGATTTGTCTTGTAAAGACAAGGCATTTATGTCAGTTGTATTATTAAAATCTTTACTGGATTTCCCCCCCCCCATTACACTTAGCCAGTTTCCCACCGCCTTGCAGGCCGTCCTACGAACGGATGAAGCAGGATCGCACAGGCAACCTAACAGGTCCTGAAATAGGTCAAACTTTGATTCACTGATGACCTGCCGGACACCTGAGCCCAGGTGACCCAGCAAGCCACAGCATGCGGCTCTGATTCCATCATCTCGGTGGTGCAATGCAAGCCGCAGTTGGGTGGTTTTGACGGGAAAAAAGAAGGAAGACTGATGGGTGAGATGAAGTGTTAGTTGGGAGAGAAGGTTAAGAAGTTCCACTGCACACCCACTGAGAAGTTCACTTTGTAGCAACACAGCTAACAGAGAACCTGCTGTTCTGACCTCTTCTGGTGAGGATCGAATTTTAGCTGTGGAGACCTTGGGGTGATCGCCACTTCTCCTTAACTCTTCCAGACTGTCTATAAGCCAGCTGATGCTGCACCCTTGCTGAGCTGAGAGATCCTGGAGACGTCCTGCAGGACTGCCATGGAACTCCAAACTGTCCATGAGTTCCTCTAAACAACCGCTCTGGTGCTTAATTTTATCTCTTAAATGTTCCATGGTCTTCTGCGGATATATTTTGGTTTTTGGTTGCACCTCCCTGAACTTTTCAGTCTTGCTTTTGGATGGCTGGTGTTGTGCCTTTAAGGAATCATTTTTTTCCTTAGATGCATCTACACAGCCTTTGAGCCGCTCTAACCTCTTCTTTGAATTCATGTCATCTTTGATATGATCGACCTTGGTTTTCTTTGCACTTTTATTGCTTTTAAATTGCTCCACACCATTCCCAAAGTGGTTAAGTTGATTCTGAGCGTGGTCTGCTCCATTGTCTGGGCTTTCGGTGCTGTGAGGGAGGAAAGCAGAGGCCTGGGCTGCAGTGATAAGGCATGGAGCTGTGTGCTGTGGGTCAGATAGCAGTAGACGATTCAGAAGACACAGCGGAAGCTCCACCAGGGCGATGGGAAGAGTTTGAATCATCTGAACAAGAAGACAAGTCAGCAGAAAAATAGGAAATACAAAAATTCAATTTCCGATATTCCAATAGACACCCGCCATCTGAAAACAGGGGAGTATTTTTTTTAAACCATACCTGCACTAGACTGGCCATGATATTTGAGCTTTGATACGATTGGAGAACAGACAGAAGTTTTTCTAAGGGTAACTCCAGAGAGAAGGGGATGCAGAGAAGATGACAGCTCATCACTGATAGGCTGTTTATTTCTGAGTCCCCCCAGAAAAGACCGTGCTCAAGCAATGCAGCACTGCTGTGAGGTATAAAATGAAAAATATACTGTAAACCACTAAGAGATGCACTTCAATTAAACACTGAAATAAAAAAGAACAGTCGGTAATATTTGATGCTCACCAACTGGTGGTGAGAAGGTGGCCGAGGGCATTGGAGCATTTTGTGGAGTTATCTGATAGGAGAGCCACACAGTTGTATGGATTACTGGAGAAAACCAGTAAAGCGAGAGAAAGAAACACATACAGACCTGTGAGAAAAGATAAATGTACAGTATGTTATTAAATGACTGGTATATTAAAGCTGCAATACAGAAATAAGTGAATGTTCTCTTGGTGTTCAGTACCATTAGGAGAGAAATGGCATCTCTCGGATATTGTGTTTTCCAGTGTGGTGTTCACTATAGCCCACAAGCGGGGCCAAAGCTCTGAGTCCTGAAAGTCGAGCAGTAAGCTGCTTTCACACTTTTATCAGTGAAGGAAAAAGAAAATAATGGTGATTAGACAGCACATGAAAATTCTGTCATCATTTAGTTACGCTCAAGCTGTTCCAACCTGTCTGAATTATAAAATATTATACAGGTATGAAACAACTTGAGTGTGACTAAATGATGACAGAAATGTCATTTTTGGGTGAACTATCCCTTTAACTTTTAATTAAAATCTCATAACTTGATTTTCTGGTGAAACGGCTTCTCTGTGGTGAAGTCAACAATCAATAGAGAAAACCAAGTCTCCCTCTCTACATTTTTTCTTTCTTTAATCTGCTTCACTCGGATGTTGTACGTCACTATATGAAAGAAAAAATGTGTCCCTATTTTCATTTTATTACGACTTTAACACATATGCCCAATAGTTTTTTGTTGTTGTGTGAAACTGTTTTTTTTTTTAAGTTTAGGTGTCTCATAAACAATAAACCAAACTGGTTTTAATTGCTGATTTATTTCTGACTTAAAATAACTAACAATAATTCAAGGAGCATTATATTACAACATTAAAAACAGGGCAGTATTTTATATTGTGTAATATTATGTTGTATTTATGTAATTTTATACAATATGTGACCTGGACCACAAAACCATAAGGGTACATTTTTAGAGAGACAAAAAACCTAAAGCTGAATAAATAAGCTTTCTATTGATGTATGGTTTGTTAGGATAGGGCAATATTTGGCTGAGATACAACTATTTGAAAATATGAAAACTAAGGGTGCAAAATGTTTTTTTTTTTGTTTTTTTTTAGCAAATTGCCTTTAAAGGTGTCCAAATGAAGTCCTTAGCAATACTTATTACTACTAATAATAATTTTTTCATATATTTACAGTAGGACATTTTCTAAATATCTTCATTGAACAAGAGCTTTACTAAATATCCTAATGAGTTTTGGCATAAAAGAAAAATCCATCATTTTGACCTATACAAAGTATTGTTTGCTATAGCCACAAATATACCTGTGCGACTTGTGACTGGTTTTATGATTGAGGGTCACATGTGTATATAAGACTTTAAAAAAAAAAAAGGGAAGTGAAACATTAGATTGGGTGCTGCTCTTAAGAGACTTCAGCCATTAATTGTAGATCGAAAATGAAACAACAGAAAACCAATTATTCAGTCAAACTGATTATTGGTCTATCTCTATAATTAACACTGCACAGATTTTATGGGAATTAATCTGAGAGGAATTACCTCGGATAGTCTGTGGAGAATCAGTGACAGAAGGCCGTCATACATGCCCCAACCTGTAGGTAAGGGGTTATGTGCCTATACGAAAGAAACAGAGAGCGCACACAGATGGTGGTGGTGGTGGGGGGGAGAGAGAGAGAGAGAGAGAGAGAGAGAGAGAGAGAGAGAGAGAGAGAGAGAGAGAGAGAGAGAGAGAGAGAGAGAGAGAGAGAGAGAGAGAGAGAGAGAGAGAAATGACTACACTGGATTTCATCACATCAATGACTTTAATTACTCCAAACAGAGTTAACCCTTATTCACAGTATAAATAATGGAATTGTACCTCTGCTGTGTCTGTCAGAATATTCCCTAAAAAGCTTGTAAGCCTTTCCATACCAATATTCACAGTTATGCCTAGGTGAGTGAACAAGGTTAAGACTGCAGTTGCCAAAAGCTGTAGGAGAGACCACAAAATCACAAGTGTAATGCAAATGAAACCAGACATCCTACGATTATTGTACTTCATTTTTCAAGATTAAAAGAGCATTTGACACAAACTAGGGAGAAAATCGTTTCGATAGAGGCACTTACCGCTGAGCGCTTTTGGTCACGACAGAGAAATACTGATATAAACAGCTGACAGAGATCCTCAGCTCTGATGAGAGAAAATATGTCTCATAAAATAACACTAAGATTAAAATTTCACTAAAAGCCCAGCAGCAGTTGAGATAACGACAGCCTAACAAAGATTCTGCAATTAACGCTAAATATTCTTTCAGTTTAATAAAGGAACAATAGATTTACTGAAGTAATGAAAGTAAAAACAATTTCAGTGGAGAAAAAAAGAGTGTACTGTAACTCTGTACATTAAAAACAATTCAGAAATCCATACCTCCTCCCCTTTATCTCAAAGCACGGGCATCTTTGCAGGTACATTATGAGAACACTCATCAGATCTCCTAATATTATCTCACCCTGGGATTCCTTTGGCAAATAATATCAATCAGTCAGATATCAAGTATGATTTCCCATATATTTAATAAAACTATTAAAAGAAAACAATTTACGTTTTTAATTTACAATTATTTACTAATTCAAATTAAATCATTTAAAACAACTTATAAAAATATGACTTACAAACTTACAAAAAAAATATGATTACTATGTATATATATATATATATATATATATATATATATATATATATATATATATATATATATATATATATATATATATATATATATATATATATATATATATATAAAATAATAATCAAATAAATAAACTACATATTCATATTTCTGTGACCTGCATTAGATCTGGAATGTTCAGGATGTCCTCAATCAGGCTGAACAGCAGATGAGGCAGTTCCAACTCCTTGCCCACTCTTTCAGCATCCTCGGACTGACAGCTCTGAACAATGTTCCTGAGGATCTTTAGTGGCTGTAGAATCGAAGAGGCTTCTTCACCTTTCCTGCTCAATAGCTGGACAGATCAGTGAGTCTTTAATACACTAAATCACACTCACTTACCCAGTTCAAACAGCTGTTCTTGTGACATTTAACAGAACAGTCTACCTGATTTTTGGTTAAGACCAACTTGGTTTTTAACCTCTGAAGGATTACAGGATTGTTCACAGGGCCCCGTTCACTTAATTCAATACATTTTTGCCACTCATAATCACTGTCGATATCTTGTTCCTGCATTATGAACAGATTTAGTGGAAAAAAACATGTGACAGATCTGGCATTAGTAGTTTGCTCCAACTAAATCCACAATTTAATTTTAATTTATTAAAATAACAACCTCACTGTCCATCCTGACAGAAGCCAGACTGGTCCGTGCATGTCCAGGGCGCTTCATAACTTGCCGGGGTCCCACCTCTACTGAAGGGAACTCCCTCTCATAGTCTCTACTGATCTGGCCTTTATACGGAGCCGAGCGAACCCTAAAAACAAAAGGCAACATGCAGAAGAGGTGCATTAAGAGTCAGTAATTTTATGTTGGCTTGTCTACATTTGACACAATGCATTTGCAATGTGTTTTTAGCATTTAAAAATCTGATTCCTCACTACATCTTTTACCCTTGGTTTAAACAGGCTTTTGGACTATTTCACTTCTCTACATTTTGATTTATAATATATTCATTCCTTCACGCTGGTCAAAACATAAATTTCACTGTCACAGCAACATTTTTAATATGCCTTTTTTAAAGTTGAGGCCCACAGGTTTTCAAATTCAAATTCTAGATGGAAATACTACCTGGTAACACTGTTGTCATTTGCTTGATGCTGATTGGTTCCTGGGTGAGATGAATTTTGATACACTGAAAAGGTGCTGCCCAATGAGTGGCCAGTGGTGGGGGCTCCTCCAGCAGAAGCTGTCTTACAGCGTGTCTGACTGGCGCGAGCTGCACTTCCACTCGCAATCTCCTAGTAAAACAACACAGACACAATTTTATTATTTCACATCCACAGAAATGGATACTTAGAAAGCTCTTTCTCCTCAGCTAATTTTACATTTTCTCCAAATCCCATAATAAAGTAAACTGTCACATTTTCACAAATAACACCAACAACAGCATCGGTTTCATTTACATAAAGTTCAACTTACTGCAAAAATAAAATCAATCAGACAGGAAAACACCTAAAAAAAAACAGACTCGTAACCTGCTAATACAGAAAATGAAGAACTTTGTTTATGCCTGCTGCTGTCGTTAGCATGAGTTTACCCTGTTGTTAGTCCTCTCTTTCTCTCGAAGCTCTCTAGCTTTACGCAGTAGTTTGCCCTCTCCACTGCGTGCCGTTTTCTTCTCTGCAGCCTGCTGGTGTTTTAGGGCCTGTAGGTCTGGGCTGGCTGGGATTGTGAGGGGGTTGTTCGAACCCTTATCTGACACAACTGTTAAAACAAAGAGCAGCACAAGGCACCATTTTAGATAAATATAAACAGAATCCTATTTTTTTTATTACTTAATCATGAAATTTTGTATAAAGTCATGTAGAAAATACAAACTGTAAGTAATCCTCACTTAAAACTCCATCTGCAACAAAAGGGTGATGAAGCAGGTCCGGCCATGACAGCCTCTTTTCTGGGTCTTTCATCAACAGCCCCTTCAGAAAACTCTAAATTAAGATAACCCACAGACAGAGCAATTTAAGGGAAGGGTTTTAAAATCTGTACTATGTAATGTTACTACAATCAGTGCCGATTGTAGTTTTTCCCGATCTGTGTGTCAAACATTCATTTGATTTAAAGGTCAGTCAGAGGTTTTCATGTGGGAAGTAATTACTCCGTACCAAGCAGTCTTGGCTCATGTTCTCTGGCCATTTGACTGGATCTCTCACTATAAGCTGCACCAGTTGAAAGATGGAGTTGGTGTAGAACGGAGGCGCCCCCGTGTGGAGCTCATAGAGAATACAGCCCAGAGACCAAAGGTCAGCTGAGTGGTCATAAGGTTTCTCTTCCACTAATTCTGGAGACATGTAGAGAGGCGTCCCCTTAATAGAGGTCAACACCAAGGTGGACACACTCATGGCTCGGGCAAATCTGGGAATATTCAAGAGAATATGAATTAAATTATATGCTTTTGTTTGACATTTTTGTTTTTGTATGCTTTATGTATGTGTGTGTGTGTGTGTGTGTGTGTGTGTGTGTGTGTGTGTGTGTGTGTGTATGTATATATATATATATATACACATACACACACACAAAGTTTGAACTTTGTACTAGCAACAATTGGTGACACTAACCCAAAGTCACACAGTTTTATTACTCCTCCTTTTCCCAGCAGGATGTTCTGTGGTTTCATGTCACGGTGCAAAATGCGATGGGAGTGCAGATAATACAGGGCAGAGACAAGTTGGCAGGCTATTTCACACACCTACACAAGTAAGATAACAGGTTAGCAGGTGAGTGTGTCCAGGTCCAGGCAGCAGAAAATCCAGCACTTCATCAAATCGAAGAAATAAAAGTGATGAACTATCATACACTGTATGCATTTTACAAAAATACATTTACCTTAGTTAAAATCTTATTATGCTTATTCTAATTTGTATAGCATACTTTCATTTTTATGTGCATCACTGATTAAATTATTAGCTTTTAATGTCTAGAAAGATATAAAATGTAAACCAGGTCTAAGAAAGTTCTAGCATAATACACCAGTATTAATACATTAATTATCTAGAAATGGTACAAATCTAATATGTTGAGTTGTTGGATACTGTAAAACAGTGTGACCGCTTATGTACCTGATTTTCAGGTAAACTACCATCATCCTCCAGGATTTGAAACAGCTCACCCTCTGCATACTCGGTCACCACCACCACCTGTCAGAGGAATACATGCTCTAATTATTCCTCTGACACAAATCCAGTCTGTTTTTTTCCCCCTTCTTTTTTTAAACAGTTTAAACAGTTTTTTCAGTTACACATTTTATGGGATGATCAAAGTCACAAGTTCACTTCTTTTGTACCTACGCCAGTAATCTAACGTCTAAACATTTTCTACATTTTGCCAATGAGAACTATTCCCTAGAAATTTGAATGTTAAAATTGTGAACCCTGGGAGCTATGTTTCATTCAACAAGCAGTTATACTGGAAGCACCAGGTTATACTGTAGGTTATACTGTATGAGCAGAGATGGAACAGTGAAAATGTAACATGATTTGGGAGGGAATCATACCTCCCTCTCTGTCTCAAAGCTGTCTAAAAGCAGCACTATGTTGGGATGCTTAAGCCCCCTCATGATGTCAATCTCTCTTTTCAAACTGCGCAGGTCCTTCTCTGAGCGGCCAACCTTGGGAATGAACTTCAGAGCCACGACCTAGAAAATAAAGTGTTGAGGTTACTCAGACAGAGATGGATTCTGTCTGTAATAAAGCCAGTTTCTATTATAACTGTTGTTTTCTTTGTGTTGTATGTCTTGGTTTTTTAATGTGGGCATACTATTACATGCATTTTGATGAAAGAAAAAAAACGACACAACGAACAACAAATAGCCCAGACACTTATATATAAAAAAAATCCAGATTATGTCACAATTTTCTTTAAAGTAGACAGCGCTGAATAATGATTTACATTTATATCGCGAGACTCAAGAATGCTTGATTTTGATTGGCTGACTGAAGTTCTAAGTCGCTTAACACTGTTGTTTGTTTTTCCCCCTATTGTTCAGAACTTCAGACTGAGATTTCACTTAAATATAAAAGATGTGTTATTATATGGCTAGAAATGCCCTCATAAAAGTAACCCTGAAATTAATTCCAGGGGACAAATGAAAATGTGAATTTGTCACCGCAGTGCATGCAGTGCTCACCTGCCCGCTAAACTTCCTGCGGCCTTTATACACTCGGCCGAATGACCCTTCCCCGATAACCTCCAAAATATGATATAGATCCATCGTCAGCGATGAAGCCTTGACCCTGAGGAAGAGTCCGATGACTTTTCAGGTAATTTTAACTGATAGGCTAGTAAAACTCAGTGCACAGGGAACGCACGTAAGCATATCATTTAGGCAGTTTTCTCCTCATGGCTTGTTTTGCAACTGGACAGTAACTTATAAAGAAAGCAAGACAGACTTTTAGGCGAAAAGGACAAACTAGGCTAAGCTAGTGCACGGTTTTTATTAGATGCATTTTAACATCCTTACGGCAACTGCAAACCAACGTCTATTTATCAATCCATACTCCCGTGAATAATATTGACTTAAAACTAGTACACGTAGTTGTAATCAGAAAATGGTCTCTGAAAAGAAATACGGTTGCATAATAAATCTAGACAAAACTTCCGAAAGTTTGACGTGCGCTGCTCTCCAGAAGAACAAAAACAAAAAGCGCCTAGCAACGTGGTGGCTTACAAATAGAAGCCCTTATAAAAGTTCCCGCAAATTTAAATAGCTTATTTTGACTACTATATGTTGACTACATGTTCATGTTTTGTTTATTAGTTGGAAAGTTTTATTGTTTGATAAATGCACGTCTTATGCGAGATACATAGACCTAAGCGAGAGAAATTTGAACAGGCGATGTGTTCGTGTCCTCAAGCACTCCTGTCTCTAAGGGGGCCTTAACTTAACAACGCAGTGGCGTCCTAACAACAGTAAGTTACTCATATCGAGCATGATATCGAGAGGTAAGTTCCTTGGAACAGCTGTTCTGTTCTATTTTATAAAGATAACACACTTTCTTTAAAGCCAAAACATGTTTATTTTTATATATTGGCATTCCTGACAAAAGTCTAACATTGATGTCTTAAAGTTTGGTATTTTACGAATTATATTCGTGACCAGTAAAGCATTTTCCTTTGAGGATTGATGTTACAATTAAAAATGTATGAGGGGAGGGGAACAAAGCGAACATTGCTTCTAAATCATTCTAAAACGCTTGGACATGTAAAATTCATAATTAAAAACTGAATTAACTAAACTATCAGCACATATGTTTGTTGTATCCTTACTTAATATAAACAGTTTTAAAATTGTTGTATCATGATCAGCATTTCTTGAGGAGGTCATCTTTACGATGGGTGTTGTATATAATTGTCTTCTGTGTAAGAATAGAGAGGCTGTGTAATTGCAAATGATTAGTCCACAGTTTTTGTATTGTCATTTAAGCCTCTTAAAAAGCCCTCCTAGTCTCATATGACAACCAGGAGCCAGTTCCATCATCTTTAGCCCAGGATGTAGTGTCACTGAGAGACACCACTCCACCACTAGTCTCCTCTGAGGTGACGGCTGTCATCTTCACCACAGCCAGATCTCCAGGTGATACCATGTATGGTGGGCAGGAGTAGCTGGAGGCAGAGGTGTAGGATGCTGCTGGGTACGGGACATCTTCCAGCGGTTGTAGAGTATAAGGCTGAGAGCTGGTTGGGATTGAGCTCCCACTGCGCCCCGAGGATAGACGGTATGGAGAGGAACCGCCAGAATCAGGCCCTCCCAGAGATGGTGAGTCTGTCACAGGGGTTGGACCCTCAGGACATATGACTTCTGACTGACTGGCTGGGTCCTCTGATGGCTGATCCCAAGGGTCTCTCTGTAGAAAAAGAGAATTCATACTAATAATCCATTTTATTTATAATGCGCTTTTCACATTCTCAAAGTGCTATAAAATCCGGAACCAGACACAAAATAGCGAAATACAGACATAATACTATACAATAAATACAGCAAAACAAACAAATCATGCAACACCTAGCCTATAGAAAAAGCAACATTGCCTTTTCATTAATATGGTTAGAAAATGGGAAAAAAATGTTGCTTTGTTTTTGTTGTATCAAATTTTGTATTAATATTTCATTAACCGTTTGTCCACAAAATCATCTTTTTAAAATCAAGTATTTTTATCGAAAAGTAATGATTCCTGAGGTAATACTATTGTGAGATATATTCATGTTTTGAAATAAGTCTCCGGCTGCATTTATTTGATAAAAAAAAGAAAAAGTCTGTAATACTTTTCTGTAATATTTTTACAAATGAAAATATCTGTTTTGTAATACATTTTAAAATGCATTTTTTTTAATGTAATGGCAAAGCTATCTTCAGTCTTCAGTGTCACACGAACCTTCAGAAATCAAGCTAATACGCTGAAATGATTTGGTGCTCAAGAAACATGTATTATTATTATAATCAAGTTTGGAAAGTGTTGTACTGCTTAGTATTTTTGTGGAAATCAAGAATTCTTTGATTAACAGAATGTTCAAAAGAACAGCTTTTATTGGGAAAAAAATCTTCTGTCCCATTATAAATGTTTACTCTCACTTTTGGTCAATTTAATGTGCCCTTGCATATATTAAAAAGTAATATTATTTTTTTTGGTTTGATAACCATAAATCATGATATTTGTTTAAAATAAACATTCCATGAATAATATATATTTTAAAAAATTGCTTGATGATGATGTTTTTCTTTTTTACTTGATGGGCATTTTTACTCTATTGAAACATTTCTTGAAAATGCTATAAATGTTTTTTAAAAACCATACAAAACCAATATGAACACAAACAGTAGGTAACCATGTTGTTCTTAATCTAAATGAGTACAAATTGTGTTTTTCTTTATGGACACTCATATTTGACCCAAATAATATCAGCTGTAGGAAGTGTAAATACCAAGAGCAAGTGTGACGATGACTCTCCAGACAGAGTTGGTAGTAGTGTTGGTAGTGTAGATGGTGGAAACAGTGACCCTCCGCTGGTTGTATAAGAAGTTGGCCCTCTGTAATCTCCATATGAATCAGGAGTGTAGTAGCTGTCAATGAAGGAAGGGTAAGTGGAGGGGTGGTCGTACGAAAAGGCCTTGCTTCCCAGTGCTGAAGAGTAAGTGTCTGGTGAGGAGTACTGCTTCATGGGATGGCAGAGCTCTGAGTCTGGCAGGAAGGATCTTCGCATACTATAGTAACTAGGAAGCACGTGTGACCCTGCAAGAGGAAGCAGGAAATTTCGTTTACCCCCTGATTCAAGATGAATAAGCCTCTCCCTGAGCACACCTGTTAGATCTGAACATATCTAATTAGATCTAGCTGTGGATAAGCTTTACCAGACGGACTCACCAGGCATTGGCACAAAAGCTGGCTGAGAGGAACTGCTGCTTGTCTGAAAACCAAAAAAAAAAAAGTTAGAGAGTCATTGTCAATGACACTAACACAGTGTGTGTGTTCTTCATGAACTACACTTAAAAATACAGTGTGTAATGAAAACACACGAATCCCCCCAATGTAAAGGCAAAGAGAAACATAAACCCCCCAGTGGGCTGCTTTGTATTTTGCCTGACATGCAGCCAGTGAGAATATGGAGAAAAAGACAGGAAGGCTCAAGTTTTAGTGCTTGTTCTGTTGAAAGCCAGTCAAATCATGTGGGAGGATATTTGAATATGATTTGCCAGTGTCACAACAGTGCTCCCCCACCACCCGCCACCCCCTCGCTCCATGTGTACACTTGCCTCCGGTGGAGTGTGTACTCTTCTCATGAGATTTTGCCACAAGGATCTAAAGAAATCATTGGATGACTGGGAACATATCCCAGTTGGCTCTGCGACGTGGCGGGAAGAGCGCAATGGAATTAAGTTAATTTGTTTAGTAGATATCGTTCTTTGTTAGAGACTTGCAGTCAGTATATGCCACACATAGTGACACTTTTCATTGCTATTCCAAAGGGAATTCTTATAGTAGTTAACTATTTATTTCCAAATTGATTTCATCCTTTTACTTATCTTCTAGAATATGCAATGGGAAAGTCTTTGCTAGACCATTGTTCAGATATGTTAAAGGGCCAACCACCCTGTCTGAGGCATTTGCATGAACCGAATGGTCTATTAGTTTCAGTAAGGACACAAAACAAAAGCCGACAACAACTTGAAGCAGGAGTTCACTTGAGCACAAGGACTGTTTTCTTTTTTATTTTGTTAGCAAATCCCTCTTTGATGACCTCAGTTAAGGCTTGGGTTTAACCGTCTACTGGTAACAATGCCTTTCTGTCCCCTTTCAGGAAGATAGGTCTGATTTTGGCAGGTGTGCCTGATATTTATCTCTTAAAAGTAACAAGGACATGACAAGCATGGATGCTCTGAATACTGTATGAGAGATATCTTACACTTTATACTTATGTTTGTTTGTATATTGTGAGTGTATTTTGTCTAGTAGACTGTACACTGTACAGAGTAAAACACTTTTATGGATATGGGATGATCAAGAAAATGTTTTAGGAACATCAGACAACAAGAACTTGAGAATGATGGCTAACTTACACTGAATCGGGGTGCAGATGTTTGTCTTAATCGCTTCTCTGCTAGAAGATCTTTGACCGTGTGCTTGACTCTGACACCTTGGTATACTCTCTTGGAATACTCTGTGGGGAGAAAGAAATTAATGTATAGTGTTTTTGTCTTTTTTTAAATAAATATCTGGCAATAAGAAACAAAGAAAAAGTGTTAAAACAAACACTGTGTGCTGTCTAGCAGCAAAGAAAAATGTAATAAACCCTTTGGTCAATCTGATGGTTCTGGAGTAACTTACCAAGAAGTAATGAAAAGAAAAAAATTGACTACATATAGTTATATGAACCTACATAATATAGACATGCATGAATACAAAAATTTATGAAGCAACAATAGCCCAACAATGATAATTTTTTAAAAGAGAATGCAAAAGATTCACATTATATGACCGTGAAACTAGTTATTGTTCAACCTTTGAACACTGGAAAATTATGCAAAAGATACTTAAAGCAACCTTTGATTTACCAGATTTATCTATCGAGAGAATAAACCATAATGATAAATACAAAATAATATTTCATGCTATATTCACAACAAGTTTGCTTTAAGTATATTTTGAATAATTCCCGAGTGTTCACAGACTTTACAAAATGTTTTGCAGATTCTGTGAAAATAAAATATTGGTTTACTTTATACCATTCACAGCAATTCACATTTGAATAGTTGATAAATTATTATTTGTTATATTGTTTAAATCATTGATGAATCATGAATTGTAATACATAAAGGCTTGTTTTTTTGCTGAAACATCTGGGTACCCAAGGAGAACCTGCTGCTTAGAACCTGCTACAGTAAGCAAACTTAACTCTTTATTTAACAATTTTTGTGATTAAAAGCATTTAAGAAAATATTTAGGATATATAATTAATGATTCATTTTAAAATAATTTTTAAAAGTTGGACTGTCCATGAATTGTACTGTGAGTGAAAGCTGACAGGTTTTATTACTGAGCAGCTCTTAAAAATATTCATGCAAATAACATATCTAATAAAATGTGTTAAATATGAACTTGAATGTGTTTTAAGCAGTATGCATTTCTTATTAAAAAAAAAAGTCCCTACTTATTACTAGAACTTGCTTTATCATGGCCTTATGTTTTCCATTGTTGATGAGAGATTGTATGGTTTGGGGTAGAAACAGAATTGAGAGTAAAATAGCCCAGATTTACACAATCATTTAAATAGAATATTAATGTTATGTTGATGTCCATCCCCTGGTTAATGGAGATACAATTTTATTTAAAACACTACCCAGTCAGTCTTTGGTTTAAATAGAAAAAAAACCTAAACTTTGCAAATAGATTGAGACCTTCAGCTGTAAATCTCTGTTTAACAGTAACTGGGAGCACATTAACCATGTTGCACACCCAAGCCTGAGGAAAAATCATTTCAAAATATTTAGTGTTAAACAAACAATTTAACATGTAGCATTGTTAGGGTTTCAGAGCATTAGGTCAGAGCATTCAAAGCTTCTCGTTTAGGAGTGGAATTTCTCCTCAGTTCACTTGTGTTATAATACGGCAAATGTCCGTTTTTAGTCGTAAACTCGTCGCTCGCCGCATCCCCCCCCCCCCCCCCCTCTCTGACATACTCGTTTTCTCATCTGTGGTCTAGGGTGTGCACGCACAGTCATTTAGCTTGATGTCATAATCCACCCGTTAACAGACATAATGCAGTTGACAGGTAGAAAGAGAAAAAAACAGGTAGAAAGAGAAATATACGCTATATTTAGGTATACATTTACAACAATCTTTGTCTTCACTAAATCACACTTTTTAATGAATTGCACAAATTCTTAGAAAAATAAATCATTCAGAGTGACAGAGTAGGCTATAGACATGATTTTGTTGTTTACTTCCAATTTCTGTTAGCTTTTAACAATAAGTTAAATAGATTAGGCTATTTCAGAGCTCTTCATTTTCACGTTGCTATAGCCTATGATACCGACTGAGGTTCATTTTAATTGTTTTATTTATTACGTTCTAAATCAGGACCAAGACAGATTCTTAACAAAAAAAAATACTTTTCATCAAATATGACGTTTGTTTTCAAAACTGTTAGATTTAGGTAGGCTATGTAGATATCCTATTGAAAAGAGCGGAAAAAAGGTGTTATAGCCTATAGGCTACAATTGTCGACGTATATATTTGTAACGATGTTTATAACTTACGAATACTTACGTAAGCACGTTAATGTACAGCCCCATCATTAATGCTGTACAAATTGAACTTCGAATTAAATAAATAAAAATACTAGATAATTTTTACAAACTCTCACCTGTCTCCATCATAATTTTAGCCGTGCGCTCCCAGGTTTCTCAGGTCTTCAATTTTGATTCCTATTCCAGCAGAACTCATACCACGTTCATTATATCAAAGGAAGAGAGAAGATTTAAAAACCCAAGTAGACATATGTAGGCTAGCTTATGGTCAAGCTCACGCACCTCTATTCATACCCTTCACATGGTTTCGCTTGTGAAGCCTTCATCATTTGGTTAAAATGCAAATAACTGGCTTGGAGACGTTTCTTAATAATTTGCATCTACTGTAGATCAGAGTACACTATTAAGGCTGCACTGTTGAAAAATGTAGACAGTGACAGCCGTATTAAAAGCTGAATATTATAGCGAGGAAAATAACGACGAAAAGTTACAGTAGCTACTTAAAATGAAGACAAGGGAATATATATATATATATATATATATATATATATATATATATATATATATAATATATGAGAGAGAGAGAGAGAGAGAGAGAGAGAGAGAGAGAGAGAGAGAGAGAGAGAGAGAGATCATCATCATCAAACCTATGTCTTTTTTTATGTGTCTAAAACTTTTATTTTTAGAGGATATTACATTAGGTAAGTGTATGGGGTACCCTAGTGGATAAGCTAAGGACTGTAGGTTTAAAACCCATAATAGAGCATTTATGCTGTGGAAAAAAATCAACCCACTAAAAAAATTAAAGAATATAAAACTAGTCTAAGTGTAGCTAATTGCTAACTTAACTTAAGCAAAGTCAAATGAGCTACTCATTAACACTATAGGCCTTGCTAAACTAATTGGCAAAACTTTAAGTGACAAGTTATTGAATGGATAAACAAATGTTATGGATAGAAACAAAGTTGATCAAATGCTGAATTGTTTATATAAAAAAATAACACTGCACCTGTAAAAACAATTTACTTTATATAGCCTAATATATGCCTATTTAAATAGAAAGTTGTCATGGGAATGTTGTGTGTGTGTGTGTGTGTGTGTGTGTGTGTGTGTGTGTGTCTTTTTCGTTGTTGTTATAGGCTACATTTGGCTAGGCTACTCATAAAACGTAGTGTGTGTGTGTGTGTGTGTGTCTTTTTCGTTGTTGTTATAGGCTACATTTGGCTACTCATAAAACGTAGTGTGTGTGTGTGTGTGTGTGTGTGTGTGTGTGTGTGTGTGTGTGTGTGTGTGTGTGTGTGTGTGTGTGTGTGTGGCTTTAACACATTGTTTTGTGAGATCGAAGATGACTAAAGGTTTTGGAATCTCGCGATGGTTTTTATTTATCAAGTAACGAAATCGAAAGTAGAAAGTTACCGGGTGCCAGTGCCACACACGATCCCGAAGAAGGTGAGCACATTTCCCCTTTTAACGCTGATTTTCCTGGATTTTAAACATAAAGCCTGTTTTATTGGGTGTCAATACTAATTCTGTCTACGTATTCAATCTTAGAATGGAGAGAGAGGTATCTTTCTGTGGCTGGACAGCTGTTAAAGACGGCAGTAAATCTCTGTCCGAGAACCAGGAACCAAAGTCAGACCGTGTATACACAATGTATCACGGCACACATTTGAAAAACGCCACGGCTATCATTAATAACGGATTTGAACGCTCTAAAAATGGACTGCTTGGCCCCGGGGTTTATGTAAGTCGTAACAGGGCTAAAGCCATGTGTTACCCTCTCAAAACTGACAACAACGACAAAGTCGTTTTTAAACTACGGGTGCGTGTTGGAAAAGTGAAGAAAATAGACTGTGACAATCATCCTCTCCAGAAATCGTGGCACAGCAACGGGTACGACTGCGCGTGGGTTCCGCCAAACAGCAAGATTTCCAGCATCAAGTCTGGTCGGGAAGAGGACTGCGTGTGGGACCCCAGTCGAATCACTGTGATTGATGTGGCGTGCTGCATGGATGACAATAAACGCAGGGAGATTCGACGGCTGGTTCGCAGTAAAGTGAAAAACGAAGGCTGCGATCTTTGTCATCGCGATACTTCTAATGAAGACCATGATGTTCAGCCCTGCTGGGAGTGCAAGAAAAAAATCTGCCCTTTTCAGGAAAAACACGTGTGCAGAGAAAGAGACAGGAAAATCATCAGTCAAGTCTCTTAAGAATATAAATGGGTTCACAGAGGGAGCTGTACCTGCACCAGATCTGTATTGAAATATCCATATAAGTTTGTCTGCCTTTGTAATCATATTTAGGGCTATTGAAATAAAAGTTTAATTTATCATCAAAAGTGTCATTGTTCTTAGGCTATACTTTTATGTTATTTTGATTAATCGATCAGTTAAACAACACATTCTAAACTTTACTTCTGGTGGCCATTTATTTTTTATTTAGGCCATTTTTTATGTGGTGCCACCTAAATCATAAGGATTTTCAAGCTGTTGGACATCGGTGCTTTTAAAAAAAAAAAAAAAAAAAATCTGCATTTGAGGCTGAAATGGCCACATGATAGGCCTGTAATCCAAAATTAAAATATATTAAAATCTTGAAATACATCTATTTTAGCCTACATTTCTTACAAATCATTAGTTCATACTATTAGCCTAATTGTTACAGTGATGACTCTATCTGTTTTCGACAATGCAAATATTTAACATTTCCAATATTTATTCATAACATTTTGAATTATCTAATCATTTATTTTATTTTTATTTTTGAAATAGCCAAATACTGTTAATTGTAATGGAGAATAGAAAACAATATCAAGACAAACTGGTCCTTTTCCCCCATTTCTTTCTTTTTTTCTTTTCTTTTTTCTGGACAATTCCAGTCTTTAAGTTTTTTGTTGTTGAAATTCACAACTGCTGCAGTAAGAGGACGCCATTCAGTCGCGTTTTATCTATTGAACTGAAGTAGTCTGAGATGGACAGCTTGTTAGATGTTAATCTAATTACAGTGAAGTAGATTACCGACTGCAAGCGTCGAAAGCAACGACATGCAAGGCAAACTCCATATTAATGATAATATTGCTATACTGATCATTTCATAGACATCTACTGGGCACATCTACCTGGCGATGAGTTATGTGGTCACGGATATAACTTAGTTGAATAATAAATATTTGTGGGCCTGCTCAGTCTGCACACAGCCTCTCTGAAACAGTGAGTTTTTATGTTATTAATGTTTTTTGTGAGTTTATCTGCTTTAACTGCTAATGATAAAGAAAGCGGACAAAGTTTATCTGCCACAACATGTTTGCCTGAACACGAACGATAGTGTTGAGACGTTATTTTCTTTTGCTTTAACTTTGTATCAGTTTATTTTCTCTATTATTTTTAATCTAATTACTATTATTTATTTATTTGACAGTCTGTCTATCCCTTTCCTATTTAAGAGTCTCAACTTGCCTAAGTAAAATGCCAGGTGATGCCCATTCAAATCCATGGAGTCTCTCCGAGTCACTAGGGCAGAGAAGCATTCTTGGAGTTGTACTTCTGATTACATGGTTAGTTCTGTTTCATCTTCTGGTGAATGTGTGGCTGCTGTGCATCTTCACCAGTCTGTTGGTAGTGCTGGGTGGATGGCTGGGATCTCGTGTCGCTTTAGATGCCAACAGTCTCCTTCATTTGGAGCACTTCCTGCCCCTGGGTGAGTCCCCTCAAGTTCACACTGCCTCAGAGAGTGAACAAAGACTAGACTGGGAGATTCAAAGTGCTGTTGACAAGGCTGTACGGGACTTTGTGTCGTCCTGGTACAGCAGTTCTGTTTCTAAAGGAGGGGATGAGTTTGAATGGGAGGTAAGGGACGTTATGCTGGAGGCAGCCGCTGAACTGAAAAGGAGGGCAAGGCAGGTGGACCGGAGAGCTCTGGCCCAGAGGGTTCTTGAGCTTTGCGGATGCCATCTGCAGAGCTTCAGCCAAGCCAGGGAACTCCAACGAACACTGCAAGAAGAGTCCGACCAGTCGCTTTCAAACTCACAAAAACTATGGAGGTTGTACAGTAGAGCTGATTTGCCTCACCCTGCCCTGACTGGCCCAGCTAACCAGCTCTGCTACTCCAGAGCTCTGGTAGATCTCCTCATGCATGTCCTTATTCCAAAATCTCACTTGGAAACAAGAACAGGCCGCTACATGGTGGGAGAGCTCCTCACATGCAATGTTCTTTTGCCCCTCGTGGCAAGAATATCCAGTCCAGATTGGTTAAACCAGACCATTGTAGATGTGTTCACTCAGTCCACTGCCAAAGAAGAAACAAGTCCACAGAAAACACCTTCAGCAGACCTGGATGAATCCAATAGCAGCTTCTGGGATCATCACTCCCCGGTTAATTTCAACTGTCCTGAAACCTCCAGCATGCAGACAGCTTGGTCTATATCCACAGCCCCCCACCATGATTCCTCTGAAACAAGTTTTCAGAGTCAGTGGTCCTCTGATGAAAACGTACACCGGAGAAAAAGTTCTGGGATACTTTTTCCAGAAAGATTGGCCCAAAATACAGCTGATCTTCTTAGATCTCCGTACCGCACTAGCCGCCTGTATAGACACACAGACTGCGACCTGGAATCCCCCTCTTCGAATGAGAGGCAGATATCTAGTGAGTCTTTGAAACGAACTGACTCAGACGCTGAGGACTTCTGTGACTGCATCTCTCCATCAGATTTTTGTGGGCTGGTTTGTCTAGAGGAAGAGACATTAGGTTATTTGGGGAAATGTTTCAGGCAAAACATGATCATTTCAGAGCCTCCTTCATCACTGGAGAATACAGTGGAAGAATCCCCTGTCCAACCACTGACTAACACATCAAACTCCATTCCCAGAAGCCTTGGCCTGGACTCGTTAGATTTTGAAAACTCGGGGAATCTAGGGAGACCGGTATCTATTCAGAACTTGCAAATCATTGGGACAATAACAGCCAAAGAGCAAAGAAGCAACAGCACTCATCCATATACTCTTTACACTGTAAAGGTGAGATTTAAAAAGATGCACAAAACATGTCACGTTAAATACAGACAGACTTTTTTTTTACATTTTGTTTTGGAATTGTTTGGAATAATGATTCTTCAACCGTTTTTCTAATTCAGAGATGATTCATTGTGTTGTATGTTTGTAGTTTGAAACTGCTTCAGATTCAGATAGCTCTGATCAGCCTATGACATATATGGTGAACCGGCGCTACACTGAGTTCCTCAATCTGCAGACCCGTTTGGAGGAAAAGCCTGATCTCAAGAAAGTGATCAAAAGTAAGACATTTAAAATGTATTTGATTCACATATTATTATTCACATATTCCCAGACCTAATTAGAAAAATCTTATGCATAATATATATTATACTGTTTAGAAGTTTGGGGTCAGTAAGATATTTTATTTAAAGAAATTAATAATTTTATTTAGCAAGGATGCATTACATTGATCAAAAGTGACAGGGAAGACCTTTAGATTGTTACAAAATATTTAAAAAGCTGCTTTTTATTTCTATTCATAAAAGAATCCAACAAAAATGTTTCCATGAATATTAAGCAGCTCAACTGTATTTGACATTGATGCATCATTTTTTTTAACAACAAAAACAATCACCAGATTAGAATTAGACCTTTAAAAGGATAATTTGACACTAAAGACTGGAATAATTGCAGATGTAAATTCAGCTTTGCCATTACAAAAATAAAATGCATTTTAAATATATATAGAAAGTTATTTTAAATTGTGATTATATGTCTCAATATTACTGCTTTTCTGTATTTCTGATCACATAAATTCAACTTTGGTGAGCATAAGATACTTCCTTCAAAAACATAAAAATCTTGCCAACCTCAAAGTTTTGAATGATAGTGTACATTGGTAGAAATTGTACAAAAAATTATTTTAGGTTGTCACCGGGGGCAATACTATTTTTTTTGTTAATGTGAACTTTTTAACCTTTATAAATGCGGTGCTGAGATGTAACTATAACTATTAATATTCCTAACTAAAGATATCATGTTAGCAATTCGGTCGGTGCATCATCTCGACTTTGGTCCTTATTAAAATATGTGCACGCATTTAAGATGTCAAAGGTCCAAAGAAACTCTTCCCAGACCTTCCCTTCAGCAACCTGGACACAGACAAAGTGGAAGCCAGGAGAAACCAACTGGAATTATTCCTCAGGGTAAGAGATTTCCCTTCACTAATAAATCTTTACAGGCAGATGAAACGTGACATTTATGCAAAACCTTGGACTTTGTCTCTCTCACACCTTATTCGACTCCTGCAGAAACTGTGCACTATCCCAGAGGCAGCTAACAGTGAGGAGGTGCACGAGTTCCTTGCCCTCAACACTGATGCCACAGCAGCTTTCCAGAAGAAGACGTCAAGTTCGCGCATAGACAAGGTCACATTATATTAATGTTATTACATTATGTAATATATTAATGTTTAGAAAAGACTTCTTTCTCTTTCTTTTTAGCTTTCATTGTGGCATTTCTGTCTGTATATGTTTTCCATATAAACAGATGGTTGAGAACATAGTGGATACTCTGAAGACTGCGTTTCCACGCCAAGAGCCTCAGAGCCCCACAGAGGAAGGTGACCCACAAAGAAAGTGAGAATATATGAGACTTAGATAACATATGTCATACATGCAAGTTTAATATTCCTCTTGTTTTTAATTCCACAAACTCTCCTTTCATATTTCAGGCCTCGTCTGAGATTCTCCAGCAAAATAGCTCCTACTCTTAATATCCCAAGCCTGCAGCCTAAAGTGACATACTCTTTCAGTGAACGCTGCTCAGTGAGTCCTTCATATCATATAGAATGACACATAAAAAGTTGTTCACATTCTGTCCGTGCAACATGCAGATATACAAATATAAAATATTGGTGTGTTATTTTGAGTATGACAGGGTTTTTACTTATTGCATTATTTCTCAACCTTTTTTGTCTTATGTACCCCCATAGCCCCATCAGTACCTATTAAGGCTGGTATACACTACATAACTTTGTAGAAATCAGATTTTAAAACACTAGACGTCATACACCTGGCTTTGTAAATGGTTACAGAGGAAAACTGGGCATAATACACTAAATTAATGGTGATCACACATTACCAGACTTTCAGGTCATTCTGAACACAACAAACTCACACAGAAACCTACACCTCGTTGCTAGGAGAAGCATGACAAATGAAAGCAATACACGTCTCAAAATATTGAACATGATGGATTCATAGTCTGAAGCTAATAACGGAGTCTGTGCATCATACACTACGCAAATTTCTGTGAAATCTGTCAACTCCGACTGGCCGAAATCTGCAGACCTTCAGCTACTAGACTGCAAATCAGGTCGAAAATCTGGGAAAAGTCGGGTTGTGTCAACCTTTAATCTACATCAACCCTTAAATTTTTTACTTTATTCCACAATTTCCTGGATTTTCTTTAAAAAGCAAATTAATATTTTAAGGCATTCACTGAAAAAGAAAACCATGAGATTAGTTGTAAATCATTATTATAACCGCCCTTAATTACTTTACGTCACAAATATTTTTCTGGTAACACTTTATTTTACAGTGTCCTTGTTACATACACTATATTGCCAAAAGTATTGGGGCACCCCACCAAATCATTGAATTCAGGTGTTCCAATCACTTCCTTGGGCACAGGCCTATAAAATCAAGCACCTAAACATGCAGACTGCTTCTACAAACATTTGTGTAAGAAAAGAATGGGTCGCTCTCAGGAGCTCAGTGAATTCAAGCGTGTGGCATGGGACTGTAATAGGTTGCCACCTGTGCATTCATGAAATTTCCTCACTACTAAGTATTCCTAAATTATTTATTCCTAAATAAATGTTAGTGTTATTATAAATAAGTGGAAGCAATTGAGAACAACAGCCACAAAGTGGTAGGCCATGTAAAATCAGAGTCAATTGCTACAGCCCTCCAAACCTTTTGTGGCCTTCAGATTAGCTCAAGAACAGTGCATAGTAAACTTCATGGATTTGGTTTCCATGCTTTAATTTTAGCAAAACAAAAGTGAAAAGGAAAGTCAGTGAAAGGAAACTGTGTTCCTACAGGACCATGATGTTACTTTAGACAAACACCGGACGCAGGACTACAAATTAGTTAAGAGCTAGAAAAAGAGTTGAACATTTTACGCAGACTACATGAAGTGCATGTGTGCATTCCTGAGTAGACAAGGCTGTGGCTGTGAATGTATCTGTCAGGCCAGTCACATGGAGCGGAATATTCAGATGGCTTGAAGGAAGAAAGTTTCAAACAATCTGACCGTGATGGCCCGAATGCTTCTGTACCTTCTGCCAGACGCTAGGCGGGTGAAGATGAGGGGTCCTTTGCGATTACTGTCTTTAATATCTCCAGCAGGGTCTTGGGATCTGAGATGGTGCAATTTCCAAATCAGACAGTGATGCAGCTGCTCTGAATGCTCTCAATAGTCCCTCTGTAAAGTGCTGTGAGGATGGGTGGGAGAGGGTTTTCTTTACCTTTGTATAAAGTTAAGATGCTGCTGGGCTTTCTTCACCCTGGAGCTGGTGTTTAAAGACCAGCTGAGGTTCTCCACAAAGTGGACACCAAGGAATTTGGCGCTCTTGGCGATCTCCATGGAGGAGCGTTGGATATTCAGCAGAGAGTGGTTGTTACGTGCTTCGTCTCTTTCTGTAGGTTCTTCGAGGTTTCTCGCTGTCAGATTTGGAGGGGTTTCTGCAGGAACAGGAGAAGCTGATGGATGATGGTGGCAGGAGTCATTTTGCGGGAGGAAGACACATGAGAGAGCAGAGACCTGTAGAAAAGAGAGGAAGAGGAGCAGGTAGGCTAAGTCAACTTTAAAAGCAGAACTTAACAACTTTTCTACTTTATTCTCAAATGCACATTAGAATTGTGTAGGGTAAGGTGAAAATTTACTTTAATTTAAAAGATAATCATAAGGAATGTTGTACACCCAATCAGACAGGAGAGGGCAGTATAATGATGATGAATTACATACTGATTGAGAATTAGAAGTAGCTTTAATTATTTTATGAGATCAAAGCCTTTATCTGATAAAATCTAAAATCTAACCCTACCTTTTCACTGTCAAATTTGGATGTTTCAAACAAACTTCTGTGTGTTTGTGCTGACGTAGACACTGCCCTGGCAGATATCGCTCTGAATATCTTGTGTTTGCTGATGAAGGACCAGTGGAGCTGGCTGTGTACAGAAAACATCCAGAAAACAATTAGACTGCTCTTCGGCACTTTTATTGAAAGGTGAGTACAGGTTTGACAACTCTTATTTTAGGTCTAAGTAATTAAGGGAATTTTAATGGTCATTTTCGTGGTGTATCTTTTATTATCTACCCTGTGTGTATGTAAACAACTTTCAAACCACCAATTATCCAGTAATCACTTTGCTGGCCATGATGTTCATTGTTACCTTTGAATAATATGTGCATTTAAGCACATTAGAGTTTGTTTTTGACCCAAAGCAAAATCATTAGAAACCTGAGTATTATTCCATCATGCTGGCTGTGGAGACTTTTCTGTTAAAAGCAGCAATGTGGTCACCTTAGATGATATTCTGTATTATGTCTTTTCTAGGCAACTGCTGGGTTATATACAAAGTATGTTTGAAATCACACAAAGCATTTAAGTATATACAAAAATGAACTTTAAGGGGAACATTAATGGTTGTCCATTCATTCTTCTGCATAAGTATGTATGACCAGTTGGTCTCTTGCTTGCCAATCTTTATTAAAAAAAAGAAATTCTTACCATCACTGACTGTAATATCTTGAAAAAGCATAGATTATTGGATCTTAATAACATGATTAACCTTAAAAGAGCTTGTCTGATCTACAAGGTCCTACACTCCCTCGCACCACCACAATTGAATGATTTTATTAAATATAAAGATGGTTCAGAAAGGATCACGTGAGCTACTACTAGAGGTGACCTGGTAATACCACACAGACGCACCACCTTTGGACAGACTGTTGTCTGTTCATGGTGGGAATCTGTGGAAGAGCCTTCCATTAGCTTTGAGAGAAAGTTCTACTTATGATTCTTTTAAAGCTCAGATGAAGAATCAATTCTGGTTAAACCAAACTTACACTAATTTTTAGTAGCAATCTACATTTCCATTTAAACTTTTTATTAGAACATAACTGCATGTATGGGCTGATTGTGTGTGTGTGTGTGTGTGTGTGTGTGTGTGTGTGTGTGTGTGTGTGTGTATGCATAGAAATTGTATATTATTTGAATTTTGGTATTATCCTGACTGTGCATATGTGATTGCGCAATAATTACGATTTGTACTATAATAATGAGTTATGAGTGTAATGTAACGAGTGGTTTGTGTATTATTGTGAGTTGTGTAATGTGAGTAGTATGTAATGTGAGGTGTGTGCAATAATGTTGACCGTGTAGTTTAAGGATATGCAATAATGTTTGATTATGCAGTGGCCCTCTGTGACCCCAGCCCCTGGGACAATGGATGGAAACTAGCCTTTTGCTACAATCTGGTGTGTTTACATTCATGTATAATCATGTCTGTTCATTAACACACACTGTCCCTAATAAATAAATAAAATAAAATAAAAATAAATAAGTCCCCATCAGTCTTTAAGCGAAAAAAATCTTAGACGCATGGAAAGCAGAGCTTCTCATGCATGTGCTGTGCTCCACCCAATTAGAAGTAATAGAGGGCCTAAGCACAGGAGGGTGATTGGACGCAGCAGGGCTGATAACTGGCCAGCGAGCTATTCAACAGGATTGCATCTGGTTCAAGAGCCTTGCGTCATTTGTGTGGGCCAGACATATGTAAGCTGTCATAAGCAGTTAAAGAAGTGATGGCAAAAAAATAGCACATTGTGAAAAGACCTCACAGGAAACTGTGTCTGGTTTGCCGTATGGTCCCAAGATTAATGAGTCCTTTAGTTTAATGATCGTTATTTATTGTAGATAAGGCAACAATCTCAACAGGGTAACTGATCATTATCTGGTCTACACATGCATAACAAAGTACACAAATAGTTCAGTGATGTGTGTGATGAATTGATGACTTTAAAACCCTTTGCAAATCTATGGCCCAGTGAGAATAGACATGTAACACTGCCAGTTGGGAATCTGTATTATCTGATCACCTGTTGAATTTGCTGGCCTTTGTTACTCCAAATGGAAGAATCATAACAATGCATGAGGGTGTTTTCACACTTCCTGTGAGCTTATGTCTTCCTCATGAGGATTACAGCATTTTTACAGCATGTTCTGTCATTTCCCCCAGAGTACATCACTCCTCATGCCAGCACTAATATTTGTTGCACGCACAGTGAATATCTTCCGTCAATGCTTTCTGCAGGCCTTGATTTTCCACCAGCACTTTAGCTACAGTGGATCAAAAGGTTTTTTGCATTTTTTGAGTAGCCAGAGAAGGGGTTTTTATTCAAAGAATAAAGTTTAACATAGGTGTTATCACTGATTTCTTTTATTACTTGAATTTTTAGTTTGTAATACTTTTTTTCTCTGTTTAATGATACTATGAATGACAACACAGAGTCAGTCAGTATATTTACAACAAAACACTGATTCTTACTATCAAAAATGAGTTAATTATCGAAATCTGACAATGCAAGAAAACCACATTAACATTAGATTGGGAAATTATTAAGTTATTATCTGGCTTGGACATGAAATGTTAACAGAATGAAAATGCACAAAATAAAACATGCCAGTACTTTATTTAATAAAACAACACAGTTTAAGGTATTTGCATGCCTTTATGTGGTTTGTAAAGGGTTATTATGCATAATTTATGTAAGACATGTGCATCAAAATTTATTTTGTCATATATTTATGAGTAAATACTATAGCCAGAAGCAAATGTTATTCCAGTTTTGTTGAAACTTGCCCACTGGCATGCATAAAAATGTACTAGAGGGATGTCCTTGACCATTGCGTTGTCTTTCACTGCTTTTTTAGCGACTTGCGCATGAGTGCTGTTTTAAAAAAAAAAGGTGTTTCAAGCATTTCAACTTTTAAAGATGAATCTCGGACATGGCTTGTTTTTCCATTTTGTTGTACTGCATCTTGTGTTTTCGGAAGCAAAAAATAATTCTGTGTAGATGGTTCCTTTGTTCATTCAGCTCACTCCAGTTCACTAAATGCTAATCGAATCACTACTTTTCATAATGGGTAGGGCAAATCTGGCCCTCGAGATCCTGGCCCTCCCTGATCAAACTCACCTGGACTTAGATTTCTGAAGATCTCCTTTAGGGTTGGCACTGCAAAAAAATGGATCTTGGGGGCCAGAGTTACTCACCCCTGGACTAGCAGCCGAATGCATTGTTACATGAGAGACGGTCACGAAACATGATTATTTTGACTTTGAATTTTATAAAAAACGAACATGGCAAGGGAAAAGTTGCTCACATTTCTCAAAAAATGTTGACATGCATGATTACTGACTATGATTTAGAAATGATGCTACAGAATTCATACTTAAATGCTGTTGATGTCAAGGAATGTAGTGTGTGTCCTCTGTGCACAGGCAGGGGCACCTCTGCCATTGAATGCAATATACTGTAGGTCACTTTGGTTAAAAGTGTCTGCCAGATACATAAATTGTAAATGTAATGATCTCAAACAGACGCAGAAAACACTAAGAACATTAATTTTAGATGCAGATTAGCTAACCATCTCTTGGTTTGCATTTGTAAACTATATATGCACAGATTTCATGCTTCATTAAACACAAGTAGGCCATGTGTCTGCAATTCTCCTTCATAATGCAGAAGGCCTCGTCTGGTCACTTTGAGCATGTGTTTCTCACATTGCCGTATTTAGGTTTGGGATAAAGTTAGGCTAGATTTTGGCCTCGCCCTCACTAAAACGCGATACACACAAGCCAAAGTTGTTTTTCTGGAAGGTTATATTAGGATGGGCCTTATGTCTGTTAAATGATGTGACAGTTGATGCTGCCCTTGTCTGTATGACATCACCAGAACAGGACAGGTGTTAATTAGTGTGGCTAAAATCAGCACCTTATGTCAGCTGAATCTAAAGCTATTTTCTATGCATGACATCGGCTTAACTATTCCATGTGCCATTACTCCGGCATGTTTTTTTCCAGCCAAGTTGGGGAGTTCATGTGGTTTGGGGTCAGTACAATAAATGATGTGAGGTATAATTAGGATTACTGCAGTTTTAAAGGAATATTTCCTGTAAAAGTGGTGCGTAGAATGTTCTGATGCTAGATTTGGAGAGAGGGGTAGTTAGGTTTTAGATGAAGTGTTGATGCAGAGTTGAAGGAATAGTTCACCCTAAAATGAAAATAATGTCATTTACTCTCCCTCAGAGTTTCTTTCTTCTGCTGAAAAGAAGATATTTTGAATATGTTTTTCCTGAATATATTTTTTCCCACTATGGAAGTCAGTTGGGACGATCATCTGTGGTTACCGACATTCTTTAAAATATCTTCTTTTGTGTTCAGCAGAAGAAAGAAACCCGTACAGGTTTTAAACAAGTTGAGGGAGAGTAAAAGATGACAATTTTTATTTTAGGGTGAACTATTCCTTTAAGGTTATTTGCTCGGATTGATTGACAGGTTATAAGTAATTCAATATTTGAAAGGATGAGGTCATGGTTCTATCAAGATCTCCAGGTTTCTTTATGATTGCAACCTGTGCATTTTCAAACTGTGCTTCATTTCATGCACACATTGATGTACTGACATGATTTGAATATAATAGCATTCTGAATTCTTTTTGCGTGTGTGTATACATGCTAATCATGCTACGGACATCACATTGGGCATCATTTGCACTTATGCGAGTCCGATGCAGAAATGTTTAACTATATTTATTTGAAAAAGTCTTGCATTTGTTGCTGAATGAGCACATATGAGATGAAAGGGAAAAAAAGTCAATGATTTTGTGTTCTTACAAGTTTTGCGTTCCCCAAGAAACTCTGCGTTCATTCGCAAAACCTTTTTGCGCTCTGAGTTTCTTCATGTCCCTTCAGGGGCTTCGTACCTCAGAGCTAAAGGGTACAGTTTCAGTTTTAGCCCCAGTTATTTTAATTTATATTAAGTTCTTTCCATAAAGTGTAAAATGTCTAGTTTTGCTACAGGACACGTGAGGCCCTCATGTCTTCAATCACTCCAGACTCCATCTGGTAAACATTTGACTCTTAAGTACAAACTTCAGCACAGCATGTCGTTGGGACCTGGAGTTCCGGAAATTTCTAATAATATGGAAACAGGCAACAAATATTCAAGCCTCACTGACCTTCTCTCTCCATCCTGTCTCTTGAAAGCCAAGACAAGGTTGGCCAGACATACAGTAAGGCTCGTCATTTTCTCTAACAGTCGTTTTAGGAGCATTACCTTGAGGGATTTTAACTGGGATTAGATAAAGGGTAGAAACTAAAAGAGAGAGAGAGGTCCTCTTCGGTCTGGTCTTTATGTTAGCATCTTGGCCTTGTAAAATAGCCACAACTGTTTTATATATCCTCACTTCAGGCCAGCTCACGGGCGTTTCAGAGCAGTCTGTTCAGCTTCACATATATCATATGAGAAGTCCAGTTTCACCATTTGCCAGTAATGTGTTTGTTTAATTTGGCCAACCGTTTTCAAACTGTTAGCGAGGGTGTCTTATCTGTCTGGTTTCAAGCTAAATCATTGGTCCCTCAACAGCTATTTGTTCAAGTGGATAAACTTGCCGCAGAATAATCATGAAAGCTTTCTGTTAGCTGTTCCAGAATTGGGGAGTTTCTGTGGTGCTTAGATGGAGAGGAGTCTGGAAACTTATGTCTCTCTGTGGTTCAAAGCATGTATTGGCATCACTGGGGATGGAACATCTACAAACAGGGTTTTTATGTAATGGTCTTGGTCCATTTGCTTCCATCTCCATGTGCTCGATGTGTGTGGTGTGCACTGTGACACTTCATGCTTTGAAAATTTATTGTAGAAGAGCAGTTACACAAAAAAAGCCACTGATCATAGTCTCCACTTGTCTCTAAAATGATCTCTTACTGGATTGATAGAAATTGAAGACACATACTTTATTTGAAAAGTAAGTAAACATAATTGTGATGTAAGCAATGTGGCATAAATGCCTTGCTTTAAGTTGGCATAAAATAAATATTCACCCTGTTTTCTAAATACATGTTAGTGGTGTTATTGTGAAAGATTAATCTATGTATATTTAACCTTGTAATTTGTAATCAAAATGTCTAAACGTTATTTTGCGGTCAGATATGTCACAATGCAGAAGAAAAGATCTGTCACTAAGTTTAATTTTATATCTTGCAATTTTGGCTTCATAGTATCTCCCAATGAGAATAACTATAATGTATTTTTAATTTTATTACTCTGGTTAACCTTCTGGTTTTCAACCTTGTGGTTTTAGCCAGTGCATCAACCCAAAAGAATAAGACTTGCACTTTTAGCTGAAATTCCACATGTTGTGGAGAACACAATGTGCAGTTTACCAGCCGGCAAACAAATGCCAACACAGGCCACACTTTTGCACTTACTAACATAAACACCAGTATGTAATGCACACCAGGAAACAAAATGCTTGTCTTTTGTCAGCAGGGTGCTGCTGTCCGAGAATAAAATGTCCCACTGGAAATGCAAACCAAATGTTGGCCAGGAATGTTCTTGCTGTGTATACTGACATTACTATGAAGTCACTGGGTTAGGATGCATTGGCCTTTTTGATTTCAGTCCTGACTAGATCCTGTTTCGCCCAGTTGCTGGATTTGGAGATGCCCATTAAATGTGGTGGCATAAACACCACAGTTGGTTGTATATTTCTGCATCAGACCTCATGTCACCACAAGAGCATCTTGGCTCGATATGGCATGTGGAAATCATCTGTTCTGGTTTTCTGTTTTCATGTTGCATCATGCCAATTAATTAAATCTAATTCTGAGAACATTGTGTGCATGTCCTGTAGTATACATCTTAAATAGTTGTCTATCTGTATTTGGCCATTCTGTAAACAGTTCTTTTTATATATATTCTTTTTTTGATCACTTTCTTCATTATGGTAGGATTTCTGCACTTAATAGACCACTGTTAGCTGACCCTTCTAAGCAGACATTTTCCAGATTTGCTGCAAAAATATTGAACAGATGTAGATGACTTTCTGCAGGAACTCACTTACACAGTAACTGTAAAATCCCAGGTCAAATGAGCAGCTCCCAGTAGAGCAACAGATACTCAAGTAAATGAAGATCATCATGTGGTGTGATGCTGATCATTCTGCAATAGTATAAATACATGAAACTCAAACCCTACCCTAAAAAAACTAGATGCTCCTTAGCCTTATAGTTGTTAATTTTCCTATTTTTTTAAGATGGTGTCAAGAGACATGTTTGAAAATGACAGAAACAAGGACATTCATATGCACTTATAATGAAGCTGACATCAGCACATTGCACCAGTTTTACCACAAGGGGGCAGTGTCTTAGCATAAGTGGTAAATGTAATCGATGAGTACCTGAACTACTATTTCCTTTGTTCATAAAATAAGTCATTTGCTTAGCTTAGAATTTGCCATTTTCAGGCTGCTGTCATTTTTTTTTTCTTTCTTTCTCGGACATCTGACATTTTGTTAGGTGATTTGAAAAAAAGGCAGATTCAGTCTGACAGGTGATCAAATCTAATTAGATCAGTGGCTCTGTCAGCTGTTGTTACTGTTCAGTCAGTGGAGAAGTCACAGCACAGGGTATAACACAGCCGACCATAGAACTGTGTTTTTTCTTTGTTTGTCTGAATTGTGTGAGACGAATATCCAGCATTCATCCATCCATTTATACCATTGCCCTATGCACAAATCTTATGTTGGTAAGATTTTAATGTTAGAAAGAAGTCCCTTATGGTCACCAAGTCTGCAATTAATGTTGTGAAATATAATTACAATTTAAGTTATATATAATTGTGTTCAGTTTTAATATATTTAGTTTTCCTGTGATGAAAATTTATTTATGATGGCAAAGCTGGATTTTCAGCAGCCATTACTGCAGTCTTCATTGCCATTTGATCCTATAGACATTAATCTAATATGCTGATTTGCTGCTCAAGAAACATTTATCAATGTTGCAAACAGTTGTGCTGCATAATTGTGTGCTTGATGAATAGAAAGTGCAGCATTTTTTTTTAAATAGAAGTGTTTTTTTTTTTTTTGTAATAATGTCACTTTTGATCAATTTAATGCAAACTATTGTTGAATAAAAGTATTCTCTTTAAAAATCTTACTGACCACAAACTTTAAACGGTATTGTGTGTGTGTGTGTGTGTGTGAGCCTGTTTATGTGGTTTATGAGGACACAAATTTGTATAACTACATGGGTATTACACTGGTATTACACTATAAAGGTGGTTTATGAGGACATATCAAATGTCCTCATAATTCAAATGGCCTTAAAAACATACTAAATGATGTTTTTTTGAGAAAGTAAAAATGCAGAATGTTTCCTGTGATGGGTAGGTTTAGGGGCAGGGGCAGTGTAAGGGGATAGAAAATACGGTTTGTACAGTATAAAAACCATTAGGCCTATGGAGAGTCCCTGTAAACCACATAGACCAACATGTGTGTGTGTGTGTGTGTGTGTGGCATATACGTTAACTTTCTCCGTAATCTGTTAGCTCACTAGTTCTTTAGTATGAAAGGATCAGAAAATAATCTTAACTGCAAATGTAGAGTTAAACTTCAGTAAGGACGCTGTAGTGTGTGCAATGGTTTTGAAGCAATTGATTGGGACAGAACTTCTCTTTTGAACCTATGTGTTCCTGTTTTTTCTTCTTCTCCCCTTTCCCTTTCTTTCCCTGTCTATTTGCATGCACACAGAGATTGTTAGATAAAAACCTGTCTGTCGAGGGATCAGATTTGATTATTTTTCTTTTTATACTTGTACTAGAGCATATTGTTGTATAACCCAACACGTTTTTGAGTTATCTGAAGTAATGCCTCACCATATTTTCTTTTATGTCTTGGCAGAAGACTGTTTCACAAGAATCAAAATCAATAAAGCATTTCTTTTTAAGCGAGAGGAGGTTGGGACAAAGAATACATGTGGGAATGTGAGAGAGTAATGCAGAATGTCATATTTAGCAGCATGTGTGAAAGTACAGTATTTCTCATTGTGAAATAATATATGGATAATCATCATTTGGAGCTGTTGGATGTCTAACAGAGGTTATGTCATGTCTCAAAATTTGTTCTTCAAAGTGATTCAGTGCAGAAACACTGTCAGTTCGGTATTAGAAGAAATTCTGTCCATCCACAAATACCACAAGTTGTAATAGTGATACTGTAATAGTTTAATTTATGAATATATACATTCAGGATAGAAAATCGAACAATTCCTTCCCTTGTGGGTAAAAATGACCTGAAGCCTTAAACACTGCTTCATTTTTATTTGTCTAGAATGCTTATATCATTTTATTTTGATAATTTTTTTTTTTTTTTTTTTTTTTGCAAATGTTTTGTTTTGTTATTTTATTTACCTGTAAATTACCAGATTTTTACCAATAATTTTAATATAAATAAGCACATTCTTCATATTGTTTCACTTAAAGGGTACATAATATCTTGAATAGAGAAGTATTGCATGCTATATATCTCAGAAGTCTTTATTTTTATCATATTTATAAAAGACAGATCCACTGTATCTGATTCTTTCCAAGAAACAGCAGAGCACTTGGAGGCGTGCAGTGGGTGGAGCTAAAGAGACGCGCACACACACACGCACACACAAAACATATCAAGGCATTATCCCTGGATAACTTCTAAGTGTTCGTGTTGTTTTCATTACATGCACTTATTGCCAACAGAACACAGACATTTGAATCAGTTTCACTCACCACCAGCGGTTTCGACTCGTGACTAGGAACAAACAAACACACTTGCAGAACACCGTTGCTACTCTGGAAAAACAAACTGCATCCATTGTTTCCTTAACGCTGGGACATTGTTGATTTTGTGGTCTAAAAACAAAATGACAACGCTGCCTACGGCTTCTGTAACTCAGACAAAGCTCGTTGCTCTTGCTCTTGCTCGGGTTGACACATAGCAATACAAGCAATTTTGCCCTTTATGAAGTTCTACTTAGTTGAATCGTATTTGGGCACAGAAATACTTTGTCTTATGTCAACAGAATCCAACTCTTTAACAGTGTAAATAAGTTAGAATGTATTAAGTAGCATTAGATCCCCCTCTTTAAATACAATAACTCTCCCATGTATGAGAAGACCTGTTAAAACTTCATAATATATCATACATTGGGTGTCTTTGCTGACCTGTTTGAAAAGGAAAACAACAACAACTTTTCATGACTACTGCATGGCTTTATAGCTCTATTTGGAACAAATGAACTGTACCGTTGGGAAATGAAGTCCCGTTGAAGTCAATTTGTCAGTTTCTTTATGCATTCAGGCACAGATTTAGACTACAAAACCTTTATTTTGTAGTCTACAAAATCATTTTTTGAAAACAATTATGCATTTTAACTGTGCATTTATGATGCAGTGTCATATTTTGCTATAATTCAAGTTAGTAAGGTGGACAGTACGAAAAAAATGAAAAAAGTAAAACCTTGAAATGAAATGAAAAGAATGCTGTAAGTGTTAAAATTTCACCATTTTTGTTCTGCATTATAAATATGTTCAAATTTAACCACTTCATATCTGTGTGAGGTCTGCATTGACTGATTTATTTTTATTAGAAACCGTAAGGAAAATCCAGTCCACAGAGTCAAACCAGCTACTGAGTCTTTATATGACTCACTTGCTGATCTGCAAGAGCCATGTCATTAGTTTAATATAGCTAACAATAACATAAACCTTATGTAATGGAATGAGAAGTAGAAGTAGGAAATGAGCTTCCATATGAACGATTGTTTCCTCATATTTAACTCAAAAGTTTTTTAAAGGTCTCGACATTGACTATCTCCACTGTGCAGCATGCCTGTTTGTTTAGTCTGTGTCTATGCATGCACAACTGTGTGTTTATTTGAGGCATTGAGGGCATGTGTTTGTGTGGTCGACTCCACAAAAAAGGCTTTCAAGGAATGTGTATCTATCAAATTCAGTTCAAAATTGCAATTTCCTACAGTATGTTTTTGTGTGTACGTCTGTGTCAGCGTGCTATTTCTAGAGACGAGGCATGCGACCCTGGAGACCGTTTTAGCTCCCCATTGTCAATCACACAGGTGACATGCAAAGAGCTCAGAGAACATGTGCACGGCACGGCAGAGAAATGGAAAAATAAACAGATATGTTCAGCCAGCTGTTAGCAGAACACTGGCCCCTCCTGACCCACCACTTCTGAGCTCCTCATGCACTTGTGGAGTTTATTGTGTTTCCTTTGCCTGATCGTAGAGTGTGCAGATCTTTTTAGTGGTATGGCACAGTGTGCATAATATTAGCCTTGAGATTTCAAAGAAATTAACAGTGAGATAAAGATAGAGGTGATGACAGGGCCCAGCTTGAGTGACAACGAATAGTTCCAGTGCAGTTGACATTCAAGACACATTTATCACATTTTCAGACAGTTGGTGTGTTGGTGCTGAAGTTTTTGTAAAGACTTTGACTTGAAAAACATATGTCATAACATAAGTGAAATATTTAAATCATGTTAAAATTTGTGGTTACACTTGGATTTGGTTCAATTCCCATACATGTTAATGTATTTCAGCTACATTGTCAATTTTGCTGACATCACACACAAACAATCTCTCTCTCTGCTAATGCTGCTAATCATATAACTTCTCTTTTTGAACTATTCGTTAAAATAAACCAGCTCATATAAGAGTCATTGCTTTTGGGCTACACTGCTCTTGCTTGTTTTTGATCCACTAAAATGAACTGGTTCATTAGTGTCATTTATGGTTGACTGGTGGATGATGAGAAATGGGAGATGAGAAATGTCGCCTTGTCTGAAATAAATTTTATTTTTAAGTACTAATATTACTCTAAAACTGAAGAAAATAAAAAATAAAGCTAATTAGAAATCCCCAAAAATGGCAAAATCACATAACAAAATTGCTAAAACTTTCCCTGCCAGGTGCCAGCATTTGAAAAAAAAAAAAAAGTTGCCAGCCACCAACAGCATTTTTGATCATTTTCACAAAAGTTTTATGGTCCTTTTGGTCCTTAACAAACATTTTTTTACTGTTTGTTATATTGCAGCCATTTGCTAAAATCATTTAAGTTAAAAAAAATTCTCATTAATGTACACACAGCACCCCGTATTGACAGAAAAACACAGAATTGTTGACATTTTTGCAGATTTATAAGAAGAATTTTTTTTTTATATTATTTTTAAAAGAAAAACTGAAATATCACATGGTCCTATTCAGACCCTTTGCTCAGTATTTGGTAGAAGCACCTTTTGATCTAATACAGCTATGAGTCTTTTTGGGAAAGATGCAACAAGTTTTTCACACAAGGATTTGGGGATCCTCTGCCATTCCTCCTTGCTGACCCTCTCCAGTTCTGTCAGGTTGGATGATAAATGTTGGTCGACAACCTTTTCAGGTCTCTCCAGAGATGCTCAATTGGGTTTAAGTTAGGGCTTTGACTGGGCCATTCAAGAACAGTCACAGAGTTGTTGTGAAGCCACTCCTTTGTTATTTTAGCTGTGTGCTTAGGGTCATTGTCTTGTTGGAAAGTGAACCTTTGGCCCAGCTTGAGGTCTTGAGCTCTCTGGAGAAGGTATTCATCCAGGAAATCCCTCTACTTGGCCGCAGCCCTGCAGCTGAAAAACACCCCCACAGCATGATGCTGCCACCACCATGCTTTACTGTTGGGACTGTATTGGACAAGTGATGAGCAGTGCCTGGTTTTCTCCACACATACCGCTTAGAATTAAGGCCAAAAAGTTCTATCTTGGTCTCATCAGACCAGATAAAATGTTATTTCTCACCATCTTGGAGCCCTTTAGGTTTTTTTTGTTGTTGTTGAAAACTCCATGCAGGCTTTCATGTGTCATACACCGAGGAGAGGCTTCTGTCGGGCCACTCTGCCATCAAGCCCCGGCTGGTGGAGGGCTGCAGTGATGGTTGACTTTCTACAACTTTCTCCCATCTCCCGACTGCATCTCTGGAGCTCAGCCACAGTGATCTTTGGGTTCTTCTTTACCTCTCTCATTAAGGCTCTTCTCCCCTGATAGCTCAGTTTGGCTGGACCGCCAGCTCTTGGAAGGGTTCTGGTCGTCCCAAATGTCTTCCATTTAAGGATTATGGAGGCCACAGTGCTCTTAAGTGCAGCAGCAGAAATGTTTTTTTGTAACCTTGGCCAGATCTGTGCCTTGCCACAATTCTGTCTCTGAGCTCTTCAGGCAGTTCCTTTGACATCATGAGTCTCATTTGCTCTGACATGCACTGAGCTGTAAACTCTTATATATACAGGTGTGTGGCTTTCCTAATCAAGTCCAATTAGTATGATCAAACACAGCTCAAATGAATCATTTTAAGAATGTTCAGAAGAAATGGACAGCATCTGAGTTAAATATATGGCTGTCACAGCAAAGGGTCTGAATACTTAGGACTGTGATATTTCAGTTTTTCTTTTTTAATAAATCTGCAAAAATGTCAACAACTCTGTTTTTCTGTCAATATGGGGTGCTGTGTGTAAATTAATTTAAAAAAGGAGGTCTGAATACTTTCCGTACCCACTGTATATCTGAACAGGTAATATGTCAAAATAAATAACAAACCCTGTGCTTTTTTTCTATTCTATTCTTGTCACAGTCACTCCCGGTCCCGGACTCCATTTCCCAAGATCCTCCCTGTCTTACACCTGAACTTACTTCCTCATCTTCTCTCCCACTCTCCCCGGATTCCCAGCACCTGGTCCTCATCATTAGCGCACACTTTATGTTTGGACTCACTCTTTGTCGGTTCTTGTATGTTTGTTTGTATCAAGTGTTTATTGTAGTGTGTTAATGTAGTTTCCGTTCTCCAGCTTTGTGCATATTCTGTTCTGAGTCTTTGTGAAAATAAACCCGTCTAGTTTTGGTTATCTATGGATGCTCCATGTACGTATTCCTTAGTTGAAACTATCAATCTAGTTTTGTTTCTGAATGGTTCCCCGTACGAAATCGAAGAATGTGTGCCTCGTCCGAACCCATCATCAACATCCGCGGCCGGGCCAGTTCGCCAGCAGCCAGGTGCCTCCACTCATCCCTCCAGTGGACCGTCCAATGAAGTCCCGCAGTCCAGGAAACCACGGAGGCCGAGAAGGGCCAGCAGCAAGCCCGCGCCTCCAGTCCCAATGGCCGGCACCGCACCAGAGCCAGAAGAGGGCTGGCTCATAGATTTCTGGACAGCGCCCGCTCTGCTCCCTCAAGAGCTCGCTCCTCTGCCTCCATAGCCCGCTCCTCTGCCTCCAGAGCCCGCTCCTCTGCCTCCAGAGCCTTCCCAGGCCTCCCAGAGCCTTCCCCAGGCCTCCCAGAGCCTTCCCCAGGCCTCCCAGAGGCTTCCCCAGGCCGCCCAGTGGCCGCTCCAGGCTTCCCAGAGCCGCCGCCTCCTCCCGGCTTCCCAGAGCTGCCGCCTCCCGGCTTCCCACAGCCGCCGCCACCCGGCTTCCCAGAGCCGTCTAAAGACTCCCATGAGTACCCCATCCAGCCGCCCTCGAGCCCCCCTGCCAAGACCCTAAAATTGCAAAACAAATTTGGGGGGGGGGGGGGGGGGGGGGGGGGGACGACGACACTATAGGTCTGTGGGTGGGGAGCATAGGGGTGGGGCTCCAGCATCATCAAAGGCCCCGGCCCAGCCCAGGACTCTAGCCCAGGTCAAGTACTGGTAATCGCCAGCCTGGTACTCCTGTTGTTCCCATGGCCGCCTCAGGCTCCTGTCCCGCCATGGCCGCCTAGGCTCCGGACCCGCCATTGCCGCCCCAGGCTCCGGACCCGCCATGGCCTCCCCAGGATCCGAAGGTCCTCCGGGGTGCCCACCCCCCATCCCCGGTGTTATATCTTAGGCGTGAGGACGTGCCTATCGGAAAGGGGAGGTAATGTCACAGTCACTCCCGGTCCCAGACTCCATTTCCCAAGATCCCCCATGTCTCACACCTCAACTCACTTCCTCATCTTCTCTCCCGCTCTCCCTGGATTCCCAGCACCTGGTCCTCATCATTAGCGCACCTTTATGTTTGGACTCACTCCCCTCACTCTTTGTCGGTTCTTGTATGTTTGTTAGTATCAAGTGTTTATTGCAGTGTGTCAATGTAGTTTCCGTTCTCCAGCGTTGTGTATATTCTTTTCTGAGTCTTTGTGAAAATAAACCTGTTTAGTTTTGGATGTCTTGGACTTCTCATTGCCTGACTACATCTACACATAACTATTCTATTTATTATATTATATTATATTCCAACCCTTGAATATGGGTAAGTTTCAAAAAACAACAATAAAACATTTTCAGCAAAAAGCTGAGAAAATCATGTTTTTGTTACTACATCTGGATTAGATTCGGAATGATGATCAAAACAGATGGAGTTGATAGAGTCCATCAACACACCCAAAGCTTGCACAGTCCTACAGCTCATACTGGGTCTACATTTAATTTAGTAACATTAGATAGTTTTGATTTATATACCGTTTACATAATGATATTTTTGTTTCTGCTTCTTTTTTCTTGTTTTGATTAGGAGATTCTGTACTCTTTTAGAAATTGTGTAAATACAGCCCCTACCATATAATAGTGAAAAACCAGAAAGATGAAAATGTCATCAATGGCAGGGAAGTATTTTCTCACAAATGACGTATTGGGCCCTCTTTTAACGATCTAAGCGCATGGTCTGAAAGCACATGGTGCTAGTGCACTTAGGACATGTCCGAATCCACTTAATGAGTCATGGGTGTGTCAGCAGTTTGGTTTGATTCCTCGGTTTCCTTTCTCTGAACTGCACGTACGACTTCTCTCAGCTGTCTGGTATCTTAATCAGCGGTCGTGCTCTGCGCATCTCACACCTGTTCCTCCTTTGTCCTGATCACCTTTCTATTTAATTCTCACGCTCTTTCTCTCCTCTTTGTCGTGTTATTGTTTGTTCATTCAGGTCTGCTACTTACGACATGTCATTGTCTGCTCGTCTAGTTCTGTTTCACCTTGTGTGTGTGGCTGACAAGGATTTCTTCCTGTAATCTGCTGCCTACAAGTCTGCTCATCTGCACCACCTTGTCTGCCAAGTGAAGAGTGTGTTTCCGCATTTCCAGTATGCACTCTCTGACAGCAGCTCCCTGCACTAGGCTACCCCGCCTGTTTGATGTCTGGGCTCTTTTAGTTTCCATCTCCTGATCTGCATCCGCCTAGACTGCTGGTAACCAGCAGACAGCCTATTTTGTCCTTTCTGTTTAATACATTTCTGAAAACAGCTTTCCCTTTTGGGTCCTTTCTACATTGTGACAGGGTCTGTTTTGGGTGTCCCTGGGTGTGTAATAAGCAAAGTGTATGCGCGTTGTGGACCCGCCTATAGGCGCATATTACTAACAAGCTATTTAAATAACAAAACAAATATTGCCTATTGACTTAACCAGGTTTCAGTTGGTCAATGGTATAGTCGTTTTCTGTTGCCTCAAGTTACCAATGAGCCAACAATGTGCCTGAACACACCTTGTTTTCAGACCAGCACGGCCATGGGCACACAGGACATGGATCACTTTCGTCAGATATGATTGATTGCCAATTAGAATATAGTTTAGATTGGCAAGGCGAGGCAATACAACCCCTTAGGGTAAACAGAACTGAATCATTAATGTTGATATTAAATGTACAAAATAATTCAGGAATTTAGTCGGATTTAAGGGGAATTAGAATACCATATCTTGACTGACAAGAGGAGGAGCTAGGGATGGAGGAGGGCAAATGAGCTCTGGAGAAATGTGATAGCTGCTGATAGTACTGAGGATGGATATATATATTAGTGGTGGGCCGCTATCGACGTTAACGTGAGATTCTTATCAGGCAATTAAAAAAATATTGCCGTTAATCTATTCTCAAAGTTGGTTTGGGAGCTGGGTCTATACTATGCAAGCTATGATGACTTCCACTTTGATATTTTAGCAAAGATGTATACCTAGCCGAATTGCGCTGTAGGGGGCAAAAATTAGTCTTTGGACCTGTGTGTATGCCTACTGTCAAATTACCACCTCAAATTTGACGTGCTTACATGGATGCAGCTATGAAGCCGCTAGGTTTAAAAGGTTGAACGATTCAATGGACTGTTTGTGAGACGTTATCTAAACCGATCTGGGGTTTACGTGTGCTGACTTTCAGTCAGAATCATTTTGTGACGTGCACACAGTTTGTCTGCTGCTTCAGAAATGTCAACGTTGTCCTCCCCAGCAGCTGGAATGAGTTTGCGGTTGCCATAGCAACTCTCAACGGCCACCAGGATTTATGCGGTTTTATAAAAACTATTCATTTGTTCTAAAGTGTTATAATCATTTCAGAAAAATAAATTCTTCTGTTAGGAGCAGTTGAAGTAAAAAGTGCCTTGGACAAACGCTGTCAAGATGAGAGGGTGTAGCCAGACTGTGTCTGTCATTATGTTTCCAACATTATCTTCATAACTTCTTACGAAATAAAAAGATTACCCCTTAAAAACCCCTACTGTCCCGTCTTGCAAACATTATAGCCTGGTGTTAGCGTGGCGCACTCATATATATATATATATATATATATATATATATATATAAAGTGAATGTGCGGCGTGAAGAGTGCTCAATGCTCGGCGTGTTCCTGTCTCTTTCCCTCTTTAGTGCTCGCGGTGATGTGGGTCCGTGCTCCTTCTTCCATAGTGGGGGGGCTGGCCGTCACACGCTGCTCTCTATGGGGTAAACGGAGACACCAGTTAGCCAAGTCTTGTGGAGACATCTCTCACCTCTCTGGTCGTTTGTCGGCTTTATGAAGCCGCCCACTGATGATCCGCAGGTGTGATGGCTCAGCCCGTGATGAGCGTGTACAGGTGTGACTGCCTTGTTTCCAGGGCGACGCTGATGAGCGCTCGGGACACTTGTCACAATATATATACAGGGAGTGCAGAATTATTAGGCAAATGAGTATTTTGACCCTATCATCCTCGTTATGCATGTTGTCTTACTCCAAGCTGTATAGGCTGGAAAGCCTACTACCAATTAAGCATATTAGGTGATGTGCATCTCTGTAATGAGAAGGGGTGTGGTCTAATGACATCAACACCCTATATCAGGTGTGCATAATTATTAGGCAACTTCCTTTCCTTTGGCAAAATGGGTCAAAAGAAGGACTTGACAGGCTCAGAAAAGTCAAAAATAGTAAGATATATTGCAGGGGGATGCAACAGTCTTAAAATAGCCAAGCTTCTGAAGCGTGATCATCGAACAATCAAGCGTTTCATTCAAAATAGTCAACAGGGTCGCAAGAAGCGTGTGGAAAAACCAAGGTGCAAAATAACTGCCCGTGAACTGAGAAAAGTCAAGCGTGCAGCTGCCAAGATGCCACTTGCCACCAGTTTGGCCATATTTCAGAGCTGCAACATCACTGGAGTGCCCAAAAGCACAAGGTGTGCAATACTCAGAGACATGGCCAAGGTAAGAAAGGCAGAAAGTCAACCACCACTGAACAAGACACAAGCTGAAACGTCAAGACTGGGCCAAGAAATATCTCAAGACTGATTTTTCTTAGGTTTTATGGACTGATGAAATGAGAGTGAATCTTGATGGGCCAGATGGATGGGCCCGTGGCTGGATTGGTAAAGGGCAGAGAGCTCCAGTCCGACTCAGACGCCAGCAAGGTGGAGGTGGAGTACTGGTTTGGGCTGGTATCATCAAAGATGAGCTTGTGGGGCCTTTTCGGGTTGAGGATGGAGTCAAGCTCAACTCCCAGTCCTACTGCCAGTTTCTGGAAGACACCTTCTTCAAGCAGTGGTACAGGAAGAAGTCTGCATCCTTCAAGAAAAACATGATTTTCATGCAGGACAATGCTCCATGACACGCGTCCAAGTACTCCACAGCGTGGCTGGGAAAAAAGGGTATAAAAGAAGAAAATCTAATGATATGGCCTCCTTGTAAACCTGATCTGAACCCCATTGAGAGCCTGTGGTCCATCATCAAATGTGCGATTTACAAGGAGGGAAAACAGTACACCTCTCTGAACAGTGTCTGGGAGGCTGTGGTTGCTGCTGCACGCAATGTTGATGGTGAACAGATCAAAACACTGACAGAATCCATGGATGGCAGGCTTTTGAGTGTCCTTGCAAAGAAAGGTGGCTATATTGGTCACTGATTTGTTTTTGTTTGGTTTTTGAATGTCAGAAATGTATATTTGTGAATGTTGAGATGTTGTATTGGTTTCACTGGTAAAAATAAATAATTGAAATGGGTATAAATTTGTTTTTTGTTAAGTTGCCTAATAATTATGCACAGTAATAGTCACATGCACACACAGATATCCCCCTAAAATAGCTAAAACTAAAACTTCCAAAAATATTCAGCTTTGATATTAATGAGTTTTTATGTGTTCATTGAGAACATGGTTGTTGTTCAATAATAAAATTAATCTTCAAAAATACAACTTTCCTAATATTTCTGCACTCCCTGTATATGCTGTGATCATATTTCAGACGTGATCAGCTGACAGCTCGCTGATGTGAGTTTGACTAATATGACCTGCCAGAACTGACAATATGTGCTTGATTTAAACAATGTGGCACAGAACATGAAAATCAAAACTGCGGCGGCTGAAACTAGCAAAAAACACTTGCCGTGCTATATCGTGCCAGGCAGGTATATTATAGGGCCCAAAGAGTTTAAACCAAAATAAAAACTAAATGCTAAAAAAATACTATAATTTATATAAAGCATAATAATATAACACCTTAAAAAAAACCTATGGCCCGTTCTCCATTTCCTTGTCTTTCTCGTCTACCTCAGATGGCTAGACGTAGGCATAGGCCACCTGAGCAGCGCCCCATGCTGGGTAATCTACCTGCGGGTTCTCCAGGATGCAGTTTGGCCCGGGGGTGAGCTGCCTGCAGTGCCACGTCCTGAGAGGAGCCCAGAGCAGAGAGAGAAGACCAGACTCCAATGCCTGCAGTGCCTTATGCAGCTGTTCCCAGGTCAGTTCATACCACGACATTAGAGCTGCTTCAGAATTATTGAGTTGGGTTGTCTTCGTACCAATTTAGACACATTTGACACAATAGTCATGTTGTATCCACCGTTGTAACTGGTTTATCTAAAACGTTTGAAGTTCATTTGGTGTGTGTTTTCATATTTATGTGAAACACACATTTTCATTGCAAGCAGTACATACTAACACAAAATGTATTTATTTTGATATATTTTGTGTGAATTGTAGAGTTAATTACAGACATGCTTGGCTCTGGGAAATTCAGGCTAGTGTGGGAGCATGTGCTGGAATCTTTACAGGACCCCAATATCAACAGGTAATAGAATCTAAATTCACAATATCAGAATCCTTACAACAACAACAACAGATTATCTTTAATGACCTTCCTTGTTAAGAATCTGATATATATATATATATGCAGGCACTTGGTTTACTGTATCTTTGACCTGCTGCTGGAGTTCCTTGTTCCAGAATTTTCTGAGGAGACGTTCCAGAGGTCTTTACTTCAGAGTCTTCCTGGGGATGTAGAGAGAACGCCATCATCCTCATAAGGACACTGTGTTTCTTTTCTTTAATCTCTCTGGAGGCTGAGGACATTTGGATGTGTTTTTATCAGTCTGGCTTATCAGTCTGGCTGGCTTTGTAGACAGCTGCTTTCATCTCAAAATGTTCATCTGACTCACTAACTCACAGTACAGGTGGGTTTGGCATTAAAGTTCAAAATAATATGAATTTAAGAGGTTTGCACCATTTTGAGCTTACAACTGTTCATCTTGCTGTGATGCTTGAATATCACATGCATTAATAATACGCAATGATAAGCATTATCACACATTTACATTTGTTTATTACGACTAAATTTAAAATGACGTCTTGGCTGGCCACTTATATGGACTCTTGAATGTAATTCAATTGAATGTAACATTTTATATACAGTGTGTGAATGCGGAAAGGAAACTAATATAGAGATTTGTATTGAATTAAAATGTGTATATTACTATCTTATAAAACATATGACTTTACAACATTATAAAATACACAAAAGAAAAAGTAAATGCATCTTATGTTCTGTTTTTAAATCTGCAGTCCATAAGTTTGACCTCTTTGTCGCTATCTCTGTTTGAAACCTGCAATTGCTGTTTTTTGCAGAATTAATGTTTTTTCGTGGGTTGGGCATCACCAAACCTCCTCAACACATTATTATTGTTATACTTTGTTCTCAAATTTTTAGCGTTAATAACATCAGCATTGTTTGACAATGTGTATTTAGTGTGTATTAGCATTACCTGTAGATTTAATTTCCTGTACAGTCTATTCTTTTTGCTTTTGACTACAGGTGATTATCCAATTTTTTACTGATGATTGTCATTTGGACCTTTCTGGATTACAATCCGCCGTCAAAATTGTACATTTAATTGTTCCAGCTGCTGTGAGAAAAGGCTATAAAGGATTCGCCACCTGCAGCATCCTCACATGCTATAGTCTAGCCGCATTCCTTTACGTAATGACACATAGACATGCTCGAATTCCTTGTGGGATTCCACCAGTACCACTAAAATTATAACATATTATTACAAATTTACTGCAATTGAGGACCAGAAGTGAGTCTAGGGTTAGAGTTAGTCTGGCTGCTGTACCTTTAGGTTTATACCTAAAATGGCAAGACTGCTATTTCCACAACACCTGGCCTTGCAAATCTGGATCCAGAGTTGGGCCTTGTTTTAAACGTCTACAACCAAGGCCAAGCTTATTAAGGAAGCCAATGAAGCAAATTAGTTTAAATTTCTTGTTATTTTCATTCTTGCATGCATAGCCTGTCTGGGGCTATAATTAAGACCATGTGTTTTTATTTGGTGGTTTGTGTACTTGTCTCAGACGCTGGTTTTAAAACCTAGATAGATTTGTGTGCTAGATTTATGAGTGTGATGACTGCATGATAGCAACAGGTGTATAGAAACTACGGATTCAAACACCAGATGTAATGCTTTCAACACTCGTTTAAAACAAACAGACAGAACTAAACAGTGGACAACACAAGAATTCAAACAATTTTCTGGAAAATAAACTGTTATTTAAATGTACTCCTTGTATTTGCTCATATTTGTGGACAAATGCATCATACTGAGCTATGGACACTGGGCTTTGCATTGCAAATGCATGGAAAATACATATATAATGTACAATGGAATGGAATGTATCAGTATTCATGGTAAATGCTTGTCTCTGCATATACAGTCTTGTTCAAAATAATAGCAGCACAATGTGACTAACCAGAATAATCAAGGTTTTAGTATATTTTTTATTGCTACATGGCAAACAAGTTACCAGTAGGTTCAGTAGATTGTCAGAAAACAAACAAGACCCAGCATTCATGATATGCACGCTCTTAAGGCTGTGCAATTGGGCAATTAGTTGAAAGGGGTGTGTTCAAAAAAATAGCAGTGTCTACCTTTGACTGTACAAACTCAAAACTATTTTGTACAAACATTTTTTTTTCTTCTGGGATTTAGCAATCCTGTGAATCACTAAACTAATATTTAGTTGTATGACCACAGTTTTTTAAAACTGCTTGACATCTGTGTGGCATGGAGTCAACCAACTTGTGGCACCTCTCAGCTGTTATTCCACTCCATGATTCTTTAACAACATTCCACAATTCATTCACATTTCTTGGTTTTGCTTCAGAAACAGCATTTTTGATATCACCCCACAAGTTCTCAATTGGATTAAGGTCTGGAGATTGGGCTGGCCACTCCATAACATTAATTTTGTTGGTTTGGAACCAAGACTTTGCCCGTTTACTAGTGTGTTTTGGGTCATTGTCTTGTTGAAACAACCGTTTCAAGGGCATGTCCTCTTCAGCATAGGGCAACATGACCTCTTCAAGTATTTTAACATATGCAAACTGATCCATGATCCCTGGTATGCGATAAATAGGCCCAACACCATAGTAGGAGAAACATGCCCATATCATGATGCTTGCACCTCCATGCTTCACTGTCTTCACTGTGTACTGTGGCTTGAATTCAGAGTTTGGGGGTCGTCTCACAAACTGCCTGTGGCCCTTGGACCCAAAAAGAACAATTTTACTCTCATCAGTCCACAAAATGTTCCTCCATTTCTCTTTATGCCAGTTGATGTGTTCTTTGGCAAATTGTAACCTCTTCTGCACATGCCTTTTTTTTAACAGAGGGACTTTGCAGGGGATTCTTGAAAATAGATTAGCTTCACACAGACGTCTTCTAACTGTCACAGTACTTGCAGGTAACTCCAGATTGTCTTTGATCATCCTGGAGGTGATCATTGTCTGAGCCTTTGCCATTCTGGTTATTCTTCTATCCATTTTGATGGTTGTCTTCCGTTTTCTTCCACGTCTCTTTGGTTTTGCTCTCCATTTTAAGGCATTGGAGATCATTTTAGCTGAACAGCCTATCATTTTTTGCACCTCTTTATAGGTTTTCCCCTCTCTAATCAACTTTTTAATCAAAGTACGCTGTTCTTCTGAACAATGTCTTGAACGACCCATTTTCCTCAGCTTTCAAATGCATGTTCAACAAGTGTTGGCTTCATCCTTAAATAGGGGCCACCTGATTCACACCTGTTTCTTCACAAAATTGATGACCTCAGTGATTGAATGCCACACTGCTATTTTTTTGAACACACCCCTTTCAACTAATTGCCCAATTGCACAGCCTTAAGAGCGTGCATATCATGAATGCTGGGTCTCATTTGTTTTCTGAGAATCTACTGAACCTACTGGTAACTTGTTTGCCACGTAGCAATAAAAAAATATACGAAAAACCTTGATTATTCTGGTTAGTCACATTGTACTGCTATTATTTTGAACAAGACTGTAAATGATACACTTTGAAACAAATGTGTTGTAGTTCTATATAGTGTAAAATGGAGGCCATGTTCCTTATCAATTTCATTACACTACACATAAATCTTAAGATACTTAGATACTTTATCACCAAAACAATGTGAGAAGCATTTAACAGAGCAGGTTGTTAAGAAAAACGTAATTCATATTTGTCATGCTACTGTAGCTTATGAACATTGTAGTGAAGCAAGCTTTCACAGTGCATGCATTCATGTGTAATCGAGTTTGGGTTATTTTCCACTGTCACCTCTGGCTTGCTTAGTTAATATTCAACAATATTACTACTCTGACTAAACTGACACTATCGGATGAGAACTGAACTGGACGATGAAATCACTGACATCATTAATTTAAATAATTTAATTTATGATCTTTATCTTTATAACAGAACTGAATCAACACTGAAATCAACACAGCCAAATGTGGTGGAATGTGTTTAAACAACCACAAAAGACCACCTGTTATCCGTTTACTGATCTAACATGTAAACATTAAGCACGCTAACCGGATGCATTCATTTATTTTTACAAGCTTATTTTGTCAATTAGATCATACCTGTTGTGGTATGGTTATGGTTATTTGCTTTAGTTAATAAAATATCTGCAAAATCTTTACTCTGGCCTAAACTGAAAATTCCCAGATTTCCAGATGATCGAAGCAGACGCTGAAGTGTTTGTGTCATTTATGATGACAACTACAATTGAAAGCAGTGTCAGTTTTACTGCCCATCAGTGTAAGGACAGTAACTTCATCTGCACACTTATGGCAGTAATAATAGTGAATGTTTCACTGTTTTTATGGCAGATTTAGCAGATTGCATGGTGAATTTAGCACAAGAACATGCAAAAGCTCAAGGGAAGATGAGAGCAGGATATGCCATAAAGGTCTGAGAGGTGTGAGATTAATGAAAGGGTGTAAATCTATAATACGCACCCTGTTTGAAGTGGGGAGCTCCAAAGTCTATTAAAGAAGATAAATGAGTCCTTATCTTTTTCCATCCTGGCTTCAGTTTCTCTCTTGTAACACTGATGCGTTTGCTTTTCTCAGTGCACATCTGTTTGTGTTGTATTTTTGTCATCTTTTTGTTGTCTGTTTACAATGAGAAAACATTTTTCTTTTTGGCTCTGAAAACCTGAACTGACAGATGATGGTCATAGTTTTGACTTTGAACCTTCAACCAGTACAAGCCCATTTAATTCTGAACAGCTGAAATCTTTAACACTTTACATGAAATAACATGAGTGATTTTGTTCGAGAGATAGGAAAGTGACAGTGTAAGAACATCAATATGGTTACTTATCCCAAAAGCCCAAAGATTAGAACAAATGTACAACCCTTAATCTCATTAAATGACAGAGCACGTGGGGTTTACAAGGTGATGGCTGTCCATAATGTAAAGTATTACGTGCAGGTTCAGATGAGGTGAAAATCTATTTAGTGTGCAATTACCCATTGTCGTCATGATTCGAGAGAGATGGGATGGAGGATTATGTAAAGCGCAGGTGGTAGGAGCCTCGAGGCTTGAGCGCTGCCTAGGCCTTACGTAAGGGCATAGTATGTTTTTAATCACTGTCAGATGGGACTGGAGAATCTGAGGTATTTCACTCACATGTAAGTTTTACACTCATAAAGACAAAACCACTTGAATTGTGTTTTTGTTAGTGAACAAATTGAAAATTATTACACAATTATTCATAAATTCTGTATCCGCAAACATACATTTATACATACACTTATGGGAAATAATAAATCATTTTCCAGCTCCAGACTAAGCAGTTAATTAGCATTGGATCAAGTGGCCTTCAGCAAACCAGCACAAAGTATGGTGCCAGTTTGATGAGGATGACCACCTTCATTGTCAGTTTTGCAACAGAGAGGTTTGGCTTAGAGGAGTGCAAGACCAGCAAACTAAACTACACCATGAACTGAAGGGCAGGCAATATTCACCAGCTGTGGCAAGAGCTTTGAACTTTGGCAAGACAGTTCAAGGCAGCAACTCAGGAGAAGAAACCACCACTCGCTGAGCTCTGCCACAGCATTAGGAAGGAACTTGTGACCCTGTGTAGAGCAAGATGGCATAGGAGGCAGAAGAAAGAGAGCAAAGAAGCGAGCTGCTTTTTTTAGCCAATCCTTTCAAGTTCACAAAACTGTCCAAAATCTGACCTGTTCCAATGAGGAAGTAGACCCGTACCTACACAACACCCTGAGTGACCCTGAAAGGAAGCACCAGCTATGGCTCAGAGCTCTGTTGGAAATACAATCTCCCACGGTGGACTTTAACACCAGAGAGTCCACATGGAGGCAAGTGCAGGAGGTGGTTTCAGTGTCCAGAGCCAGCTCTGCTACGGGACCCAGTGGTGTACCCTTCAAGGTATACAAGCATTGCTCTGAGCTGCTCAAGATCCTATTGAAGATCTTGTGAGTGGTGTGTTGCAGGGGCACGGTGGCAGACCAGCGGAGACATGCGGAGAGGGTCTGTATACCCAAGGAGGACAACTCAACCAAACTGGAGCAGTTCAGATCCATCTCACTTCTCAGCATGGAAGGGAAGATCTTCAGTGTGCTAGCCCAACTGATGACAGACTTCCTCCTCAAGAATGGCTACATCGACACCTCTGTGCAGAAAGGAGGTATTCCAGGAGTACCGGGTTGCCTAGAACACGCTGGGGTTGTCATGGCAGCCGATCAGAGAGGCTCGCGAAAGAAAGGGAGACCCATTATCTGTAAGGCTCCATTTCCCACAAGCTCATTGAAATCCACCACGTACTGAATAAGATAAAGGATCTCATCCTGAACTATTACAGGGACTTCAGGGTTAAAGTCTCTTCGGGGAACAGTGGATATATCCTGGGCAAGGATGAGTTTTTAAGTCCATGTCCATGGTGCTAAAAAGGGGGGAAGTGGTGGACAAGTTCTGCTTCCAGGTGAATGATATTGTAATTCCATCCATCACTGAGAAGCCTGCCAGGAGCCTTGGCAAGGTCTTTGACTGTGGCCTCAGGGATATGTCATATGTAGTCTAAAATGTCATATGCTTAGTATTATAAGAATATATGCTGCCATAGATAACGGCCCAATTCAAATGTTTACGTGCTTTTATTTTAATTTGTTTGAGCGGTGATGAAATATATTGCTCTTAAATACTTGCCAGCATTTTAAAGAAATACAAGTCTAGAAATGCCTCCAAATAACAGCAAAGCGCAACTGTACGGTGTTCTGCAGTGGTCAACAAGAATATAAAGAGTGTATTCAATATATTCTTGAAAACTCAGAGATGTGGATTCGACAGCTATTACATTCCACACGACCTTGGTGTTTGTCAAAAGCAGTTGGTAAATCGGCTGAGGATTTTAACACGGGTGGTGGGAAACGGACGACAATAAAATCACTGACTAGCCTCTGTAAATGATGGCAATACCTTCTGACCACACGAGAAACAATTACCGTCCGAATATACTTCAGTCATCTCCTTCACCACTAACAGAGCGAACTGGAAAATCAAACTTTTCCCGAATTCACCCTGTTGGGGAGGAGGGCCACAACATCATGGCCACCAACAAACCCCAGCAAAGATTGTTCTTGCTCTGGCTTTAACTTCTGGATACTCGGCAGCGGTGCCACAACGGAATGAAGGGTTTTCGTTCGCATCTTTCTCCGCCGCCATTGCTGAACTACAACTCAAACTAGTGCACGACATCAACGTCATCGTTCGCAGCCACTGCCTCTGTTCGCTGATTGGACCAGTAAAAATTTGTTCAGAGAAAACAGAATACACTGCAATCCCAGACGTAGTACTGAAGGAAAATGAAAATTGAGCGGAAGTACGTTGGAGGGCAGAGCCAGGCTATACCAACACAGCATCTTACCTCAAGTCCTCTGGCCTCTGCTGGTGTATGTAACCTTGACAACAGTGGAGACCATGCTGAAGAAGGTCAAAGGCTTTTTGGGCATGTTGTACCTGTCATTTTGCACATTCAGGCAGTACACATTAGATTATAAGTAGAGCCAAAGTCTCTTTAAGCACTTTAAAAGCCTCACAGGTGTGCAATGCAGCTTCTGTCTCTTTGAATGGGGAAACATCAAATTCTCCAAAACTGAATGCAAAGCTTACAATTAAATTTGAAATTTGAAATTACCAATGATATCTGACAACAGCTGCCTCATACATTTTGTTTCTAGATGAATAGAATGGAACGGAATTGTTCAGGCTGGACCTAAGCTAACGCAAATGCATAGTTCTAAGCACACGTCTCAGAACTATGCCTGTTTCTGTAGGAACCAGAGTTTCTAACGGCAGCTTCAGTGACAAGGTGACTTTATCAATTGGAAATTGGATCTGTTCTTTAGAAAGCAGGACTTATTCTGCCATATTGCATGTCGCACTTTCTTCCATTCATAGTAATATGAGTGCACCTTCTTTCTGTATATAAAGTTTTTGGTAGAACCTTGTTTTTCTCTCAAAAAATATATTGTCACTGGTGTTCAATGAAATCTGGGGTATACAAGGCTGTGAAGGGTCCATTTGTTGTATCCTTCATTTTCAGTGAAGAAAATGGCACATTCCATAGCCACATTCACAGCCTTAACTTTAAACAGAACTAGTGCATCTTTCTTGAAGTAGCCTAGACATTGTAGAACATAATGAAGAACTTAATTAAAACTGATTGATCATTAATTTAAACATCTTTCAGCAGCTGTTGGGGATGAGTAGAGTGCAGTCTGGATGGTTTAAAAGTTGCAAATGTCTTAAACAGGCCAGTGTGCACATGACAATGGACAGGTCATTCAACTGTGCTCTTAGAGACAGTTATATTTCCAAAGAGACTTCAAGTCATCTCCCACCACATTTTGAGAGTTGGGTCACTCTTTATGGAGTACATGCACACTTAAATTTTGTTCATTAATAAATTAGCCAATAAAATGTAGATGTCTTAAAAAACCGCCACTGACCCCCAAACCAGCCCACTGAAACCAATTTTCCAATTTAAAATCATCCAATTTGGGTGGAAACATGCCCCAATCTGGCAAAAAAAGCTACTATCAACACCAAATTGAATTTGCAGGTTAGGTGATACAATGGTCACATGGTACAAGTTGGAGCTCTCAGAAAATTACAATTAATTATGAGTTCTACAAGGATGTGAACACTTTTTTACTTTTCGGAATCTCGTAATTACGGTAATTTCCACATGGTGTGAATGCACCTACTATATAGGCCAGGGTTCCTCAAATTCAGCCCTGGAAGGCCACTGTCCTGCAAAGTTTAGCTCAAACAATAATTGAACTCACCAACCTGCAATTTTCTAGTAACACTGAAGACCTTGACTAGCTTGTTCAGATGTTTTTGATTAGGGTTGGAACTAAATTTTGCAGGGCAGTGGCCCTGCAGGACCAGATTTGAGGAACCTTGATATAGGCTATATACACAACAGCTCATCTTGCTTTACACATTTTCATTTTGTACACAATTACACATTGTGCACTTTTGAGTTAGAGCACAGGTTAGACATGATTATTTTAGCCTTTTTATTGTACAGAGTAGTACAAAAGTGTAGAGAAGCCAGTAAATGATGGGGAGAGGGGGATTTAAGTTCCTGGTTGTAAACCAGTGGGATTTTCTTTAGTATACAATTCTGGTTGTGCTAAATAAATTAGATCTTTTCATAAAAGAAAAGTGAGCGAACCCACATTATCAGTTTCAGTCAGAGCAGACAACCACCCACAGATACCATTCAGGACAGGCTGTCAGCCTAGTGTGTGAGAAAAGAGCTTTGCACTTGTGTTGTCATGGGCACTTGTCTTATCAGACTAAAACTGAGCATTCTTTGTGATAGGCCCAGCAGGTCATAATGGCCATGACATATGAGGAAATGGCCTCATAGAGGGTGAACACATAGGCTCTTTTCTGTAGCCCTGACAGCCCTGCAGGTGGCTGTGATGTCATAGGATGTCATGGAGAGAATTATGTTTACTATACTGATCATTTCCAGTAACATTGCATTGCTTATTTGCATCTTGACAATAAAATGCCAACTGAAAGCTTGCTTTTATAAAGATCTGACGTTAAAAGATAAAGAGATTAGACCAGAATGCTGTGAAATGTGTGTACTGCTATACAAACTTGTTGCTACTGCACACTTGTAAGACATTGAGAGAAATGAAAGGCTGGCAACTCATTCCAAAAACCATGTACCAAAAGAAACCAATGGAAAGCGGGCTTCCAATGTATTATGTAAGGCAATGCAGATGTCGGCACCTTACAAACTACAAAAAGAATTGCCTGGGAGGGATGGTTGCATTTGAATATTTTCATCAGAATATAATATTAACTAAACTGATATTAGTTTGTGCAGATGGACATTTTCGGTTTGGCTTAGTCTCCATCTCTCTATTCTCGCTGTCTAAACAGACCTCTGATGCTTTGCTGTTTGAGTCACAGTTGGCTATTGTGGATTTGGCAGAACTTTCTGGTTTGAGACGTTTGGATGACAAGTTGTGACTGTAATTTCGTAAGAGGCCACCCAGGATAGACTTATTGGTGAGAAGAAATCCAGCATTCCAGCTCTTTGTAGTCCCTTGCCATCAGGTTTTCCATTTAATGGAAAACCTGTGTCTCTGTTTTCTTCATGTAAACAAAGGACTTTGCCTAAGAGGCAATTTTCATGTATTATTGGTCCCTAGCAGTAGTAAATTAAAATGTTGCAATAAAATTTATTTTTAATGAAGTTCCAGCTCACATGGGGGAGACAGTGGTGTTCACTTCAGTTCACTGCAGAATCGTTTGTAAACAAATCTCCGGTTGATGGTGTTTATTGTTATTTTTTTAAGGTTTTCTTGCTTATGCACATTTCGAAATCACACAAACAAGAACAAGATATTCGAACCAAACGATTTTGAGCATGATATTGCTTTGGTATAGGTTTTCAATAAATAACAAGGTAATATTGTGTCACATATTTCTATATCGTCTGTTTTTACATCGCCAATTAATAGTGAAACTGCAGCTGATTTATCCTTTGCAAATCTTCAAGCAACACGCATCATTCCTGTATTTTTAGATGAATCAGTTTATTAAATAATTCAGTGACTTACTCAAACAGTTGATTATACACACACACACACACACACACACACACACACACACACACACACACACACACACACACACACACACACACACACACACACACACACACACACACACACACACACACACACACACACACACACACACGTGTATACACACACACTATGTAACTTGCTGAAAGAGCCATTGAAAAATCTCAGAAGACAAATCTCAACGGTATTCCGTTGTCTATGTAGCACTGCATGTTAAAAACCATGATTTTATCTAAATATGACTTTTTTACTTTGTGACCACGTTTTATTAAAGGGGTGATGAATTGAGGAATCAACTTTTCCTTGAGCTTTTTATATATAAAAGGTCATGGTAATATAAGAATATCCTGTAAGTTTCAGAGCTGAAAACTTCCTTGTTAGTCAAAGAAAAGCTTTTATAGACACCAGGCTCAGTCTTTTTTTTTTTTTTACAGAATCTACAGCGCGTCTAATCCAGTAGCCTTGCCCACCGACTCATGGAGGGCTCGTGCTAGCTGGTCAACAACACTAAACATGCTGAGGATGATTAAGATATTGCACTATTCCTGGTTGTGGAAGAACACAGTTGTTGCATAAGCTTCCTTCTGATCCTAATATTAGGAATGAGTGGTTGAACTTTATTTTAAATGAAGTTCCAGCTCACATGGGGAAGACAGTGGTGTTCACTTCAGTTCACTGCAGAATCGTTTGTAAACAAATCTCCGGTTGATGGTGGGTTTGGATCCGACAGGAATGGTGCAACACATTTGAGTAAAACGTGTCTTTATATGTAATAGTGTTGCATTGTCATAGATCGTTGTCTTACAGAGCATAACTTTAGCACACTGGACTCAGACACGTATGGGCCTCGGCTCGCTAAGCCCTGCAGGCCGATGACTCTCTTAGTATTCCGTTCTTGTTCTGCTATTCTCTCTCAGGCCGGTTTCACACTGCAGGCATTAGCAGGGCGTAAGCAGCGCGTGGTTTTTCCGGCGCCCCAGTTAACAGATTAGAGCATTCACACAGCACGCAGAGGCGGCACGGCAGCGCGTCACGGGAGCAGAGCAGAAGCGGCAGTGCCGAGATCGTTTCAGCGTCGAGTCTATTTTTGCCGCGCTGCTCATGCTGAATTAAAGCCACAGTACATAGTTTTAGATCAAATTGACCTGTTTAACATGAAAAATAACAAATTTCACCATAAAATCATTAAGTGAAGTGTTCTGTGAGTTTCATTATCACCACATGACATCCTGCGCTGTGAAAAAAATAAATGAAATGCATTAAAAACATCACTGCCAAAAGTTTTTGTCTAAACTTCAACGGGCTGTTTAAATGATTAAACCCAGAGACATGTTTTTACTTTAAGGTTACTTTTATCATGTAAACTATCTATAATACAGCATGTTATATGCATGTGTCTTTGGGACAGAGGGGAAAACGGTCGCATTTGCAGCATATATGCTTCCCATCATAAATCAAAGCACGAGAATGACAGTGTCAGAAGAACACAGGAAAATGTGACAGAATGGACAATATTCCTCTGTATTTGCAATACATGAGCCGCAGTTCGTCTGCATTGAACAAACGCTGCCTGTGTGAATGCACAACGGGAGCGTGCGGCTCCCGCTCTCCATACGCACTGCTCCTGCCCCGCCAACGCACTGCTTGCATGTGCAGTGTGAAACCGGCATCAGTCTCTCTAGTTGACATCTGAAGGGTGGCGTGCGTGCTGAACGTGTATGTGTGTGCATGCGGTTCACGCTTACATCATCCAATCTTGCGGGCTATGTGCAATACAAAAATAATACTCCAATCAACCGCGGGTCGATGAGAGATAAATAATTGTGTTTGTTTGATAAAGACATTTACGAGCCCTTTGATCGAGAGAATCATTCTGGTTGCCGCTGCTCCCTCAATCTCTCCTCTCCATCATGTGAACTGACAGCGGAGCTGAAGCTCATTAAATAAACAAATCTTATCCAATCCTAGCCGTGGGCGTTTACTTCCAAGTGTCCAGTGCGCCACGCCCATCAAAACCCAGCGTTTTCGAAAGGGCCTCAAAACCAGTGTAGAAAATAACCTATTACTTATTAGTTATGATGTGTTTGAATGTAAAAACCACACAAACATCATTAGTTGACCTCAGACAACAGTATAGAAAAAGAAAAAAAAAGCCAGTTCATGACACCTTTAAATCATTCCCCTCTTTTAGTTAAATTGTGACCACATTTCAACAAAATAAATATGAGTGAATGAATACTATGTGGAGGTGATTTAACTGAAAGAAGGACAAGAAAATGTATTAATAAAACGTGGCCAAGAGTTAATAAATGGTGGGAACGTATATTCTTAAAGGTGTCATGAACTGGCTTTAAAAAAAAAAGTATACTGTTGTCTGAGGTCAACTAATGATGTTTGTGTGGTTTTTACATTCAAAAACATCATAACCAATATAATAGGCCATTTTCTACACTGGTTTTGAGGCTCTCTCCTGAACGCTGGGTTTTGATTGGTGTGACCCACTGGAGACTTCTCCAATCCGACTAGGATTGGATAAGATTTGCATATTTAATGAGCTTCAGCTCCGCTGTCAGTTCACATGACAGAGAGGAGAGATTGAGGGAGCAGCGGCAACCAGAATGATTCTCTCGATCATATTGCTCGTAAACATCTTTATCAAACAGACACAATTATTTATTTATCATCGACCCACGATTGATTGGACTATTATTTTTATATTACATATAGCCCACAATATCGGTCTATATATGGCCCCATTTACACTACATGGTTCAAGTGTCCCAATTCCGATTTTTTCCTCTCATGTGGCACAGATCGGATATGACATGTGAACGTGTAAGCAGTAAAAAAACGCATGAATTCCGATATCCTCAGATCGGATTCAGGCCTCACTCATATGTGGTAATAAATCCGATATGATTCGGATGCGTGGGGTTTTGTTGTGAAAACCTGGCAACCCCGTCAAGGTTTTACTTCCTTTCACCGGTTAAGAACGTCTTGGGCTGTTTGCCAGTGTACAGTGTAAATGCAAATATCGGATACGGGTCGCTTTTGAAAAGATGATGTAAGCGGGTCGTCAAAAAAATTGGATATAGTCACCAAATCGGAATTGTGCATCAAGACCTGCAGTGTAAATGCAGCCTAAGAGCGAACCAGGCGCACACACATACATGTGCGCGCCACCCTTCAGATGTCAACTCAAGAGACAGGCAATAGCACGGAAGAACGGAATATAATGAGATTCATCGGCCTGCCGGGCTTGGCAAGCCCTGGCCCATACTTGTCTGAGTCCAGCGTGCTAAAGTTACGTTTCTGTTAGACACGTACACATAAGCAAAATGATCTATAACAATGCAGTACTATTACATTTAAAAGCACGTTTTACTCACATAAGTGTGTTGCACCATTCCTTTCGGATCCAAATCCAGCATCAACCAGAGATTTGTTTGCAAACGATTCAGCAGTGATTTGAAGTGAACATGTCTTCCCCACGTGAGCTGAAACTTCATTAAAAATAAAGTTCAACCGCACATTTCTAATATTAGGATCCGAAGGAAGCTTATACAGCGACTGTGTTCTTCCACAACCAGGAATAGTGCAATATCTTGTTATCTTCCTCGGCATGTTTGTTGTTGGCTAGCACAAGCCCTCCATGAGTCGGTGGGCAAGGCTACTGAATTAGACGCGCTGTGGAGCCGGTGTTTCGTCGCAGACTGACGTCAGTATGAAGGACAGGACCTATAAAAGCTTTTCTTTGACTAACAAGGAAGTTTTCAGCTCTGAAACTTACAGGATATTCTTATATTACCATGACCTTTTATATATCAAAAGCTCAAACGAAAGTTGATTTCTCAATTCATCACCCTTTTAATTCATGCACGATGTCTATTTTTTTCTTCCATATTTCATGTGCAGGGCTCCATAGAAGTCTGTTCCCCCAATGTTTCCTTTTATTTTAATGTTCCCCAAACCTAACCTACGGGGAGATATAAAGGAAACACATGACATCAGACATTACTGTTGTATATGTATATACAGAATATATATATAATATATATATTCTGTGTATACATCACAAAGATCACAAAGCGATCACAAACTAAATTCAATAAGCGAACCCGCCACAATATTCCCTGTGAGATGGGTGTGTTATAAGGATAAATATAATAATAGATAGAAGAATAGAACGAAAGAGCAAGAGTTAGTGAGGGACTCAGGGACGATGTTATGATTCAGTTCCTCCAGTCTCACTTCCAGCATCAGTCACACCATTGATCCCAAACACATCAATCCCTCCAACCCGCCAATAAACACGCTTCTACTCCATTAAAAACAAAAAACAAAAACAACAGTTGCTTTTGTATTTGTTCCACTGAGCTGTGTTCTCATGGGTTCTGTACTCTGGCCCTGTGGCTGAGGATGTGGAGAGTTAGTGGTGGATTGAGGAAGGGAAGCATTGGGTCAGGAACAGGTCGGACTGGATTTATGAGCTGATGCTTAGTGCCTTTCTGTGACCCAGACTGAAGAACGTCATGGTCCACAGACTGATACTCTTGTTTGATACTTGGTCTATCTGAGAATTTATTTTTACTAAATAAGCCTAGAATGATCATGAAGGAATTTCCACAAGTGAATAACTTGAAAAACAAACGAGGAATGAAACTGATTTAAGAGTTGCTGATTCGTTGGTGTTTCATAAACTGAATCATATCCTGGAATGATTACTTTTCAGTAAGCACATTCAGTTCATTTCAGAATAAATTAGTCTAAAATGCTGGTAAATAGTGATGATATTGTCATTATTTATCTAATCACAGTTAGTTGCTCAGCACGCAGTTACGTCATCATACAGGTTTGCGCGTCTTTGGCTCTAATGTGCACCAGATAATGATGACAATAACTAACAAACCATCACGCTGTAATAGCCTACTCTATAACCCTGCTCCTCGGGAACCCACTGTCCTGCAAAGTTTATTTCCAACCTGCTTCAGCACACCTGTCTGTGAATTGTCAACATGTGCTCCTGAAGAGCTTGATTAGCTTCAGCTGTCCATAATTTGGGTTGGAGCTAAACTCTGCCGGACAGTCGGTCCCCAGGAGCAGGGTTGAAGACCTCAGCGCTAGACATCTAACCACTGCAATGCTACTTTACATCTGACAGATGGCAGTATTGGGTTATTTTCATATTCCTGGGGTGAGTTTGCTGGACTCTGTTTTGTAAGGATGATGGCAGTATGACTCTAAAAGTGGAGGGCCAGTGTGTTACTGATTAGAATATGTTACAAGAATGCTATGACATGTTAGATGCTTGTAATATTTTTTTTATGTAAATTACTCATGACTGCACTGGACTTCAGAACACCCTGCAGTCACTCAAAACAAGCTTTTAAGAAAATCTGATTCTGCCACGTTTGCAATAAAGTTTAAGGGAATTTTCAGAATGCTTTCGTTAGTCTAACAAAACATTTACTATATGCAGCATGCTTTCATCCGAGAATGTTTTAATAAGCTGCAGCAATAGCAAAATACTTTTTCAACAATGAAGACATTGATTTTGTAAAAGTGCATATGTATAAACAGTGTGATTTGTGCAATTGCTATGCGATGCAGAAATGGTTTGTTGCTGATGTTTATTGTTCCCATTGCATGCATTAATTTTGATTAAATGTGTTGCCTACTGACATAATGTAAGTTTCAGAACTAGCTTGAAAACTAGTGTTGAAAAACAAGTGTGAGAACTTTCTTAATTTCCTCTGACATGCATACTATCTGTTTTTTTTTTTTTTTTTACATAAAGTTTAGGGTTAGTGGTGGGTTTTGTGTTATAAATCAGTCGGTTTGACTGGGATTCATCAGGCCAAATGCCATAATAAAAGCTGTGTTGATATTACTATAGCACAATTGTGAGGGGGATTTCTTTTTAGGGTGAATAGTTCCATAAACCAGAAGGTATTGGGTAACGACCGTACATTTCAGAAACAATATGGTCAGTTATTCTAAGTTTGTTCTTCCCCATCAGAATCAGCTGTGTATCAGTGCTATTGGAATGCAGCTTGTCCAGTCAGATTAGATAACCAGAACTAAGCCTAACTGTTGTAATAGTTTTTAAATAATAACTGTTGTAAGTTATTCCAGTTTTGATTAAATCAAAATCCTCACAAATCTTTCAAAATTAGAACATAACCAGAATCCTGTTTGTATCTTTACAAAGACTGATCTGGCTCCACTCTCTCAGCTCAGATAAAATCCAAACTGTTTCTCTCACAGCCATTGCCAAGAGTGTAGTCCAACATCAGACAAGCCTGATTAGCAACGGACAGCTTTAACAAAGAGTCCGAGAGACAAGACGGAACGCAATGTTTTGCAATCCCTGTCAATCAGGACAGATGTAACATGAACAGCCCTCATAGCTGGATCTCAGAGATTCTCTAATTTTAGACACTTCTTTTCTTAAAGGTGTCATGAACTGGCTTTTTTCTTTTTTTATACTGTTGTCTGAGGTCAACTAATGACGTTTGTGTGGTTTTTACATTCAAAAACATCATAACTAATGAGTAATAGGCTATTTTCTACACTGGTTTTGAGGCTGTCTTCTGAACGCTGGGTTTTGATGAGCACTGGAGACTGGGAAGTAAACGCCCACGGCTAGGATTGGGTAAGATTTGCCTAGTTAATGAGCTTTAGCTCCGCTGTCATATCTAGCCCCTGTCAGTTCACATTAGGGAGAGATTATTCTGAAAGAGGCAACTGCAACTTGTCTTTATCAAACAAACACAAGAATTTATTTCGGATCCACCCACGATTGTATTACATGGCACGTACCCGCACGATCGTCGATATAATGGTGGAGACACACTATCAGCGTGGCTCAGCCACGAAACGTCTTTGCACACCAGAAGCGTGTCTGATGCGGCGCTGCTGCTGCTATTGATGTACAGGGGTCTCTTCTATTTCTAGCATGCATGCATTTTCCGCGCATCACGCAGATAGTGTGCAAGCTCCAACCTGTTAACATGGGAGCCGAAATAAAAACGGACACGCCACGCAGCCGAGACGGTCACGGCCCGCTTGCAGTGTGTCCCGGCCCGCAACCCAGATCAAGAAAGAATTTCTGCCAACGGGCTTATGTTTTGGTAGGTCTGGAAAACACACAGTCCCCGAAGTACTATTACTACATATTTAAAAAAAAAAACATTTTACTCACATAAGTTTGTTGCACCATTCCTGTCAGATCCAATATAGAAGGCACAACATTTTGTCTGCAAATCCAGCACTTCAGACTTGTTTACAAATGATTCCGCTGTGAAATGATGTGAGCACTCAACCCTCAACCCACTCAACTGATGTGAATCTTCCCCACGTGAGCTGGAACTTCATTAAAAATAGATGAAGTATCACACATTCCTAATATTATGATCCGAAGGAAGCTTATGCAGTGACTGTGTTCTTCCACAGTATCTTGCTTGCTATCTTCTTCCACAAGTTTATTGGTGCTAGCTTGTGATCAACCGAACAGCTCAACGAGTCAGTGGGCGGGGCTACTGAATTACACATGCTTTTGAGGCGTTTCGGCGCGCTATGACGTAAGAATGAAGCTCACGATTGTTTTCTGGGCCTGGTGTCTATAAAAGCTTTTCTTTGACTAAAAATTACGTTTTCAGCTCTCAAATTTACAGGGTAATCTTATATTATCATGATCTTTTATATATCAAAAGCTCAAGGGAAAGTTGATTTCTCAATTCATCACCCCTTTAATCAAATGAATGTTTGTAGACATTGTAGCATCTCAAGGCTGGCACCTTAGGCTGACTCCAAAAATTAAACAAAACTTGATGTTGAATAGCATGCTTAAAGGATTAGTTCACTTCAAAATGAATTTTGATTGTTTGATTGTTTGATTGTGATTGAATGATTATTTACTTAACCCATCTAATTCAAGATGTGCATGTCTTTCTTTCTTCAGTTGAAAATAAATTATGTTTTTTGAGGAAAACATTCCAAGATTTTTTTCCACATAACGGTTTTCAGTTGTAACCAACAGGCTGAAGGTCCAAATCAATGCAGTTTCAAAAGGCTTCGAAGGGCTTCTGAGGCTCTACGTGATCCCAGATGAAGAACCGGGTCTTACTTAGCAAAACCATCTGTCATTTGTAAAAGGAAATAAACTTTTATATACTTTTTAACCTCAAATGCATGCTTCTATGTTCTTCTTCACGGTGTATGACGTCATCACGTTGGAAAAGTCACATCAGAAGGTGGAAGTATACCGACCCAATGCCGAAAAACTCCATCTCATTTTCTCCTCCAACTTTAAAATTGTCTGACACTGTTGTTTTACCTTTATTTTTGTAAAGGCCGTTTGATTTAGCCTTTGCACGTTAAGTTTAGTACTTCCATGGGCATGACCTTTCAATGCGATGGCACCATACGTCATGAAAAAGCAGAAAACCGAAGTTGTGCATTTGAGGTTAAAAAAGTATTTAAACATGTATTCATTTTTTTTTTAAAAATGACAGATGGTTTTCTATAAGACCCTATTCCTCAGCTGGAAGCCCTTCTGAAGCCCTTTGAAACTGCACTGATTTGGACCTTCAACCCGTTGGTTATCATTGAAAACCATTATGCTGAGAAAAATCCTAGAATGTTTTCCTCAAAAAACATAATTAAAAA